>NC_091285.1:12095161-12420107 GCF_032444005.1 Ranitomeya imitator | reverse complement strand
TAATTTTTCTCTATAACTATATACTACACCTATATCTATTGCAGTCTGCATTATGTAAGGAGAACGGCTCCAGCATCACATTGTAGATTAAATACAGGTTAAACATTCATATAACATTTGTATAAACATGTTGTATCACGACTCTGTTCTGCCTACAGCAACAATGTCACCCAACGAGGTTTTTTGCATAGATGATCATGCAGGCTGATGTGTATAAGAAGAGCAGTGACGGCTTCTGGAGAGATTTTTTTAACAACAGTTACATTCGGGTTCAAAAACACTAATTAGGGTCTAAATGAGACGATAATAAAAACTTATATTATCACATAATAACAATATAACTGTTCACAACATGGTGATCTTTTCCAGCCTCGTACTGGAATCACAGAGATGATTATCGATGAAGATCGGTCACACATATAAACCTTTCAGGCTTGTGATTCTCTGTCAATAAACAGAGGGAAGGAGGAGTCAAGAATGTTAATAACTCGAGGAGGCGGAGTTTTGTTAAGTGCATTCTGCCGCCCATAGCACTTAACACCTCACTTACATAAAAAATTGAAATTCTTAGGATTTTTGAAACGGATTGACGATATAAAGGTAAATATGAGTTCAGCTTTCACAGGGCTATGTGCACATATAAATGGTTCATGGGTTTATCTTCCTGACAGATTTCATTTAGCTAAAGTGGTTGTCTCAAGTTCATGAATAGTTAAAATTGCAAAATGCTTATATAAATAATCAACTTTATAATTTACCTCTTACTAAAAATCCTCTCCATTTTTTCTGGTCGACATATAAGTGAGAACAACAGAATTTAATTTTTTACCATCCTCCGCCACCAAAATGATTAACATTAAGTACTACATTATATTTACCACAAAATCGAGCAAACAAAAATGAAGCCACCATAAGACAAAAGTAAAAAGTTACGTTATGGACACTTTTACACTATTATTATGTAGTTGATCATTTGTTCCTAAACGCAATATAAATTGTCTAATTAGTCTTCGTTAGAAATGTTTTCTGCAGTAAAGCCTGATGCTTTCACGCAGCCTAAGACTTGGATGACAGCACTTTGTTCTCTGCTCTTCTCCGACCTCCTCTCAGTGTTAGAGATAGCAGCAGGTGCGGAGAGGAGATTGTACGTGGCCGATCACAGTGTATAGATGGTGGGGGATGGAAAAAAAATAGATTTTCAGGAAGTGCAGATCACACAGGATCTATGGTATAAAAGTGTAAAGAGTGAGGAAGGCACAGAGGGAAGGAGTATATAAATCTGGTAAAGCGTTAGCGAGCAGAAAGAGGAGAGAACACACTGGCAACTTGCAGTAAAGGAAAATCAAACCCGTCTTGGCATAAGAAGTTCTCACAGAAATCTATCATGGGCCGGAGAAATAATTTGTATCGGTCGTAGATTTTTTACAGAAGGAAAATCATTCCAGGAATGAAGCTGTGCTGATACATGAGACCTGGAGAAGACAGCAGCGTCTAGGACACACTGACCTCACATCCAGCCTGTATTACTGGGAGGGACACGACCACTGGAGAAATGTCTGAAACTAGGATCAGGTTGTCTTATCAGGAGGTCTGGGAATGGATGAAAGAATGAAGACTGCAGTGCAGCTCAAGGAAACCACTAACACGTGTACAAATATTTTCTTCCATGACAAAGGTGTGAACTCTTAATAAATTTGATTCATCTTATTAAATTGAAAAAATTGCAAAGAGCTCGTAAAAGCCAAGTCAGTTTGTTATTTACCTCTTACAGTGCAGTTTCCCAGGAAAGTAGCGTTTTCTTGCAATCTCTCAGCTTTAGAGCTTGTAAGTGCTGCTCTGAAGCTGAGGGGTCGCTGCATCTGGTAAACGTCAGTGCCTCTTCCTAAAAGCAAAGCTGACTCTACATGTTAGAACGCTGGGCCGTACTGTGAATCTTAAGAAGTTCACAGTCCCTGGCAAGAAGGAAATTACGAGGCCGAGGAGAGGTGCGCTCCAGAAGATAGATTATAGAACCCATATAAAGAAGTTGTACTTCTTGATAAAAAGTTTAACTTTGGCGGAAATTTGTCATAAAACAGTAAACTGGGCCGTCCTGACCGTCCGCGGTTCCAGCGCTGAGCTTCCGATGCTGATTCTGATGTCCTGTATTGGCTAAAGCCTTGACGCGACTTCGAAAGTGCAGCAGCCAATCAGTGAGCTCAAGGGCTCTGCCCGTGTGGATAGCATGCCTCCCGCAGAGATGCTGAGCTCACTGATTGGTTGTTGTGCTGTCAACATGACGTCAGTGCCGCATCCTATACCGGACATCGGAAGCAGCACTACAGACTCAGCACCGATACCGAGGACGGTGAGCAGAGCCGCAATCTATACCCAACTGCATCCGGGGCTGAACATTTAGGGTATGTGCACATTTACTACGGATTTACCGTGGATTTTATGCGGATTTTGTGTGGATTGCACCTGCGGTTTTCTATTATGGAGCAGGTGTAAACCGCTGCGGAATCCGCACAAAGAATTGACATGCTGCGGAATTTAACCCTCAGCGTTTCCGCGCGTTTTTTTCCGCAGCATGTTCACATAGCCTTACTAAAAGGCGATGACCCCATAATATTTATCTACAGACACTAGCTATACCCCTCCCACCGGTGCATTCTATTGGCTGATTGCTTCACCAATCATATTCTAATCACCGTGATGTAATCTGTCACTGGGTAGATTTCTTCTAGGGCAACGTTTCCTCACAGCTCCTCCATGATATCTTTATAGAACCATTTGATACACATAACACAGCATGTAGAGGCTCGGAGAAGGTGGCAGTGAAGGTGTGTAAGTGTCTGATGGGGTCGCACAGCTCATAAAAGGACAACTGCCCGGCCTCATAATCCAGACATATCCTGACTCTATCACTGGAGATCTGGTGAGGTAACGGGATCACTTTACTGCCATGCATCACTGAATACTGATTATTATTCACCCTCCCTTTATGTAAACACCAGGACTTGTTATTATCTCCAATGTATAACTTCTGCCCCCTCCTGTCTATACTGGGATAACACATCCCCACACTCCACCACTCTGATCTACTGATCTCCACATCCCAGTAATGTCGTCCTGAGGTAAATCTCCTCCCGCTCATCACCTGATAACCCTGGAATCTCTCTGCTGTTTCTGGACGATTCTGTGTTATTCTTGTCCAGGTCGCAGTTTTCAGGTCGTCTGATATAAGGAGATTATTAGCGGCCGTGTTTACATCCAGTAATATGTCTGCAGGATCCTCCACATGAAAGATCACATTTATATCTCTTATCATATCAGATAATGTGTGTGATATGTGTGAGATCAGCTCCGCACCCCGATCACCTCCATCATGTCCCCATCTGTCATCACCTCCATCATGTCCCCCTGTGTCCTCATCACCTCCATCATGTCCCCATGTATCTTCATCACCTCCATCATGTCCCCCTGTGTCCTCATCACCTCCATCATGTCCTCCTGTGTCCTCATCACCTCCATTCCCCTCAGGATCACACAAGTCACCGGTGTCTGGTTCCTGTAGGACAGTCAGTGGATCCGTCATGTTACACAGCTCCTCAATGTGCCTCATCTTCCTGGACAGCTCGTCCTTCTTTATTTCCAGCTTCTGGATCACATCAGACAGGGACATCTGCTTTTCCCGCCTGGAGATCTGACTCAAGATCCTCTTCTCCAGGTCGTCCACCCGTTTTCTGATGTCTATAAACAGGGCAGTGACTCTTTTGGTTTCTCCAGATGATTTTTCTTTAACTTTTCTCCTGCGTTCCTCCAGTCTCTGGACTAGGGTTGAGCGAAACGGGTCGTTCATTTTCAAAAGTCGCCGACTTTTGGCAAAGTCGGGTTTCATGAAACCCGACCCGACCCCTGTGTGGGGTCGGCCATGCGGTGCGCGACTTTGGCGCCAAAGTCGCGTTTCGTATGATGCGCTTGGCGCCATTTTTTCAGCCAATGAAGGAGCGTGGGCAGAGTGATGACATAGGTCTTAGGGGCGTGGACGCCTATCGTCAGCTTGTCGCTTGTGCGCAGCAGCGATTTGAAATGTGTAACACCAGCATTTCTGTTCAGGGATGGAGGGGGGGGGGAGAGAGAGAGAGAGAGAGAGAAAAAAAAAAAAAAAAAATCCCATTGGGTTTCGTGTTTCGGTCGATCCCCGACTTTACGCCATAATCGGCCGATTTCACTCGACCCGACTTTAGAGAGATAGTCGGGTTTCGCGAAACACGGCTCGACTCTAAAAAGGTCAAGGTCGCTCAACCCTACTCTGGACTCTTTCCTCAGTCTTCATTCTCTTTGTGATCAGTTTCTGTAGAACATTTCTCAGTTTCTCCTTCTTCTTCTCGGAGGCCTCATTCATCATCTCCACCCGGTGTCCCCGATGTTCTCCAACCAAACTGCAGGACACACAGATACAAGCATCGTCCTCAGTGCAGTAATATTCCAGGATCTTCTTATGGACAGAACATTTCCTGGTCTCCAGAGATGTGCTGGGATCAGTGAGGACGTGTTCTGGTCCTTTACTGTGAAGTTTTAGGTGTTTCTCACACAGAGAAGCCTCACATTGTAGACAGGATTTCACAGCAGGTACCGGAGAGTGAATGCAGTAAGTGCAGCAGATCCCGGTGATCTCCTCCTGATGTGGCTGAGTAGACAGGAAGTTCTCCACAACATTACTCAGAGTTATGTTCCTTATCAGTGCTGGTCGCCTCCGAAACTTTTCTCTACATTCAGGACAGGAATAATCTCCAGACTCGTCCCGTGTATTCAGGACCTGGTCAATACAGTCCCGGCAGAAGTTGTGTCCACATCTCAGGGTTACAGGATCTGTATACAGGCTCAGACAGATGGAACATTCCAGCTCCTTTCTGAGACCAGCAGACGCCATCGCTGAAAGCAGAAGGAAGAAATGAAAGTAAAATTCTCCCGTAAACACCCAGTGGGTATGACCCACAATTACTAGAAAGCGAGGGCCTGAACTTGTCCTTCTGGCTGTATCTGCAGGTTTAGTGACGATTTCATAAAATACCTACAGTACTTAAGGTCGGTTTTGTCACTATCACTCAGGTTTTTGTGCTATAAAGATTTTTAATTTTGTGTTTTTTCTTGAGTCATTACTGCAGCCCGTGCTGAATTGTGACTTCTTCTATTTCCTGTTTCTGCCAAAGCAATAAATCTCCGCCGTTTGTTGCTATGTTTTCCTTCGTCTGTTAGGGCTTTTTCAGACGTCCCTGATCATCGGTCCGATCTCGGATCACAATATACGGAGTGGCCACTCGTCTCCCAACCCCGAGCGTGACAAGTTCATATATATCTATGAGGCTGTCAGTCTTGGGGTTGGGAGATGCGCGGCCAGCGCATGCATTGTGATCCGAGATCACGGAAGTCTTAAAGAGCCCTACTTGGGTTTAATGTCATCACCAGAGGGAATAATAGGAGCTTATCGATCACTAATTCATTGACTGAGGTATAATATTTAAGAGTTTATCTAATAAAGTCTACCACTGTCCATATGTCGTGTTAGGTCACCTGGAGGGCCTATGGGTGTCACATTCAATCTCAAAAGTAACCTACAAATGACCATGTCTTCAGACGATTTGTGTTATAAAGATTCTGCTTCCTACAGTGACGATAGATTATCCTATTGCTTCCCCTATGTTCCTATAGTGCTAACACCACAGAATGTTTCTAATGGAGCGAATTTGTAAAGCAGAAACTTTGGGCAGCAGAACTGCAGGATAAATTGAAGGGGATGTCCATGAGGTCAAGAAAATTGGATTGGTCGGTGTGTGACACCAAGCTCCTCTACCGTACAGGTGATACCTGGAGCTAAGGACTCTGGAAGTTCACAGTATTCAGAGCTGGGACAGCAGAGCTCATATAGTGAGTAGTGATCGGTTCCTGGTCCTCCGGCTTAGATTACATTTACTTTAATGAGAACCCAAGCACAGCCACAACACAATGTACCCAAAATATTGCTGCACCCTTAAAGAATCCCACCAGCAATTTATACATAGACATATAACACTGTGTAATCTATTTCATCCCAGCTCAGTTATATCCATACATTATTGGCATCTTGTTCATGTGATCCAGTCCGACCACCAATTCCATACGTTTCCCTGTTTGGCCAAGATGTCGGTCTCGTCTGTTGTTGAGAACATCCAATGAACTACAGAAATACAATAGTTTAGCATGAAAATCCTCCTGGCTGCCTCCAAACCAAGCTCTGCTCTCACTATTTCTTGGTATGAACCCCCTTCAATGCCATACTTGCTGATAATACGGGAACTGGATCATAATAGGGAGACTCAGTAATATGAAGATCAAACAAGGACATTTTGGAGACACTTCTGGGCTTCTGAAGGGCAGGCTGAATTATCATTCATTTACATTGTTAATGATGCTAAGATTAGAGTGCTGAAGGAGAAATCAGTCCAGGAATGAAGCTGTGCTGATACATGAGAGCTAGTGACGACAGCAGAACCCTGGATACCTTACAAATTACGGCTTTTACTAGATTGAGACTTAAGTTTGATCCTCAGTTGCAAGATGGAATCTTCCCCCAACAGATGCAAATAGTGTCAGACGGACGCCATTTACTATAATCTGGTCTTTTTGGTTTCCATAAAAGCAGCATGAAAGTATTAGACACTTTATCTGAGTCCAAATGTACACCATTGTTGTTAGTGGATCCATCTGACACCATTTTAGTCTGTAATCAGAGGAAACAGTCACATTTTCATAGCTCCTTTCTTCGTTGTGAAACCAGCCTTAGGCTAGGGTCACATTGCGTTAGGGCAGTCCGTCTAGCGCATAGCGCTACGGACTGCGCTAACGCAATGCCCCAAAAGGGATCGCGTTAGCCAATCCCGATAGCGCAGATCCCAGATCTGCGCTAGCTAGGAACGGACCGCGAAACGCTGGTCCGTCACTCAAATGACGGCACATCGCTAGCGCACGCCCAATGTGGGTGTGCGCTAGCGATGCCTTCGCCATTACAGGCTATGGCGGCGTTAATGGACTACGTTACACCGCGTTATGCCGCGGTGTAACGTACTCCGTTAAACGCGGTCACATAACGCAAATGTGACCCTAGCCTTACACATGAAGGGTTAAATCCAGGGTGATTATTGTGGACAAATGTTTCACAATAATCTTGCAGTGGAAACAGGCAAAGTATCACCCCATGAATGCACAAAGTGCTGCACAAAAGATCACGGTTCTCAGCAGCACATCGTTCTGTGTAAACTGTGTAAATATATCTTACTCTGCCAAGAACAATGGCAGCCAACGCCGACTGAACAACGGATTACAGATCATGAGTGACATTCAAAGCCGGATCGTCCTGATTAAACAGGTTATTAAACGTCAAACATGTAGCGGGACGGTATTCGTATAAGGCCACATGATTGTTAATTCTCTCACGTGAGAGAATCAGATCGATTGTGGTAATGAAACATTAATCAAACTTTGCTCCGAGTTTGAGCCGAGTGTCACCTTATTGTGATCTGATTATCTTCGATGTGAGAATCACAGCACAGGTGAGAAGATGGAAAACGTAATTTCTCCATCTTCTCTATTGTTTGAGTCCACGGATGCTAGACTGCACTCGGATGTCATCTGAGTGCAGTCCAATATTTCACACTCATCTATAGACTTGTATGGGTGAGTGTCATCCGATTTGAAAAAAAAAAAACGCAGATCTCGACTGTGTCAAAGCATAACATTGGGCCGAGTGCTATCCGATAAAATATTGGAGAGCCGTGTTATACGTTATTTGTGAGCGATCGCTAACACTGAGCGCAGCGATTCCCATGATCCAGATATGTTCAGAAAAACATAATAAAACCAACACCCCCAACTTCTACCCCAACATTTCCTGCTATCTTTATCAAGAGAACATGTGATTAAAAAAATGTATGTGATGAGAATCACATTTCTCTCTTACTCTGTGTTAGCTACAACTTCTGCCATATTGTGAGGAATTTGTATTCTTTAAATTACAGTGATATTGATTTCCATTTATGCCCATGAGTTTGATAAGTAAAAGATGGGATGTCAGGGATGAATATCGCTATTTATCACTGGTTTAATTAAAAAGTTTGGTAAAAAGATGTAACAAACAGTTCATAGTTCGATGCCATGTCCGATGGCTTGGGAATTATACAGTATTGTTATCATTATGCTGTTGTTTTCATACTGCCTTGTAATCAGGTTTGCCTTTTAAAAGGTTGTCCTGTCTCTCTCCCTGTAGCCCAGCTCTGATGTCAGTAACTCCTCCCTTCTTCCTCAGATAGTGTATGTCAGCCATGTTTCTAGTTCATCTCTATGCATTTCTCACTTTAGAATCGTCGTTTTATCCACTGCAATTGTGCATAATACAAGAATTCACTTTGAGAATAAAACTTCTGTTATCTTCATACGTGCCTCCGCAGTCGAGTTAAGCTATCTGATGAAATCTCTTTTGTGAGTACTGGCCAATACTGACATAGAAACGGTGTCACAGGAGCCCACTCTCCCAGTCTAGTAACAAAGTCAGAATATTCCCAGATCTAAATGTTAATTCACGCCACTAATTTTTCTATGCCCAGTATTTTTGGGTGTAAAAGGTGGAAACTTATGTTAGGGTGTCGGAGGGCAAATTCGGGCAGTAGGGGTAATAGTAGACGACACTGCTAATGTTACCTTGTTACATCTCTCTGACCGATCTGTGTGTGTTGGGGGATGTAAGATGAGGGGCTACTTGCTTGATCTGTCTTCATACGGCACCAAAATATCTCGTCTCGACCCTGGAGAAAAGTAATAATCCCAAATAATTGATCTCACCTGTCTATAAAAGTCCGACGCTGACTCAGAACAAATTAAGTTACCAGCAAGAAAATGTGAAAATCTAAAGCTTAAAAAATTAGTTTTATAAGAACATATTAAACATCTCATGGAAGATTTTACCGAATAATGAAATGAAGCTGGTAACATACTTTGTGGGACATCTAATGTAATGCACATTTTAGCACCTGGTAGAATATAATAACCCCAAAATGGGCAAAAATACAACCTATATAGTAAAGCTATTACCCCATTACAAATTAAACAAAATGAAAAATTAAATATAAGAAAAAAAATTAAAATTTTGATCAAGTTCAGTTATTTATTTTATTAAGTGCTGGGGCGGTCTACAGAATGTATGGGAACTGCCCCAAAATCACATTGACACAAATCAAACATGCATAAAACTTGTTTTTTTACATATGTTGTATGACCACACTGTTCTTTTGCCTTCGGTAACAATCTCACCCCAGTGATGGTAATTTTTTTCCCGCAGAATGTATACAGAATTCAGTACCATCTTTATGCCGACGACACACAACTATATACGTCATCCCTTGACCTTACCCCCGCTGTACTACAGAACGCCACTGACTGTCTGTCCGCAGTCTCCAACATCATGTCCGCTCTCTATCTGAAACTCAACCTCTCCAAAACTGAACTTCTTCTGCTCCCGCCATCTACTAACCTCCCTAAATCTGACATTTCCCTCTCCGTGGGTGGCACCATAATAACACCCCGGCAGCAGGCGCGCTGTCTGGGTGTTATGTTTGACTCCGATCTCTCCTTCACCTCCCATATACAATCTCTTGCCCGCTCGTGCCGCTTACACCTAAAGAACATCTCTAGAATCCGCCCTTTTCTCACCATGGAGACAACAAAACCCCTCACTGTCGCCCTGATCCACTCCCGCCTGGACTACTGCTACGCTCTATTAATTGGCCTCCCCCTCACTCGACTTTCCCCTTCCCAGTCCATCCTTAATGCAGCAGCCAGGGTCGTCCATCTGGCTAATCGTTACTCGGACGCGTCTGCTCTTCGCCAGTCGTTACACTGGCTACCCAGTCATTACAGGATACAATTCAAAGTACTTGTTCTCACCCACAAAGCTCTCCACAATGCAGCACCCCCTTACATCTCCTCCCTCATTTCTGTCTATCAGCCTAACAGACCACTGCGCTCTGCAAATGACTTTCGATTAACCTCTGCACTAATCCGTACCTCCCACTCCCGACTCCAAGACTTCTCCCGTGCTGCGCCAATGCTCTGGAATGCTCTACCCCAAGATATTAGGACCATCCATAATTTGCATAGTTTTAGGCGCTCGCTCAAAACACATTTGTTCAGAGCGGCCTATCACGTTCACTAATCAAAGTTATGTTATGTTTGTGTGTGTGTAGCCCATTCACTATCTCCATCTACCCCCCACCCCCTGAAGATGGCTGGACCATGATTGTAAATACATCATTGTAAATACACTCCTGTACTTTGCATCTCCCCCTCCTCATTGTAGATTGTAAGCTCTCACGAGCAGGGTCGTCTTATTTCGCTTTAATTATTGTATTGTTAACGTTGTTACTTATGACTGTTGTGTTTGAAGCTGTTAAACTGTAAAGCGCTGCGGAATATGTTGGCGCTATATAAATAAAGATTATTATTATTATTATTATTATTACAGAATATTGGCTAAACGAGGTCTTGGAGATGATCATGTGAGCTGCACGGGAACAACAGCGCCGTCTTCTCGAAAGATCTTTTTAATACCATCACTTCCAGGTACCGAGAACCCAGATAAAGTCTAATCTAAACAATCATAAAAACCTTCTGGACTCTCGGGATTTTGTACTTTGGATCTTACAAAATTAAAAATACTATAAGACCATGACCGCTGATTACAGTTTATTTCATATATTTGTTCTCCCGTTTAATTTCTGGGTTTTTTACATTATTTTTCTTCTATCCGACTTATTATCATTTTAAACCCATATTTTACAGTCGGTCATTAATTTTAGTAATCAATTATTTTTCAGATATTTATCATTTTTGCTTATAGATGCAGTTAAACAACCAGCCAATAAGCGCTTCATCATTTTTTTGCTCTGTACTGTTTTTATATGAACTTTAAAATATTCTTACCACATCCTCCCCCACATTACACATTAGTGTTGGGCTGCTCATCTTGTGTATTTAGTTTCCCACAGTCAGATCTGATTCCTGCTCGGCATCCATCTATTTTGAGGACTTCTAGTACATAGGTCACCATCCTGATTGGGTCACCTTGTCGCGGTGGGTTGACTTTTTATAATATTCTTACCACGACCTCCCCCACATTACACATTAGTGTTGGGCTGCTCATCTTGTGTATTTAGCTTCCCACAGTTAGGTCTGGGTCCTGCTCGGCAGCCAACTATTTTGAGGACTTCAGACACATAGGTCACCATCCTGATTGGGTCACCTTGTCGCGGTGGGTTGAGTTTTATGAATTTTTTAATCAAAATAGTGTCCACTGAGTACCCTGGGTTTTTTTTACATGTATTACTACAATTTATTTACTTACTGCATGGCATCTATTCACTGTTTTTATTCTAAGTTTTATTTCTTAAAACGACTAGTATTTATTTATGGCGCTGATTTTTATTTTATAGCTATTTTCTGGGAGATAAGCCACCGCCAGAGTAGTCTGGCAGCGGCTCTTTCATAGGGAACATAGGAGCAATTGGTCCATCCCAGTGTAAGGAGGTCTCAGGAGAGATAAATGTCATCCGAAAAACAATTTAGCTATATATTGTACATGGGGGCTTTACTGATAGCAGCAGAGAGGGGGATACACAGATCAGAGTGTGGAGTGGAACATCCAAATCATAGGTAGGAACAGATTACACAAGCAACATACTGGGAGGAAAGCGCACACTAGATGACCTGACATGGGGTCTCGGAATACAGTAAAAAAAGTGTTTTTAGTCTGCTAAAACAATAAGGCATAAAAACCTATACATAGTTTGTACTGATACATCTATAAAGGCCTAAACAATTATTTTATCACATTATTTAAGTGAGAAAATCTGTAAAAAAAAATTAATAACATTGTAAATTGTTGATCTTCACATTATCTGGATTTAAAAAAGTAATGAAATAGTGGAACGTATTTAAAAAAATCACACAAATGAAAATATTAGTAATTGATAAAAAATAAAATTATGACTCAGAATTTGTCAGCATCAGGCGCTCCTGATGAAGCGCTCATGACAGCTATACGCATGGGGTCTCCACATCCACTGTGGGCAGTAATGTCATTTCTTCACTTGTATTTACAAAGCTTTGGAAACTGTATTATCTATTTCATCATTTATTTAGGGATTAGTTTATTTCGGTATAAAGCGATGAACCTTTATGATCCTGCTATTTTTGTGTTTCCCCTGACGGCTCTGTGTGTTCACCATTATGACGGTCCAGGCCCTGAGGTCTGACCTCACTTAAATGTGAATAATATTGATTTGAATTTTGTGCTATTTCTCAGGATTTTCTAAAAAAAAAAAAAAAAAAATTTAAGACATACATTCTTACATTTTGTGTAGTCTTTGTTTGTTTTTTGTTTTTCATCCAATCTGAATGAATATTTCAGCCTGAAACCTAATGAAAATGATGGAAATCACTAAAATATGTACACATTTCTTACATGTCAAAGGCGTCCATAACTCTAACATGATAACCTGGAGAAAACAGGAAGGGCTGAGCTATTGCCTCTCTCACAACAGCACCCAACTGGCTGAAGGGTGGTCCAATCAGATTGCTTAATTTCTGAATCTTTGGGCAGATTTTTTTCGAGCTTGATTGTTCCTCACAGCTGTGAAGCCTCCTGATATATCTAAACATCCTCCAAATACATAAAATGCAGCATGTAGGGGCTCGGAGAAGGCGGCAGTGAAGGTGTGTAAGTGTCTGATGGGGTCACACAGCTCATAAAAGGACAACTGCCCGGCCTCATAATCCAGATATATCCTGAATTTATCACTGGAGATCTGGTGAGGTAACTGGAATGTCTTACCATAATATTTGACTGAACATTGATTATTATATGCCAGCCCTCCATATAAACACCAGGACTTGTTATTATCTCCAATGTATGATTTAGGCCCACACCTGTCTATACTGGGGTAACACATCCCCACACTCCAACACCGTGATCCACTGATCTCCACATCCCAGTAATGTCGACCGCAGGAAAATTCATTATTGCTCATCACCTGTGAATAAGACTGGAATCTCTCTTCTGTCTCTGGAAAATTTTGTGTTATCAGGGTCCAGGTCGCAGTTTTTAGGTCGTCTGATATAAGGAGACTATTATCAGCCGTGTTTAGATCCAGTAATATGTCTGCAGGATCCTGCACAGAGAAGGTCCCATGTATATCTCTTATCATAGCAGATAATGTGCGAGATATGTGTGAGGTCCACTCCGCACCCCGATCACCTCCATCATGTCCTCCTGTGTCCTCATCACCTCCATCATGTCCTCCTGTGTCCTCATCACCTCCATCATGCCCCCCTGTGTCCTCATCACCTCCCTCCTCTTCCGGATCACAAAAGTCACCCTTGTCAGGTTCCCGCAAGACAGTCAGTGGATCCGTCATGTTACACAGCTCCTCAATGTACCTCATCTTCCTGGACAGTTCGTCCTTCTTTATTTCCAGCTTCTGAATCAAATCAGAGAATGACAGTGACACCTGCTCTTCCCGCCTGGAGATCTCACTCAGGACCTTCTTCTCCAGGTCGTCCACCCGTCTCCTGATGTCTATAAACAGGGCAGTGACTCTCTCGGCTTCTCCAGATGCTTTTTCTTCAGCTTTTCTCCAGTGCTCCTCCAGATTCTGGACTTTTTCCTCAGTCTCTTCTCTTTTTGTGATTAGATACTGCAGAACATTTCTTAGTTTCTCCTTCTTCTTCTCAGAGGCTTTATACACAGGATGCAATTTATGTCCCCGGTGTTCTCCAAACAGAGAGCAGGACACACAGATACAAGCATCATCCTCAATGCAGTAATATTCCAGGATTTTTTTATGGACAGAACATTTCTTGTTCCCAAGAGAAGTGCTGGGATCAGTGAGGACGTGTTCTGCTTCCTTGCTGTGAACTCTCAGGTGTTGATCACATAGAGAAGCCTCGCAGTTTAGACAGGATTTAACAGCAGGTGCAGGAGAGTGAATGCAGTAAGTGCAGCAGATCCCGGTGATCTTCTTTTGACTTGGCAGAGGAGACAGGAAATTCTCCACTACTTTACACAGAGTTATGTTCCTCTTCAGTGCCGGACGGTCCAGAAACTCTTCTCTACATTCAGGACAGGAATAAACTCCTGATTCCTCTTGCGTGTTCAGGAACTGACCAATACAGTCCAGGCAGAAGTTGTGTCCACATCTCAGGGTTATAGGATCTGTATAAAGGCTCAGACAGATGGAACATTCCAGATCATTTCTTAGACCAGCAGACGCCATCGCTGACAACAGGAGGAAGAAATGAAAGTAGAATTTTCTAGCTGACAATGGGTGTGATCCACTTTTACCAGAAAGGGAGCAGCTGAACTTGCCCGTCTGGTTTATCAGTAGGCTTACTGACAGCAAAGATCTCAGAAAATACCTTAAAGTGAACCTGTCATCAGGATTTTGCTAAGAAGCCTATAGACACTGTCAGATTGGCACGTTATACTGATTAAAATGATACCTTTGGTGAAGATATCCATCTTGTGGTTCTTCAGTAATCAGTGTTAGAAGATTTCGGTGAATGAGATGCCCGTGCTACAGGGCAGGACTGTAGGCACAGTCTTATCTTCCTGCTCTAATCCAGAGAAACTAAGAAAAAACCTGCCCACAGGCCACCCAGAAGCACCCAGAGGGTTAAATTCTTTTTCTCTGGGAGGTCATGAGGAGCCAGGCCTTTCATCTAACTGTTAACTGACTATATGTTCTGTTTATACTTTGTCCTACAGCTATTGTATTTGCACATCTGACCATTATATGTGTATAACCATTGTGTATATATAGTGCATTGTCTAGTGTGCCCTTAAGGTGAATAAATTTGCTCTTTTATCTTGATCCACAAATCCACATGTCCATTTCTCAGCCTAATCTCAAATGCTACTGGGGCGGGATTCTGGCAAAAAATTATCCTGTTAACGGACCAGGCATACAGTTAGGTCCATATATATATGGACAGAGACATTTTTCTAATTTTGGTTATAGACATTACCACTATGAATTCTAGACAAAACAATTCAGATCCAGTTGAAGTTCAGACTTTCAGCTTTCATTTGAGGGTATCCACATTAAAATTGGATGAAGGGTTTAGGAGTTTCAGCTCCTTAACATGTGCCACTGGGGCTAGTGAAAGGGGCCTCTCAGCCTGTCAGGGTTGTGGGCGAGTATGCAGCTACGTCCGTGACTGCGTGGGCCACCTTCTCTCACTCCCTGTACCTTCCTGGGCCCAGTGACAGGGGAGTGTCTGTGTAAAACTGTGCTAAGCTGACCTTATGTGTCCCTAGGGAGTGTGGAACGTCACGATGGTACAAGTGGGGAGACCTTACCACGTGATCCTGCTGACGTAATATTGACGTCAGGCGGGGTGGCGAGGTGTGGACCCTTCACGATTCCTTCACAACCCGGAACACGGACTTCTTCAGGAAGTCCAAGTTACTGTTCGTCACCCCAAAAATCGTCTGTTTCTCATGCTGTCATCTGTGTGACAGGGCGAGAAACACCAGCGGCTCTGAATGTCGATGCTGCAGGGTCAAGATGTGAGATGTCACCGTGAGCCCACAGTTGTGAATTGCGGTAAAAATCTTATTCTCTTCTAACCAGCAGCCATCTACACACTGACAAGAGTGTAATAGCTCCTAAGTGAGGACTTTCTCAAGCAGCAGCAGTGCCGTCAGTGAGTTCATAGGGGTTTATGAGTTGATGAACCCCCGATGAACTCACTGACGGCCCAGCAGCTGTGTGAGAACGTTCTGATGAACTCCTGTGAACTTTCTCACGGCACTTCCGGTGTCAGTGTGTAGCCTGGCTGTTGGTTAGAGCAGTCACTGCTGATGTGAATTATTGTGGATAGGTGAGGGAAATAGTACATTCAAGAAAAAGAGGAGGGGGGGAGAGGGAAGATTAGGAGCTTGACACGCCGAGACATGCATCTGTAAGTCGTTGCAAAGGAATGTAGCTGGTGGGTGCTGTACCTGCTGGTGATTTCAGCTGAAGTAGAAGAAAGGAAAAGGGAATATCCAGCACGTCCATCCAGTGTAAGTAAAATATCCAAAATTTATTGAAGCATTTTAAAAAACAATATTAAAAAAGAGAGAGAGACCCTCTCTGCCTGACGCATTTCTGGCGCACCACGGCGCCCTTAGTCATAGGAACTAATGACTAAGGGCGCCGTGGTGCGCCAGAAACGCGTCAGGCAGAGAGGGTCTCTCTCTCTTTTTTAATATTGTTTTTTTAAATGCTTCAATAAAGTTAGGAAATAGTAGTTTATTATTTTTTCACTTTTACAGGTGACATAGGCATCTGTGATTAGGTATTAAGGTAAATATGTTTTTTATTTTGTTTTTTTACGTTTTACAGGGGACAAGGACTTCAGGGATTAGGCATCAAGGTAAGTATAACTGTGTTTTTTATTTGATTTTAATATTTATTCTAACTTTGTTTTCTCTAGTTTGAGCAAAGACTTCAGCTGATGACTACCCCCATCAGCAGTGCCTGCTCTCTGTTATCAGCGACAGCAGGTATAGGCTGATGGGTGAAGTAGTAAGCAGTTTACTGCCAGTCACAGCTGCGGTCTCACGAATCGATGATATTTGACAACATGCGCCCGCAGCACTCTGACCGGCGGTAACGATCTTACTGCAGATTGTAGCCCATGTTGTGCGTGCTGTCACGTAGATGGTCCAGGTTCGAGTAGTGCTCTGGTACCTGAACCAAACATTAAATAAATGTTTGACCAAACCTGTCAGACCCGAACATCCACGAGTCCTCCCATCTCTACCCATGAAATAAACTTTCCTTTTTGGACGCATTTAAATTAAAAAGGTTGTACAGTACCGTAACTGTGTTTTTTTCATAAACCATGTTTTTATGTGGCTCTCAATACATCCACTATGTTATTTTAGCAATATTACCTTTTATCACGCGCTAGCAGCATGTACTTGTGGCTGGCTGCAGCTCGGATGGGTTAATCGACAACTTCCTCTCTCTCCTGACTTCCTGTGTTCTATTACTACAAGTTCCATCATAGTAACATACATAGTAACATAGTTAGTAAGGCCGAAAAAAGACATTTGTCCATCCAGTTCAGCCTATATTCCATCATAATAAATACCCAGATCTACGTCCTTCTACAGAACCTAATAATTGTATGATACAATATTGTTCTGCTCCAGGAAGACATCCAGGCCTCTCTTGAACCCCTCTACTGAGTTCGCCATCACCACCTCCTCAGGCAAGCAATTCCAGATTCTCACTGCCCTAACAGTAAAGAATCCTCTTCTATGTTGGTGGAAAAACCTTCTCTCCTCCAGACGCAAAGAATGCCCCCTTGTGCCCGTCACCTTCCTTGGTATAAACAGATCCTCAGCGAGATATTTGTATTGTCCCCTTATATACTTATACATGGTTATTAGATCGCCCCTCAGTCGTCTTTTTTCTAGACTAAATAATCCTAATTTCGCTAATCTATCTGGGTATTGTAGTTCTCCCATCCCCTTTATTAATTTTGTTGCCCTCCTTTGTACTCTCTCTAGTTCCATTATATCCTTCCTGAGCACCGGTGCCCAAAACTGGACACAGTACTCCATGTGCGGTCTAACTAGGGATTTGTACAGAGGCAGTATAATGCTCTCATCATGTGTATCCAGACCTCTTTTAATGCACCCCATGATCCTGTTTGCCTTGGCAGCTGCTGCCTGGCACTGGCTGCTCCAGGTAAGTTTATCATTAACTAGGATCCCCAAGTCCTTCTCCCTGTCAGATTTACCCAGTGGTTTCCCGTTCAGTGTGTAATGGTGATATTGATTCCCTCTTCCCATGTGTATAACCTTACATTTATCATTGTTAAACCTCATCTGCCACCTTTCAGCCCAAGTTTCCAACTTATCCAGATCCATCTGTAGCAGAATACTATCTTCTCTTGTATTAACTGCTTTACATAGTTTTGTATCATCTGCAAATATCGATATTTTACTGTGTAAACCTTCTACCAGATCATTAATGAATATGTTGAAGAGAACAGGTCCCAATACTGACCCCTGCGGTACCCCACTGGTCACAGCGACCCAGTTAGAGACTATACCATTTATAACCACCCTCTGCTTTCTATCACTAAGCCAGTTACTAACCCATTTACACACATTTTCCCCCAGACCAAGCATTCTCATTTTGTGTACCAACCTCTTGTGCGGCACGGTATCAAACGCTTTGGAAAAATCGAGATATACCACGTCCAATGACTCACCGTGGTCCAGCCTATAGCTTACCTCTTCATAAAAACTGATTAGATTGGTTTGACAGGAGCGATTTCTCATAAACCCATGCTGATATGGAGTTACACAGTTATTCTCATTGAGATAATCCAGAATAACATCCCTCAGAAACCCTTCAAATATTTTACCAACAATAGAGGTTAGACTTACTGGCCTATAATTTCCAGGTTCACTTTTAGAGCCCTTTTTGAATATTGGCACCACATTTGCTATGCGCCAGTCCTGCGGAACAGACCCTGTCGCTATAGAGTCACTAAAAATAAGAAATAATGGTTTATCTATTACATTACTTAGTTCTCTTAGTACTCGTGGGTGTATGCCATCCGGACCCGGAGATTTATCTATTTTAATCTTATTTAGCCGGTTTCGCACCTCTTCTTGGGTTAGATTGGTGACCCTTAATATAGGGTTTTCATTGTTTCTTGGGATTTCACCTAGCATTTCATTTTCCACCGTGAATACCGTGGAGAAGAAGGTGTTTAATATGTTAGCTTTTTCCTCGTCATCTACAACCATTCTTTCCTCACTATTTTTTAAGGGGCCTACATTTTCAGTTTTTATTCTTTTACTATTGATATAGTTGAAGAACAGTTTGGGATTAGTTTTACTCTCCTTAGCAATGTGCTTCTCTGTTTCCTTTTTGGCAACTTTAATTAGTTTTTTAGATAAAGTATTTTTCTCCCTATAGTTTTTTAGAGCTTCAATGGTGCCATCCTGCTTTAGTAGTGCAAATGCTTTCTTTTTACTGTTAATTGCCTGTCTTACTTCTTTGTTTAGCCACATTGGGTTTTTCCTATTTCTAGTCCTTTTATTCCCACAAGGTATAAACCGCTTACACTGCCTATTTAGGATGTTCTTAAACATTTCCCATTTATTATCTGTATTCTTATTTCTGAGGATATTGTCCCAGTCTACCAGATTAAGGGCATCTCTAAGCTGTTCAAACTTTGCCTTCCTAAAGTTCAATGTTTTTGTGACTCCCTGACAAGTCCCCCTAGTGAAAGACAGGTGAAACTGTACAATATTGTGGTCGCTATTTCCTAAATGCCCAACCACCTGCAGATTTGTTATTCTGTCAGGTCTATTAGATAGTATTAGGTCTAAAAGTGCTGCTCCTCTGGTTGGATTCTGCACCAATTGTGAAAGATAATTTTTCCTGTTGCCTTTATGGGTTTCACAGGTTTCTGTTTCCCAGTTAATATCCGGGTAGTTAAAGTCCCCTATAACCAGGACCTCATTATGGGTTGCAGCTTCATCTATCTGCTTTAGAAGTAGACTTTCCATGCTTTCTGTTATATTTGGGGGTTTGTAACAGACCCCAATGAGAATTTTGTTACCATTTTTCCCTCCATGAATTTCAACCCATATGGACTCGACATCCTCATTCCCTTCGCTAATATCCTCCCTTAAAGTGGACTTTAGACAAGATTTTACATAGAGACAAACCCCTCCTCCTCTCCGATTTTTACGATCCTTTCTAAACAGACTGTAACCCTGTAAGTTAACTGCCCAGTCATAGCTTTCATCTAACCATGTCTCGGTTATTCCCACTATGTCAAAGTTACCTGTAGATATTTCTGCTTCTAGTTCTTCCATCTTGTTTGTCAGGCTTCTGGCGTTTGCGAGCATGCAGTTTAGAGGATTTTGTTTTGTTCCAATCTCCTCACTGTGGATTGTTTTAGAAATGTTCTTACCTCCCTTCTGAGTATGTTTTCCTGGGTCGTCTTTGTTCGAGTCTAATGTTTTTCTTCCCGTCCCCTCTTCTTCTAGTTTAACGCCCTCCTGATGAGTGTAGCGAGTCTTCTGGCGAATGTGTGTTTCCCAGGTTTGTTGAGGTGTAGTCCGTCTCTGGCGAGGAGTCCATCATACCAGTAATTCACACCGTGGTCCAGGAATCCAAATCCTTGTTGTCTGCACCATCGTCTTAGCCAGTTGTTTGCATCAAGGATCCTGTTCCATCTCCTGGTGCCATGCCCGTCTACTGGAAGGATAGAAGAAAAAACTACCTGTGCATCCAGTTCCTTTACTTTCTTCCCCAACTCTTCAAAGTCCTTGCAGATTGTCGGTAGGTCCTTCCTTGCCGTGTCATTGGTGCCAACATGTATCAGAAGAAATGGGTGGACGTCCTTGGAGCTGAAGAGCTTTGGTATCCTATCGGTCACATCCTTGATCATCGCACCTGGAAGGCAGCATACTTCTCTTGCAGTTATGTCCGGTCTGCAGATGGCTGCTTCGGTGCCTTTCAGTAGTGAGTCTCCCACCACCACCACTCTTCGTTGCTTCTTGGCTGTACTTTTTGCTGTCACTTGTTGCTGTGTGCCCTTTTCTTTTTTGCTTGCTGGTATTGCTTCATTCTTAGGTGTGCCATCTTCATCCTCTACAAAGATTTGATATCGGTTCTTCAGTTGTGTGGTTGGTGATTTCTCCATGGTCTTCTTGCTTCTTTTGGTCACATGCTTCCACTCATCTGCTTTTGGAGGTTCTATGACACTTTTTGCACCTTCTGTGACCAGTAGAGATGCTTCTGTTCTGTCTAGAAAGTCTTCATTCTCTTTGATGAGTTTCAAAGTTGCTATTCTTTCTTCCAGACCCCGCACCTTTTCTTCTAAAAGGGCCACTAGTCTACACTTCTGACAGGTGAAATTGGATTCTTCTTCTGGTCGATCTGTGAACATGTAGCACATGCTGCAGCTCACCATGTAGGTTGTCACATCTGCCATGTTGCTCCTAGATCCTGCTGACTTGCTGTGTGTTTTCCTTCTTGTGTAATCTACTCAGCCAAGCTCTCTTGCAATAATGTCCTACAGGCAAAAATTCGCGCGCCATAAGGCGCGCGGTTTGGTGATGCTTTCGAAGCAGCTGGTCCCGGCTGTACCCAACGATCTTCTAGCTTAGGGAGACTTCGCTTCTCCCAGAAGGCACCTGGAATATGCAAATTAGCCTCCTGAAGCTTGAATCCCTGGTTTGGTGATGCTTTCGAAGCAGCTGGTCCCGGCTGTACCCAACGATCTTCTAGCTTAGGGAGACTTCGCTTCTCCCAGAAGGCACCTGGAATATGCAAATTAGCCTCCTGAAGCTTGAATCCCTGGTTTGGTGATGCTTTCGAAGCAGCTGGTCCCGGCTGTACCCAACGATCTTCTAGCTTAGGGAGACTTCGCTTCTCCCAGAAGGCACCTGGAATATGCAAATTAGCCTCCTGAAGCTTGAATCCCTGGTTTGGTGATGCTTTCGAAGCAGCTGGTCCCGGCTGTACCCAACGATCTTCTAGCTTAGGGAGACTTCGCTTCTCCCAGAAGGCACCTGGAATATGCAAATTAGCCTCCTGAAGCTTGAATCCCTGGTTTGGTGATGCTTTCGAAGCAGCTGGTCCCGGCTGTACCCAACGATCTTCTAGCTTAGGGAGACTTCGCTTCTCCCAGAAGGCACCTGGAATATGCAAATTAGCCTCCTGAAGCTTGAATCCCTGGTTTCATGCAATGCTTTCATGCATTGCACTGGTCTGTAAGTCAGCACCTATCACACTCACACAAAACTGCACCCAAACCTCTCCTTGTAAGCTCCGACTGCTGATGAAAAGGATCACATCAGTGTCAGATACCCAGCACCAAGCACTGCACAACCATAGTAAGAAAGCTTTTCTCTCTTTCTGATATGTTTCATAGTATATATATTTTAGAATACATATATAAGATGTATGTAGAGACATCTCACTTTACATATGTTTCTATAGTTATATATACTGTATATACATATATACAGTGGGTGCGGAAAGTATTCAGACCCCCTTTAAATGTTTCAGTCTTTGTTTCTTTGCAGCCATTTAGTAAATTCATTTTTTTCTCATTAATGTACACTCTGCACCCCATCTTGACTGAAAAAAATATAAATGTAGACATTTTTGCAAATTTATTAAAAAATACAAACTGAAATATACTGGTCCAGAGTGGACGTGGATCTGACAATGAAATAGACTAGAACTAGAACAGCTAGAAACTAAAGTTGCTCAAGCACCTCCCTAAAGGGGAAGGTTCCTTAAATACATGATGCCTCCCAGGAATAGACTGTGGAAACTTCCACAGTGCAAGCGCTACCCCTTTAAGAAATGAGGTGCACACATCCTAAGCACATTGCCAGGAGACCTGCACGGCGTGCACAGGTTTTGGAACCCGGGAGGTGCAGCAGAAGAGTGACTATGGTGGGGAGCATGTCAGCGTCCTTGCCGGGGAAGGAGGGATGGGGAAGAGCAATGCAGGGATGCCGAAGTAACAGTATGTAGATGTGCACCCATCTATGTACCATAGATTTGAGTTAATTTAAATTATGTCTTCCTTGGCTAAATATTCTCCTAAAAAATTGCTAAGAAGAGCATTTTTACCGATTTGTAAAATATGTAGTATGACCTCTGCCAGAGCCTGTCCTATGGAACAGTGGCAGCAACAGCAATCTTGCCCTCAGCAACTTATGGCCCTTTAAAAAAAATAATAAAAACGTATCAACCCCCTTCCAGTTCAAGCCACTCCTCTATAAAAGCCCGGAAGTTAATGTGACATCACAGGATATGAGCACCAGAGTCACGAGATCAGCACTGGGAAGGCAGGCATAGCGCCCCTCAGTGGCTGAGATGACAACCGAAGGTTATTAAAGAAGTGCTTATTTTATAGACCTCTGTATGAAGCTTTCAAGCAAAAGAATGCTCAAGAAATTGAAAATTACGTTACCAGAGAATGCAGTTGTTTCAATGACAGACGAAACAAGCAGTAGGACTGCTGTAGAAAAAATAGTTGATACCTTTGCTCTAAAGTTTGATTTACCTACCAAATTACATCATGTATGGGGAAGAGAAGTTGGGAACCAGCTATTTGGAGTCTTGAAGCCTCCGGAAGTTTGTCTTGTATCGTTCCAGTATAATTAGGGCAGTTCAATTTACTTTCCACAGTTTTTAATAGTATTTCTAACGATGAGCACAGCATTATAATTTATGAGGTCATCCGTCATCTTCGGAGCAGTTTCCTCTTGCATTTCCGTGCCACCATTTATCCTACAACTGCCAGGATCCCCCTCTGTAGAGAAGATCTTTGCCTTCAATGAAACAAGTGTAGAAAACAACAAGCTCTATAAATCTAACTGATCAGGACAGAGAGAAATAAGAGAGTCGGAGTGTCATACATCCACCACAAGTAAATTAGGACATCATCAACAACGAGGTATCCAACATGGAGAGAGAACACATGCAAGAAAAAGAAAACTCACCAGGTTTTTCCCATATGAGATAAGGCTACCAGCTTTCAGGCCAGATAATCAGCATCCTCATATGCTGTAGACAAGCCCCCAATCCAGTCTGAAACACAAGAAAAACATCTTTTATAATACTCACCTACGTGGTGGTCCACTCTGGTGGGCGTTGTTGTCTTGGTCCGTTGCGTTCCTTCTTCTTTCGATGCCATCCTTCTTCTGTGCTTCATGTGGATGACGCATCCTTCTTTATCCACACAGTGTCCCGAACATCGCGCTCCTTCTGAGGTGTACTTGTCTGACCTGACCAGTACAGTAGTGCACATGCACCTGGGCTTGTTGACCTTTCCTGCCACAAGGTTGTACGTTCCACTAAAATGTCACAAAATTTGCACAAAAATTTCTGGCAGAAGTAAAATCACTTCAAAGGATGAGGAGGGGGGAAAGACAGTAGTACGCTGGTGCAAAATTTTAGGAAATGTAAAAAATGTGGAAACCCCGAAGAATGGTGATGATGAAAAAAAGCCAGGCGAACACGTATAAAACAGACTTTAAAAAGGCACAAAGTAAAAGAAAAATAAAATGCAAAAACACCAAAAATTAGACAAAAAAAGATGCAAAAGCAATAATAAATTGGGCCCAAAGTCTCTTGTAAAATTGTAGAACTTCTCCTTGTATAATGATTATTCTTCACTCTCCTAATCCACTACAGAAAGATGTAAGACTTGACCTCGATATTTGACCCCGATATAAGACCTGACACCGATGTGGCAACTTCATCTTCCGCTCAGACGAGAGATCATCAGAACGCTCAGACACCAGGATTCTTATCATTGGTTTTTATTGCATATAAATCAGAGTAACAATAAATCAATCATTGATCTGTAAGGGTTAAACACACAATCACACAGTAACTATACACAACATGGTGGACGTTGGTGACATTTCCAGGTCTAGTTTTGTAATTATGGAGGTTGATATGAATTCTGGTAACACATGAAAGTCATTGTAATGTCACCACGATGGCCATAACCCATGACCCCATCATCATGGTGCCCCATTGTATCACAACCAGGACCACATAATATAAGGGATATTCTACAATAGGGGGGCTACCAGGGACACATGTAGAGATCTCGCCATTATGTTCCCGGAGATTTATAAATCATTGACCTCAGCCACCAATGTTGTAACTTTTTTAGTTTCTTTTGTAGTTGTTGTCGAAAGTACAAAAGTAAAATCAGGAATGATGGCCACCAACCTTCCCAGAATAATCGAGAAGACGCCTCAATTACTTATCTTACTATATAAAATTTCTCTCTAGCCGTCATGGACCAGATCCAAGGTCTCCACATTTCCCAAAAAATTTACCACAGTTTTGTGTGTTCCTTAAAATATTGACTTCCAGATATCTAAATTTACTTATTATATTTTTTTCCATTCTATAATAGTCATTAAAGCCTGAGACGTCGATTTGTTTGCTACCACCAAGCAGGCAGTCCAGAAAGCCATGGCCACCAAATCCTTCTGTGTAAGGCTGAGCCTTGTAATCGGTCCATGTCTCCGAGCCACTAAATTTTAGGGTTTCACAAATTTTATATTTCTAATCCTATTCCTCACCTTCTACTTCACATCCTTCCACAATTCTCTTCCTCACAATAACGGAAGAGATGTACAAAACCCGTATTAGTGCGACGGCGTTTAGGACAAGCCTACTTACTGGTCTTTTTAAGCCTAGCCGTCATCGTATCGGTCATTTCACAGTAGTTAGAAAACTGATGAAGTTTTCATCTAAAATTAATTTGTGAAATGGATATTAATTTGTGAAATGGAATTTAATTAGTAAAATTGAGTACATTGTATAAAGTCAATATGTCCTTTAATTAACCACCGAGTACAATGCAGCGTTCATATACAAAGCCAATAAAGTCTTCAAGTGACCCACCCAAGAAAAACAAAAAACAAAGAAAAATAAAAATCATAGCTCTTACAATGCCACAACACAAAAGCAAAAAATGTTGTGTCATAATAACCAAATGAAAATAATCTGCCCTAAGGGAAGCAAACCAGTACATTTTGTGAGGGGCATAGAATTCACCAATAATATCCTATTAGTGTAATCAGCCTTATTCCAGCTCAGTTACGAATTCTCAGTTTGTACCAAATGTGCCATGTAATCCCAGTTTGACCACCAATGCAATACATGTTTACTGGTGTAACCAGGATAGCCATCTCCGAGGTGTTGAGGACATTCCATGAGCTACAAGATTATTTCAGATTAGCACAAGATCTCTCCTAGCAGCTCCCACATCCCCACCAAACTTTACACTTCCATTTTGTGGTTGACCCTTACCCACCCTATCTCGTCATGAATTCGACAAGCTGTGGTCTCATGCCCCATCCCTAAATGTAATAACTTTTCAAAGGTTTTTCTGCAGAATTAGGGTGTGAAAATTTTCATGATCTGAGAGGTCAGATCAGTGATGTGAAACTGAAGTGAAAACGTTAAAAGTTTATGCATATGGTAGAAAATAATCTTCTGCTTTATGTATCAATAGACTGGCATATGCAGTTTCACATTACTGATCTGTCAGCAGCAGTTAACAAACAGCCCAGCTTGTGTTTCAGCTCTGCACGCTCAGTTATTACAAGTCCAATCTGGAATTTTGCAGGACGATTAAGCTCTGCTAGAATTTAGCTAACAATGATATAATACCGCACAGGCAGATATACTGATGTGAGTAAATGGCAGGAGATAAAAATGGTCAGGAAGGTACTGTACAGGATCAGAGTGTGAACAGACATAAGGTGAATGCTACACCTCTATGAGCTTGATGATAACTCAGGGAGGTGGCGCTAGTCTGGGCTTATTCGGTATATTAACAGAAGTATGCATTTACTGTTCATCTCTTAAACAGGGATATATAATAAAAAGTCTCTACATTATACTGTTATAATAGACTCAATAGCAATATATGGGTTACAATATTGGAGCGCTGGTTTGAATAATATGGTCACCTTCACACAGTATTTTTAAATTCTAGATTGTGAGCCCCATCAGGGACAGTGATGATAATGTGTGCAAAACTGTAAAGCGCTGCGGAATGTGTTAGCGCTATATAAAAATAAAAGATTATTATTATTAATGTTCATTTGCTTTCTAAATAACCTTCATTACACATTTTCTACCATTTTTCAATTGTAGATATTATGCATGGGAAATCAGTTCAGGAATGAAGCTGTGCTGGCACATGAGATCTGAAGAAGACAGCAGCATCTTGGTCACACAAACCTCACATCCAACCTGTATTACTGAGAGGGACACGACCACAGGAGACCAGTCTGAAACTAGGAACAGATTGTGACCTGCATGTTAGGAGGTCCGAGAATGGATGAAGATTGCAGCCTGAAACTTAGTACAACTAAAGAAAAACAGTAACATATATATATATATATAATTTCCCTCAATAAAAGGAGTCCATAGCCCATAAGGGGTTAAAGGGACACTGTCACCTGAATTTGGAGGCAACAATCTTCAGCCATGGAGGCGGGGTGTTTGATTAACCCTTTCCTTACCCGCTGGCTGCATGCTGGCTGCAATATTGGATTGAAGTTCATTCTCTGTCCTCCACAGTACTCGCCTGCGCAAGGCAAGATTACCTGTACTACGGAGGACAGAGAATGAACTTCAATCCAATATTGCAGCCAGCATGCAGCCAGCGGGTAAGGAAAGGGTGAATCAAAAACCCCCAAACCCCTCCATGGCTGAAGATTGTTCCCTCCAAATTCAGGTGACAGTGTCCCTTTAATGTAAGTATGGATATGCAAATTGTCTCTTTAGAGATGAAGAGGACTTGAGATCTAGTGCCACCTACTGGAAATATTGACCATTCAATGAGCCTTGTCACATGACTTAAGGATAAAAGTCCGACCAGACGCTCTCCAGCTTTTATCCTAAGTCATGTGGAAAGATTCGTTACAGGGCGGAAACTGACTTTTAGGATTGCTCCTTCCAATAATGACACTAGAGTTCAAATCCTTTTCCTCGCTGAAGAGACAGTTCACATATTTCATTTCACAGAGGAGCAGTGCATGGCCTATAAGTCCCCTCACTCTGGCATATCTCTACAAGAGGAATGTTCTCCCTTAGATCCCTGTTTACCCAGAGTCCTGGAGAAAATGAGCTCAGCTGTAGCCCCTCCCACCGCTGCCTCTTACTGGCTGAGTGATACACCAATCAGATTGTTCAAGCTATTAAGTCATCAGTCTCCAGGCAGATTCTCCTTCGTTTATGGTTCCTCACGGCTCCTCCTATATATCTTTATAGAACCACCACATACATATAACGCAGCATGTAGAGGCTCAGAGAAGGCGGCAGTGAAGGTGTGTAAGTGTCTGATGGGGTCACACAGCTCATAAAAGGACAACTGTCCAGCCTCATAATCCAGACATATCCTGAACAGATCACTGGAGATCTGGTGAAGTGACAGGATCTCATTATTGTCATGTTTCACTGAATAGAGATTATTACACACCGCATATAAACACCAGGACTTGTTATTATCTCCAATATATGACTGGCGCCCCCTCCTGTCTATACTGGGGTAACACATCCCCACACTCCACACCCCAGATCCCCTGATCTCCACATCCCAGTAATGTCGTCCTGAGGTAAATCTCCTCCCGCTCATCACCTGATTATACTGGAATCTCTCTGCAGTTTCTGGACGATTCTGTGTTATTAGTGTCCAGGTCGCAGTTTTCAGGTCGTCTGATATAAGGAGATTATTAGCAGCCGTGTTTACGTCCAGTAATATGTCTGCAGGATCCTGAACATGGAAGGTCACATTTACATCTCTTATCATAGCAGATAATGTGTGTGATATGTGTGAGATCAGCTCCGCACCCCGATCACCTCCATCATGTCCCCCTGTGTCCTTGTCATCACCTCCATCATGTCCTATGTCCTCATCACCTCCATCATGTCCTCTTCTGTCCTCATCACTTTCCTCCTCAGGATCACACAAGTCACCGGTGTCTGGTTCCTGTAAGACAGTCAGTGGATCCGTCATGTTACACAGCTCCTCAATGTGCTTCATCTTCCTGGACAGCTCGTCCTTCTTTATTTCCAGTTGATGGATCAGAGCAGACAGTGACAGAGACTCTTCCTTTTCCTCCCTGGAGATCTCACTCAGGACCTTCTTCTCCAGGTCGTCCACCCGTCTCCTGATGTCTATAAACAGGGCAGTGACTCTCTCGGCTTCTCCAGCTGCTTGTTCTTGAGCTTTTCTCTTGCGTTCCTCCAGACTCCGGACTCTTTCCTCAGTTTTCTTCCTCTTTGTGATCAGTTTCTGGAGAACATTTCTCAGTTTCTTCTTCTTCTTCTCAGAGGCCTCATCCAGCATCTCCACCCGGTGTCCCCGATGTTCTCTGGCCAAACTGCAGGAAGCACAGATACAAGCAGCGTCCTCAGTGCAGTAATATTCCAGGATCTTCCTATGGACAGAACATTTCCTGGTCTCCAGAGAAGTGCTGGGATCAGTGAGGACGTGTTCTGGTCCTTTGCTGTGAACCCTCAGGTGATTATCACACAGAGAAGCCTCGCAGTGTAGACAGGATCTAACAGCAGGTACCGGAGAGTGAATGCAGTAAGTGCAGCGGATCCCGGTGATGTCCTCCTGATGTGGCTGAGTAGACCGGAAATTCTCCACGACATTACACAGAGTTATGTTCCTCTTCAGTGTCGGCCGCTCCTGAAACTCTTCTCTACATTCAGGACAGGAATAATCTCCAGATCCATCCTGTGTATTCAGGAACTGATCAATACAGACCCGGCAGAAGTTGTGTCCACATCTCAGGGTGACAGGATCTGTATACAGGGTCAGACAGATGGAACATTCCAGCTCCTTTCTTAGCACAACAGACGCCATCACTGAAAGCAGAAGCAAGAAATGAAAGTAGAATTCTCAACACACACCCAGTGGGCGTGATCCACATTCATGAGAAAGGGCGAGACTGAACTTATCCTTCAGGTGCTATCTACAGGTTTAGCGACACCGAGGATCTCAGCAAATAACTTAATGTGGATCACTGTTGAATGGAACATTTTCCATTTTTCCAATAGAGTCGGAGAAAAAAAAAACTGTCACACACGTGTGTGTACGAGGTGTATGGAGCAGAGCCGTGTGTGTATAAGGTGTTCGGAGCAGAGCCATGTGTGTATGAGGTGTACAGAGCAGAGCCGTGTGTGTATGAGGTGTACGGAGCAGAGCCATGTGTGTATGAGGTGTACGGAGCAGAGCCGTGTGTGCAAGGTGTACGGAGCGGAGCTGCTTGTGTACGAGGTATACGGAGAGGGTCCGTGTGTGTACGAGGTGTACAGAGCGGAGCCGTGTGTGCAATGTTTACGGAGTGGAGCCGCGTGTGTTCTGTCCTCACTAGCTGAGGCAGGCTCATACGTAGCTATACAGTCAGCTAAACCGCTATACCGGGGTCCAATAAGGAGACTGTGGTTGAGTCTGTGCTTTATTAAACGTAGTGGTATATTGATGCGGTGAAACTGTGAACAATGATATACATAGAATCAGTGCATGGCATAGAACAGATACATAATACACATGACATACATTATGCATAACATTTAGAAAGCTAGTGACTAAACTAGGAGTACAACTGGTTAAACTAAGCTAATATAGAGCAGAAATATCTATAGAAAGCATAAAGACATACCGGCAATGCAATCGCAAGGGGGATGAAGTGAAGCGTCTTTCCTTGAAGGCAAACCGAAGAAAGTGAAAGGAAAAATGGAGGGAAATGGAGGCTGATCTAACATAATGCATTGCAAAGGAGGAGGAGAATCAGACATGGATAATACAAAAACAAGATTGAACTGCCAACATAACTCTGACCGCTAGAGGGAGCCAAAGCACTAAAAACAAATAAAGATATGAACACCGATACTGAGAAACCTGCAATTACGCAAACAGATAATCAGGGTAACAATATTAGATGGCGGAGACAGAACACTCCCTGTCTGGCATCAACGGATGTCACTACTCCTTTCTTCCGAAGACAACAATAGGACCAGTTCAGATACCGGTCTGGAAAATGTCTTAGGTTCATTCCCTTTGGTCATCCTTAGCTCAACTTTGCGGACGTTGCCGTCCTTACTCGGGAACGTTGCGGTAACTAGGCCAAGTGGCCACTGGTTCCGATGAATTTGACAGTCTTTCACAAGAACAAGGTCGCCTATGTTCAGATTAGGTTTAGTAGATTGCCACTTTGTACGTGGCTGCAGGGTAGACAAATATTGTTTGCGCCACCTGTCCCAGAAAGTATTTGCAAGACTTTGTACCTGTCTCCATTGGCGCTTGTAGAGGTCCTTAGCGTCGAATCCTCCTGGAGGGGCACTGGACAGTCCTGTTTTCTGGGTAAGTAGAGTAGCTGGAGTCAATAACAAGGGCTCCTCCGGGTCGTTAGGAACTGGAACCAGGGGTCTTGCATTGATTATTGTTGCAGCTTCAGCCATGAAGGTGATTAGGCTTTCGTGAGTGAGCCTCGCTGCTCCTTTACATTTTTCCATGTCACGAGTTCTGGTGGTCCTGAATGAGCGAGCTATATGAGTCAGGCAGGTAATGGCTCGAGTAAGTGACTTCCAACTTGAGAATCTGTCGAACCTGCAAGATCCAAGCTGGATAACAGAGGTCATTGTATGTAGTATAGACACCTGAGGGCGGATTTCAGCATCTGAGTCCTCTCCTACTAGTTCAAAGGTGTCTGGAAAACATTCCTCAATGTACAATAGTTTTGGTCCAGAGAGCCACGTTGTGCTTCCTAGTCGACTTGCGTCAACTGCTCTAGTTGCATGATCTGGGATTCTGGTCTGTGGGTATGTAATGCCACTGCTGTGGGTGAACTGATCTGATTCGTAGCACCCTGTTATTGACATAAACGTAGAATCGCCTGGTTTCGTTGTGGATATATCCCAGGACTACTTTGCTGTCTGAGTAGAACTTGGCCTGTGTCAGGTCGATATCCATTTCGGATGCGATGAGCTCCGCTAACTCAACGGCTAAGACTGCGGCACAAAGCTCTAACCTGGGTATAGTGTGCTCTGGTTGTGGTGCGAGTTTGGCCTTTCCCATGATGAAAACAATGTGGCACTGACATTTAGAGTCTATAGTTTTGAGGTAGGCAACAGCGGCAATTGCTTTGACAGAAGCATCTGCAAATACGTACAGTCTTTGGCTCTGTATCTCAGTAGATGGCACAGGGGTGTATGGTCTTGGCACATGCAGGTTGGAGAGTGCCGCTAATGAGTTCTTCCACTCTTCCCACTGGATCCTCTTATCAGGTGGCAGAGGTGCATCCCAGTCAGATGTTTCCCTAGTTAAGTCTCTTAGTAGGGCCTTGCCTTGTATAGTAACAGGAGCTGCGAAACCCAAGGGATCGTACAGACTGTTGATGGTAGACAGGACGCCTCTACGTGTGAAAGGCCTTTCTTCCTGGCTGACCTGAAAGGTGAAAGTGTCTGATTGTAGATTCCAGAGAAGCCCGAGGCTGCGTTGCATTGGTGCGTGGTCTGACCCCAGGTCCAGGTCTCTGAGACCATTACATAGGTCTTGAGAAGGGAACGCTTCCATGAGTTCTTGGCTGTTTGAGGCTATTTTATGAAGCCTAAGGTTTGAGCAGGCAAGCATGTCCTGGGCTCTCCTGAGAAGACTGATGGCAGTCTCATTTGAAGGCATGGCTTTTAGACAGTCGACATAAAAGTCCTTTTCTATGAATTGTCTGACATCTGCTCCGTATTCTGGTTCTCCTTCCTGAGCTGACCTTTTGAGTCCGTAAATGGCGACTGCAGGTGAAGGACTGTTGCCAAAGATGTGCACTCTCATGCGATACTCTGTGACTTCTTTAGTAGGATCATTGTCTCTGTACCAGAAGAATCTTAGGAAGTTCCTGTCTCTCTCTCTCTCACAAGGAAACAATGGAACATTTGCTGGATGTCAGCGATGAAGGCAATGGAATCCTTACGGAAGCGCATAAGTACACCCAGTAGTTTGTTATTGAGGTCTGGTCCTGTCAGTAGAACGTCATTCAGGGAGACATCATTAAATTTAGCACTGGAATCAAACACGACTCTGATCTGGCCTGGTTTCTTAGGGTGGTATACTCCGAACATGGGTAGGAACCAGCATTCTTCAGAGTCTTTGAGAGTGGGAGCTAGTTCTGCGTGACAGTTTTCAAAAATCTTTGACATGAAGGAGAAAAAGTGATCTTTTATCTCTGGTTTCCTTTGCAGATTACGAATGAGAGAGGAGAAACGTTGTAATGCCTGATTTCTGTTGTTCGGTAGACGTGGTCTGTGGGTTTTGAAGGGAAGAGGTGCGACCCAGCTGTTGGTCTCATATTTAACGAGTCCCTTGTCCATTACCTCTAAGAACAACTTGTCCTCTACCGACATTGCCACTTGGTTGTCCTGCTTAGTTCTCTGGAAGACTGTGCACCCTAACTGATCCTCATAGCTTCCCGACACTATACTGCTGTCGTGAGTAAAGTCTATTAGATGGTTGGGCAGTTGGATGCTGTGTGGCAGTTCCCTGACATGGAACTCATTGTTACAAGGTTGAAACAGAGATGGACGTCCTTTCTCCAATGTATTTGTCAGCATGCTTGTCACAGAAGATGGGGCGTACATGCGTCCCAAGCATACGTTGCCAATTATGACTCATCCTAGGTCTAGCCTTTGGGCATAGGGAGCATTGTGGAGTCCATTGATATGACTTCTCACTTTATGAACCTGCAGGATATCTCTCCCCAACAGCAGAATTATCTGGGCCTGATGGTCGAGTTCCGGTATAAGGTGTGCTATTCGTTTTAAGTGAGCGTGATGGATTGCTACATCTGGTGTAGGGATTTCAGATCTGTTGTCTGGGATCTGGTTACATTCGATGATCGTAGGTAGCGGTAGGCAGAATTGTCCGTCTAAAGACTCGATCTGGTAGTCAGTAGCTTTCCTGCCTGCTGTTGTCACAGTACCTGCACACGTCTTTAAGGAGTAGGGAGTGCTTGGCCCTTTGATGTTGAATAGGTCAAAGAATGTTGATCTAGCCAAGGATCGATTACTTTGATCATCCAAGATAGCATACAGTCTTACAGCTTGGTCTCTATGGCCCTTCGGGTATACTTTAACGAGACATATTTTTGAACAGGACCTACTGTCTATTGTCCCTTTGCAGACCTCGGTGCATTGTGAAGTGATCTCTGGCGTAGCTGTATCAGTGTTCCTTTCCTCCCCGCCATGCTCACTGTCAGCTGGCGTGTTTTGTGTACTCCATGGAGCTGGGCCAGGGTGTAGAGTGGTGTTATGATCTGTGGTGCCACATTCTGTGCATTTTACACTGACCTTGCAATCCTTGGCGAGATGAGCTGTGGACGAGCAGCACTTGTAGCAGATACCGTTTTCTTTCAGGAAGCTTCTGCGATCTGGCATAGATTTTCCTCTGAAGGCTTTGCATTTCAGGAGAGGATGAGGCTTCTGATGAAGTGGGCACTGCTTGTCAGGGTCCTGCACCTTTGTTTCTGATTGGGAGCAGCCAGCAGACCTGTAATTAGAGCCTGAAGAAGAAACATAAGTCTTGTGTACTGCCACAGATGTTCTGCGTGGATTTGCAGGTGGTGACGGTGTGGCATATGGTATTGCAAAGTCAAAGCTGGGATCGTTTCTAATTCTCGCTTGTTGGTGTATGAAGTCTACAAAAACGGAGAAGGGAGGGAATGGAACGCTGTGTTTGTATTTGTACGTGGAACCATGTGTGAGCCACCTCTCCTGTAGATTGTAGGGCAACTTCTGGACTATAGGGTTAACACCTCTGGCTGTGTCGAGAAATGCAAGTCCCTGTAGGTCGTCCTCGTATTTGGCAACTTGGACTTCCTTTAGCAAGTCGCTTAGCTCTCTAAGTTTCTGGAGACCTTTGTTAGATATTTTAGGAAAGTCATCGATTCTTTTGAACAAGGCTCTTTCTATTACTTCTGCTGAGCCATAACACTCATCCAGCCTTTTCCAGATCTCTTTGAGGCCAGTCTCAGGGTGGTTTATATTAATGTCTCTGATCCTTACTGCGTGTTTGACTGACTCTTCTCCCAGGTATTTGACTAACAGGTCTATCTCTTCCCTGTGTTGTAGCCCTAAGTCTCTAATGACATTTTGGAAGGAAGCTTTCCAAGCTCTGTAACCTTCAGCTCGGTCAGTGAATTTCATGAGTCCCTTGGCAACCAGTTCACGTCGTGTGAAGAACTTGGCAAATTCTGTCGTGAACCGGTTGTCAGCAGAGTATACTGGTGATGGGTCGCCCTGATAGTGATGTGAGGTGCGTTCGTACCTGTTAGTGTCCTCATGGTGGCGCCAGCCAGTGTCGTATTGCTTCGGCCTGATGTACGGTGCGTCAGCAGGGTGATCCACGTTGGTTACCTGATGAGGGGCTAGGTAGTCATTAGCAGAGTTGTTTTGCCTCACATTTTCGAGTTTGTTTCTGTCCTGAGCCTCATGACGACTCTCGCTCACTTCGCTGGAGGTGTCGTATTCTGGTTTTGGTACTGGTTCAGGGTTATAGTTTGGATCAGGAAGTTCATTAACATACTGAGATGTGCGTTGTGGTGAGTCTTGCAGTGGAAACTCCAGACTCGACGTACTGTTTTGGCTATGCAGCTTGGGATTTTGCGCTGCTTCTAGCGATTCTGCTTCGGCGAGGGCTGCGGCAGCTTCCCTTTTTGCTGCTAGGCTTTCTAAGGCGGCATCCACACGTGCCTTCTCTAACTGCGACCTTCTCTCTTGCTCGGCTCTCTCATCATCTATGCGTGCTTTTTCTAACTGCAACCTTCTCTCTTGATCGGCTCTCTCATCATCTATGCGTGCTTTTTCTAACTGCAACCTTCTCTCTTGATTGGCTCTCTCTAAGCGCAACCTTCTCTCTTCGTCATCTAGGCGTGCTTTTTCTAATTTAAGTTGCATCTCTTGGTCAGCAAAGCTCGCTCGTATTTTGGCAGCTTCAGCATTTGCGCGGGCAATGGCGACAGCGCTGCTGATGGATGTTGTCTTTGAGGAGACGGAAGTAACAGATCTTGTCCTATGCGATTTGTGAGACATGGTGTCTTGGGAAAGTGCTTGGCTGTGCAGAGATTGCTGTAGCTGTATTTAGTCTCTGAGTAGCCGGTGATTTGAATCCCACTAGTTGGATGGCTGCCGTTTCACTGTTCTGTCCTCACTAGCTGAGGCAGGCTCATACGTAGCTATACAGTCAGCTAAACCGCTATACCGGGGTCCAATAAGGAGACTGTGGTTGAGTCTGTGCTTTGTTAAACGTAGTGGTATATTGATGCGGTGAAACTGTGAACAATGATATACATAGAATCAGTGCATGGCATAGAACAGATACATAATACACATGATATACATTATGCATAACATTTAGAAAGCTAGTGACTAAACTAGGAGTACAACTGGTTAAACTAAGCTAATATAGAGCAGAAATATCTATAGGAAGCATAAAGACATACCGGCAATGCAATCGCAAGGGGGATGAAGTGAAGCGTCTTTCCTTGAAGGCAAACCGAAGAAAGTGAAAGGAAAAATGGAGGGAAATGGAGGCTGAGCTACCATAATGCATTGCAAAGGAGGAGGAGAATCAGACATGGATAATACAAAAACAAGATTGAACTGCCAACATAACTCTGACCGCTAGAGGGAGCCAAAGCACTAAAAACAAATAAAGATATGAACATCCATACTGAGAAACCTGCAATTACGCAAACAGATAATCATGGTAACAATATTAGATGGCGGAGACAGAACAGCGTGTGTATGAGGTGTACGGAGAGGAGCCGGGTATGTACAAGGTGTACAGAGCGGAGCCGTGTGTGCATGGTGTACGTAGCTGAGCCTTGTGTGTATGAGGTGTACGGAGAGGAGCCGGGTGTGTACAAGGTGTACAGAGCGGAGCCGTGTGTGCAAGGTGTGCGTAGCGGAGCCGTGTGTGTACGAGGTGTACGGAGAGGAGCCGGGTGTGTACAAGGTGTACAGAGCAGAGCCGTGTGTGTGTATGAGGTGTACGGAGCAGAACCGGGTGTGTACGAGGTGTACGGAGCAGAGCCACGTGTGTATGAGGTGTACGGAGCGTAGCCATGTGTGCAAGGTGTACGGAGCAACTATGGTTGGCCATTATACTGCATGCAATATCATGTGTGGCCATTATACAGTACTGAGCATCATGTGTGGCCATTATACTGTACGCAGTATCATGTGAGGCCATTATACTGTACGCAGTGTCATATGTGGCCGTTATACAGTGTGGAACATCATGTGGGGCCATTATACAATATGGAGCACTGTTTGGTCATTATACAGTATGGAGCACTGTGTCACCATTATACAGTATGGAGCACTGTGTGGCCATTAAACGGTATGGAGCATCATGTGTGGCCATTATACAGTATAGAGCATCATGTGGGGCCATTATACCGTATTGAGCATCATGTGTGGCCATTACACAGTATTGTGCATCATGTGTGGCCATTGTACAGTATGGAGCACTGTGTGACCATTATACAGTATGGAGCATCCTGTGTGGCCATTATTCAGTATTGAGCATCATGTGTGTCCATTATACAGTATTGAGCATCATGTGTGGCCATTGTACAGTATTGAGCATCATGTGTGGCCATTGTACAGTATTGAGCATCATGTGTGGCCATTATACAGTATGGAGCATCATGTGTGCACATTATACAGTATTGAGCATCATGTGTGGCCATTATGCAGTATTGAGCATCATTTGGGGCCATTATACAGTATAGGGCATCATGTGTGGCCATTATACAGTATTGAGCACTGTGTGGCCATTATACAGTATAGAGCACTGTGTGGCCATTAGACAGTATTGAGCATCATGTGTGGCCATTATACTGTATGGAGCATCATGTGAGGCCATTATACAGTATTGAGCATCATGTGGGGCCATTATACAGTATGGAGCATCATGTGTGGTCATATTTTTTTGTTTATAATTATTGTTTATAAAACAGTGTGATCAACAGTGCTAAATGCGTGTGGTTGGGACGTGGATATGGGTGTGACTAGTTGTGAAATGGGTGTGGTCAGAGGCGTGGCCTAAGATTTGCCACGGCGTGCTGCGTGTGCCACAAACTTTGTCCCTTCTTCCCTTCTTCAAAAGTTGGGAGGTGTGACATTGCTACAACCTGACTTTTTGGGTGATTAGTAGGGTTAACAGAGAGTATTATAAGGAGAGATGAGCGAATATTTAAATCTTCGATTCGGATTACGATAGCTAAATTTGCAATATTCGCCAATTAATTCGTCGAATATTAGCCGAACATAGCCAAATGCCATTCTAGTCAATGGGAGGCAAAAACAAATACATGCACAACACCTTATATCAACAAGAAAATCAGCCGCACTCAAGTAGTTGAGATTTATGCAAAAAGGGTTGTTTCTTTATTCGTGTATACAAACATCACCAGGTGCTTTCAGATATATAGTGATTGCGGACAATAAGATTAACGTTTCGACCAGGGACGGTCTTTGTCAAAACCTCACTTGTGCCAGAAGGATAAATGGAGGACAGAAAGGGTATAAGGAATGAGTCCCAGTAGGGCAGCTCTAGTAGGAGTTTGGAAAAAGCATGTCCGCCTTGTGGGTGATGGAGGCAAAAACAACCTTAAAACGGCTCCAAATGCTGCCAAACACATCAAATTAGGTGCAGACATCAGGAAAGTGGCCTCAATTCAACCACAGTACTAATTGTAGCATGGCACTGCATCAATCAGCCAGGCATGAGGTATCGGAGTCTGGGACGAGACAAGATGGGTGAGGGATCGGTGTAGGCCTCCTATGCTGGGAGCCCTGATACCACATGCAACACCTCTACCTGTTTTCATGCTGAGCCACACACAGGTGGCACAAATATCAGTTTTGTAGACTACTATTGTCAGAAAAATGTAGGGATAGTAACACAGGTAGTTGAGTCCAAGGAAGTGGAGGCCTGACGGTGTCAGAGGCCTACTGCTACAGACAACACGCATGAAGGAGACCCAACTAGGAGTGTTCACATTTTTAAAAATTATTGCCAGACAACACCAAAGTGGCATCAATTTCACCACAGAAGAAATAGTATAATAGGAACCGACAGTTCTTCCACTACACCCAATGCAGCAGATGGACACCCAACAAGGAGTGTTCACATTTAAAGAAATAAGGGCCTTACACCACAGAAGTGGCATCAATTTTATCACAGTAGAAATAGTATAATAGGAACCGACAAGTCTGTCTCTACACCCAATCCAGCAGAAGGACACCCAACCAAGAGTCTTCACATTTAAAAAAATAAGTACCTGACACCACCGAAGTGGAATAACTGTCACGAGAATAGAAACAGTTTAATTGGGACTGACACGTCTTCCACTACAGCTAATCCAGAAGATGTAGACCAACCATGACTGTTCACATTTCCACAAATTTGTGTTAACATCATCAGCAGCAGCAGCAGCAACAGAAGACACATTAAAGATATCACAGACTGTAGTTACGTGACATTAATGCATCACACTAAAAAATGCAATATCACCTAGTCTGTACACTCTGCAAATGAGGAGCAAAAGTCCTTGGGGATCCATGACTTGTTCATGCTGATGAAAGTTAGGCGGTCTACACTTTCAGAGGACAGCCGGATTCGCTTATACGTCAGGACACCACCAGCAGCACCACCACCTGAAGACACGCTCTGAGAAATCGTAGGCTGCTGGGCACAATAAAAACTCCAAGGCGTGTGAGGCGAGCTCGGGCCACTCATCCTTTTTGGAAGACGAAAATGTGATAGGATCCAAACCCTCCCTGATATTCAGTTCTAGATACTCCTGCACCATCCTCTCCATTCGTTCACCACGTGTAAGACGTGGACTCTATTGTGCTGGTGCACGAGTTGGTCTAAAAAAAGTGTCAAAGGACTCACGGAAGTTGCTTCTTCCGCTTCCACCGCTGCTGCTAATGTTTTGGCGTTGACGAATTGATGTGCCGGAGGTTGGAAGTCTATAACTGCGATGTGAACCGTGTGCTTCACTGCTGTCTTGGGGAAAAGCTCTCTTACGGTTGTGTAAAAGCATGTTTCGATACTCCAGCATCCGCGGGTCCCTTTCTACGGCAGAAATCATCTGGCAAAATTTGGTTTATAACGTGGACCTAACTGAGTGGCACCCAGTAGTCAGCATTATTCCTAATCATAACTATACAGGGATCATGTTGCAGATAATGCAGCAAGAAGGCTCTCATATGTCGGGCCCTACCATGAGGTCATAAGTCAGAACATCAGTGATGGTACATCACTATGGTAACAATCCATTATGTGTGTATTATGGCAGCACAATGCAAAGTTTAACGCAAGTGCAAGTCTAATCTAGCCAAGCTGCCAACTGCCAAAGTGCGCACAGCATCAGGGATCGAACATCAAACATCTACCATCAAGAGTGGAGACCCATGCTTTTATACCAGTGTCAATTGTCCTTTTTTGTCTATATTAATTGTATTTGTAATTATTAATTAATAAAGTATTGTTTTTTTACCTAATTGTATAGAACTCCATTTTGTTTGTTTTTTATACATACATGCTGCTGCAGAGTGCTGTTAGTGGCCATCATACCCTGCAGCAGTGCAGGGCTCATGTGCTAATGGATTAATCTATTCTCTTATGCGAAGAAAGATCCAATATGTGACGTCTGCACGGAGTGTAATTATATACCTGAGTGCCGCTGCAGTGTGTTAGGGTATGTTTCCACACTGCGTACTTGCAGCGCTTTGGACGCAGAGGAAACCCAGCTCCGCCCAAAGCGCCGTCCCCTGTTGTACGCACGTTCTAACATTTTACAACCTGAACGACCATGGCTTCCCCCCCTAGTTTTGATCCTGGGCATGGCTGTCATTACATCTTCAATAAATGCACAAGTTTATGTTGATATTATGGACACTTTTCTTATCCCATCAATTGAAAGGATGTTTGGGGATGATGAAATCATTTTTCACGATGTTATTGCATCCTGCCATAGAGCAAAAACTGTGAGAACATTCCTTGAAAAAAGACACATAAGGTCAATGTCATGGCCGGCAAATAGTCCGGATCTCAATCCAACGGAGAATCTTTGGTGGAAGTTGAAGAAAATGGTCGATGACTAGAATCCAACCTGCAAAGCGAATCTGGCCACAGCAATCGGAGAAAGATGGAGGCAGATTGTGCTCGTCATTACCTCCTCTCTGTGCGTGAGCAACAGGTGGGGGAGTCGACCCTGGATGCTCTGATCTAACAGCTGCCAGAACTCCGGCGAGTCAGGGAAATAGTGAGACTCTGTAATGTGCTTGATCTTGGGATATTTTTGCTGGGACTGTTCTATGTGTTATTTGCCTGCTTTGTGGCTCAATAAGTCTAGTTTCACACTAGCGTTTACCTGATCTGCGGCAGGCTGCGGACTTCCTCCGTGAAGCCCCGCCCTCGGCCGCACCTCCGCCGCTAGCTCCGCCTACTTCTGCATGCGGCCTGCGTACCTATCTTTTTGACGATGCAGAAAAAAAAATGCTACAGGCTGCGTCCTACGCTGGTCGCTGCATCGTCAAAACGGCGCATGCGACAGCATCCTCATACAGCCGCATGACCTGCGTACCTAATGTTAAAGATAGGTACGCAGCATATACCGTATTTTTCGGACTATAAGACACATTTTTTCCCCAAAAATTTGGGGAGAAAATGGGGGTGCATCTTATAGTTGGAATGTACTTACCAGTAGTGTGGCGGCAGCAGGAGTCAGACGATTCTGCCGGCCCTGGGCTGGGAAGAGGGGGTGTTCGGGGGTCCAATGCTGCAGGGCGATGATACGACTCCCATCCCAGACTGGTCCGGCAGTATTCGGTGGTGCGCAGTGGTGCGGGGCTCTTCTGACATTTTGTGAAAGCCTGAAGCGCCCGCACTTCCATTGCTGCAATGCCGTGACCTCAGGGAAAATGGCCGCTGGAGGCGGCGCATGCGCAGATTGAGATCTCGGCGATGAGATCTTGGCCAAAAGTTAATAGTTTCATTTCCTGACACTAATCAAATGTTTAAAATGGTGGATAATTAATTTACAAGAAGCGCGATTCATCATTTGCAAATTTTTAAGTCACTTTTTTTGTCTTGTGATATTCATTGATGTTTTTTGCATTTAAGTGGTGAATATGATTCATGATTTTTGTGCAAAATACAAAAAAAAAATTGTCAAATCTTTTTGCAACTTTTTAGAGCAAAAAAAACAAACATGTCCACTAAAATGTCATAAAATTTGCACAAAAATTTCTGGCAGAAGTAAAATTACTCGGAAATGGGAAAGACAGTAGAACGTTTGTGTAAACTTTTAGTACGTTTTTAAAAAGTCGCACATGATGAATCAAAATTAAAAAAATGTGGAAACTCCAAAGAATGATGATCATGAAAAAAAAGCCATGTGAACACATATAAAACAGACTTTAAAAAAGGCACAAAGATAAACAAAAATAAAATGCAAAAATACCAAAAACTAGACAAAAAAGATGCAAAAGCAATAATAAATTGGGCCCAAAGTCTCTTATAAAATTGTAGATCTTCTCATTGTCCAATGATTATTCTTCACTCTCCTAATCCCTTACAGAAAGATGTAACACCTGGCCCCGATATAAGACCTGACCCCGATATAAGACCTGGCCCCGGTATAAGACCTGACCCCGATATAGGACCTGACCCCGATGTGGCAACTTCATCTTCCGTTCACACAAGATCATCAGAACGCTCAGACACCAGGATTCTTATCATTGGTTTTTATTGCATATAAATCAGAATAACATTCAGCACAAGATCTTTCCTAACATTTCCACATCCCCGCCAAACTTTACACTTTCATGTTGTGGTTGACCCTTACCCACCCCCTGCTCAATTTACATGAGAAATAGACCATAAAAGGGAAGCAACCTGACAAAATTACATTAGGAATATGCCATTAAGGGGTCAGAATATACAGTATTGTATTTATGAGATGCAAATAAACACCTTTAAAAGCTTAAAGGAAAAACCTGTCACAAGCAGGAGGCAGGGAGACAGGCTGAAACTGCATAACAAAGAGTACACTTAGGCCACGTTTCATCAATATCAGTATTTTTCATGCTGGTCTTGATGAGGGGTAATGCTGGACTGGAATGAGATTTCTGGTGAATGGAACTCCACAGCTCATCATGAATTTGACGAGCTGTGGCCTCATGCCCCGTCCCTAAATGTAGGAACTTTTCAAAGCTTTTACGACAGAATTAAGGTGTGAAAATTTTCATGAATTGGACCCTAAGACTCTGCAGTGTGAGAGGTCAGATCAGGGATGCGAAACTGAAAATGTTAAAAGTTTTTGCATATGGCAGAAAATAATCTTCTGCTTTATGTATCAACAGAGTGGCATTGCAGTTTCACATCACTGATCTGTCAGCAGCAGGCAACAAACACAGTCCAGCTTTGTCTCAGCCCTACACTGCTCAGTTATTACAAGTCCCATTGTATTGCAGGACTATTAAGCTCTACTAGAAATTAGCTAACAATGATATAATACCGCACAAGGAGATATACTGATGTAAGTAAATGGCAGGAGATAAAAATGGTCAGGAAGGTACTGTACAGGATCAGAGTGTGAACAGAGGCGTAAGGTGAATGCTACACATCTATGAGGTCCAGGAATGAAGCTGTGCTGACACATGAGATCTGAAGAATACGGCAGCATCTTGGACACACAAACCTCACATCCAACCTGTATTACTGAGAGGGACACGACCACAGGAGACCAGTCTGAAACTAGGAACAGATTATGAACTGCATTTTAGGAGGTCTGAGAATGGATGAAGACTGCAGTACAGCTAAAGAAAATCACTAACATTTATATAATTTCATTCAGTCAAAGGTGCCCATAGTCCATAAGGGGTTAATGTGTGCATGGATATGCAAATTGTCTTTTCTGAGAGGAAGAGGACTTGAGATCTAGTGCCACCTATTGGAAATATTGACCATTTAATGAGCCTTATCACATGACTTAAGGATAAAAGTCTGACCAGATGCTCTCCAGCTTTTATCCTAAGTCAAGTCGCAAGATTGCTCCTTCCAATAATGACACTAGAGATCAAGTCCTTTTCCTCTCTGAAGAGACAGTTCACATATTTCATTTCACAAAGGAGCAGTGTATGGCCTATAAGTCTCCTCACTCTGACGTCTCTAGAAAAGAAATGTCCCCCCTTAGATCCCTGTTTATACAGAGTCCTGGAGAAAATGAGCTCAGCTGTAGCCCCTCCCACCGCTGCCTCCTACTGGCTGAGTGATACACCAATCAGATTGTTCACGCTATTAAGTCATCAGTCTCCAGGCAGATTCTTCTTCGTTTACGATTCCTCTCAGCTCCCCCTGATATCTTTATAGAACCATCATGTACACATAACACAGCATGTAGAGGCTCGGAGAAGGCGGCAGTGAAGGTGTGTAAGTGTCTGATGGGGTCACACAGCGCATAAAAGGACAACTGCTCGGCCTCATAATCCAGATATATCCTGACTCTATCACTGGAGATCCCGAGAGGTAACGGGATCTTATTATTGTCATGTCTCACTGAATAGAGATTATTACACACCCCACATAAACCCCAGGACTTGTTATCATCTCCAATGTCCGACTGCCCCCCCCTGTCTATACTGGGGTAACACATCCCCACACTCCACCATCCTGATCCCCTGATCTCCACATCCCAGTAATGTCGTCCTGAGGTAAATCTCCTCCCGCTCATCACCTGAATATACTGGAATCTCTCTGCTGTTTCTGGACGATTCTGTGTTATTTCTGTCCAGGTTGCAGTTTTCAGGTCGTCTGATATAAGGAGATTATTACCAGCCGTGTTTACATCCAGTAATATGTCTGCAGGATCCTGAACATGGAAGATCACATTTATATCTCTTATCATAGCAGATAATGTGTGTGATATGTGTGATATCAGCTCCGCACCCCGATCACCTCCATAATGTCCCCATCTGTCCTCATCACCTCCATCATGTCCCCCTGTGTCCTCACCTCCATCATGTCCTCCTGTGCCCTCATCACCTTCCTCCTCCTCAGGATCACACAAATCACCGATGTCTGGATCCTGTAAAACAGTCAGTGGATCCGTCATGTTACACAGCTCTTCAATGTACCTCATAGTCCTGGACAGCTCGGCCTTCTTTATTTCCAGATTCCGGATCACATCAGACAGTGACAGTGACTCTTCCTTCTCCTGCCAGGAGATGTCACTCAGGACCCTCTTCTCCAGGTCGTCCACCCGTCTCCTGATGTCTATAAACAGGGCAGTGACTCTCTCGGCTTCTCCAGATGATTTTTTCTTAGCTTTTCTCTTGCGCTCCTCCAGACTCCGGACTCTTTCTTCAGTCTTCTTCCTCTTTGTGATCAGTTTCTGGAGAACATTTCTCAGTTTCTTCTTCTTCTTCTCGGAGGCCTCCTCCAGCATCTCCACCCGGTGTCCCCGATGTTCTCCGGCCAAACTGCAGGACACACAGATACAAGCAGCGTCCTCCGTGCAGTAATATTCCAGGATCTTCTTATGGACAGAACATTTCCTGGTCTCCAGAGAAGTGCTGGGATCAGTGAGGACGTGTTCTGGTCCTTTACTGTGAACCCTCAGGTGATTATCACACAGAGAAGCCTCACAGTGTAGACAGGATCTAACAGCAGGTACCGGAGAGTGAATGCAGTAAGTGCAGTGGATCCCGGTGATCTCCTCCTGATGTGGATGAGTAGACCGGAAATTCTCCACTACATTGCACAGAGTTATGTTCTTCTTCAGTGCCGGATGGTCCAGAAACTCTTCTCTACATTCAGGACAGGAATAAACTCCAGATCCATCCTGTGTATTAAGGAACCGATCAATACAGACCCGGCAGAAGTTGTGTCCACATCTCAGGGTGACAGGATCTGTATACAGGGTCAGACAGATGGAACATTCCAGCTCCTTTCTTAGAACAACAGACGCCATCACTGAAAGCAGAAGCAAGAAATGAAAGTAGAATTCTCAAACACACACCCAGTGGGTGTGATCCACATTCATGAGAAAGGGCGAGACTGAACTTACCCTTCAGGTGCTATCTACAGGTTTAGGACACCGAGGATCTCAGTAAATAACTTAATGTGGATCAGTGTTGTATGGAACATTTTCCATTTTTCTAATAAAGCCAGAGAAAAAAAAACTGTCCCCTGTATATTGCACACCTCCCAACCATCCCGTATCCCACGGGGCAGTCCCAATTTTGAGTGTCTGCCCTGCGGTCATGGGCGGGACCATACTTGTCCTGTTATGAACTGGTGGTTTAGGAGCAACATGGGAAAAGCTCAGAAGGAGGTGGTACCTGTACTGACCACAGTTCCTAAGCTCAACACCACACTAGAAGCAGCCGTGGGATGTTCCTGTCACTCCCTAGACACCTCGTCACAGCCTGAGAATTAACTACCCCTAAAGCTAGAAACAGGAAAGCTATCTTGCCTCAGAGAAAATCCCCAAAGAATAGATAGCCCCCCACAAATAATGACTGTGAGTGGAGAGGGAAAAGACATACGTAGAATGAAACCAGGATGTAGCAGAGGAGGCCAGTCTAGCTAGATAGATAGGACAGGACGGAATACTGTGCGGTCAGTATTAAAAACTAGAAAAATCCACCACAGAGTTTACAAAAATCTCCACACCTGACTAAAGGTGTGGAGGGTAAATCTGCTTCCCAGAGCTTCCAGCTTAACTGAAATAATCCATACTGACAAGCTGGACAAAAACATAGAATGTACCGAACAATGAAGTCCACAACATGTGGACAGAAAAGAGCAAGCAAGGACTTATCTTTGCTGAACTGGTCAGGATATCAGGGAAATCCAAACAGAGATGTGAATCCAACCAGGAACCATTGACAAGTGGCACAAGCTGTAGGGGAGAGCCAGGCTAAATAGCCGAGCAGAATAGACAATTAGTGGAAGCAGCTGCGGACAGCTAAATCCAAGGAGCAGCCATTCCACTTAAAACCACCGGAGGGAGCCCAAGAGCAGAACTCACAAAAGTGCCACTTACAACCACCGGAGGGAGCCCAAGAGCGGAATTCACAACATTGTCCTGCACTGCAGAGGGCATCCCTCCACCCGCAGAGAGCCGCACACCACATATATCAGGGGTGTCAAACTGCATTCCTCGAGGGCTGCAACAAGGTCATGTTTTCAGGATTTCCTTGCATTGCACAGGTGATAATTTATTCACCTGCAGAGAATGATTCCAGCACCTTGTGCAATGCTAAGGAATTCTTGAAATCACGCATGGTTTGAGGCCCTCGAGGAATGCAGTTTGACACCCCTGACATATATGGCTGCCGCTGCTCTGTGCGCACAGGACCTGTGATGAAGTCACAGGAGGGGAGGAGTCAGGAGTCACATGATCAAGGGCCTCTGTGTATTGCAGGACTTTGCTGTGCTGTCATGGTGCTGGATGAGGGTAAGCTTATGTGTGGGGTCAGGAAGGGTTTGCAGTGTGGATGTAGCAGAGCCGCATGTGTACGAGATGTACTGAGCTGTGTGTGTATGAGGTGTGCGGAGCGGAGCCGGGTGTGATCGAGGTGTACGGAGCAGAGCCATGTGTGTACTAGGTGCACAGAGTGGAGCCATGTGTACAAGGTGTGTGGAACAGAGCTGTGTGTACGAGGTGCATGGAGCAGAACTGTGTGTGTGCAAGGTGTACAGAGCAGAGACGTGTGTGTATGAGGTGCACAGAGCAGAGCCGGGTGTTTATGAGGTGTATGGAGCAGAGCTGTGTGTGTATGAGGTGTACGGAGCGGAGCCGGATGTGTACAGTGTGGAGCCATGTGTACGAGGTGTAAAGAGCGGAGCAGTGTGTGCAAGGTGTACGGAGAAGAGCTACCTGTACGGAGCGGAGCCACATGTGCACAAAGTGTACAGAGCAGAGCCGTGTGTACGAGGTGCACGGAGTGAAGCCGCATGTGTATGAGGTGTACGGAGCAGAGCTGCGTGTATGAAGTGTACGGAGCAGAGCCGTGTGTGTAAGAGGTGCACAGAGCTGAGCAGTGTGTGCAAGGTGTATGAAGCAGAGCCGTGTGTACGAGGTGCACAGAGCGGAGTTGGATGTGTATGAGGTGTACGGAGCAGAGCCGTATGTGTACAGAGTGGAGCCGTGTGTGTACGAGGTGAACAGAGCGGAGCCGTGTGTGCAAGGTGTACGGAGCAGAGCCACATGTGTACGAGGTGTACAGAGCAGAGCCGGGTGTGTATAACGTGTACGGAGCAGAGCCGGGTGTGTACAAGGTGTACGGAGCAGAGCAGTGTGTGCAATTTGTACAGAGAGGAGCCGCGTGTGTACGAGATGTATGGAGCAAAGCCGAGTGTGTACGAGGTGTACGGAGCAGAGCTGTGTGTGCAAGGTGTACGGAGCGGAGCCATGTGTGTACGAGGTGTATGGAGGGGAGCCGTGTATGCAAGGTGTATGGAACGCAGCCGTGTGTGTAGGAGTAACTATGTGTGGCCATTATACTGCACGCAATATCATGTGTGGCCATTATGCAATATTGAGCATCATGTGGGGCCATTATACAGTATGGAGCACTGAGTGGCCATTATACAGTATGGAGCACTGTGTGGCCATTATACAGTAAGGAGCATCATGTGTGGCCATTATGCAGTATGGAGCATCATGTGTGCCCATTATACAGTATGGAGCATCATGTGGGGCCATTATACAGTATTGAGCATCATGTGGTGCCATTATACAGTATGGAGCACTGAGTGGCCATTATACAGTATGGAGCATCATGTGTGGCCAGTATACAGTATGGAGCATCATGTGTGCCCATTATACAGTATGGAGCATCATGTGGGGCCATTATACAGTATGGGGCACTGTGTGGCCATTACACAGTATTGAGCATCATGTGTGGCCATTATACAGTATTGAGCATCATGTGTGGCCATTATACAGTATGGAGCATCATGTGTGGCCATTATAAAGTATGGAGCACTGTGTGGCCATTATACAGTGCTGAGCATCATGTGTGGCCATTATACAGTATGAAGCATCATGTGTGGCCATTATTCAGTATGGAGCATCATGTGTGGCCATTATACAGTATGGAGCATCATGTGTGGCCATTATACAGTATGAAGCATCATGTGTGGCCAGTATACAGTATGGAGCATCATGTGTGCCCATTATACAGTATGGAGCATCATGTGGGGCCATTATACAGTATGGAGCATCATGTGTGGCCAGTATACAGTATGGAGCATCATGTGTGCCCATTATACAGTATGGAGCATCATGTGGGGCCATTAAACAGTATGGGGCACTGTGTGGCCATTACACAGTATTAAGCATCATGTGTGGCCATTATACAGTATTGAGCATCATGTGTGGCCATTATACAGTATGGAGCATCATGTGTGGCCATTATAAAGTATGGAGCACTGTGTGGCCATTATACAGTGCTGAGCATCATGTGTGGCCATTATACAGTATGGAGCATCATGTGTGGCCATTATTCAGTATGGAGCATCATGTGTGGCCATTATACAGTATTGAGCATCATGAGTGGCCATTATACAGGGTGCATGGAAGATCCAGGGGTCAGGGACACAACAGCTTCCAAGGGTCAGCCAGGGAGAAAGAGGAAAGCACTGACCCAGGGCACCTGAATTTAACCCCTGAGGGTGTGGCCGGACGCCCCTTACTCTTTCTTCCGGTTGGTCAGTTGGGCATCCCAATTATGGCATCCCCTGGGGAGTAGCGGGAGGGGGGAATCGAGCACTGCACGTTTTTTTTTAGCTCTTTCCTAGTGGCTCCGCAGTCAGTGGCACATTCCCTATACGGTACTGTGCCTGCCTTATGCAAGGAAAATATGAAATATGCTCTGAGGAAATTGGATGAAACAAAATTTTGTTGTAATGAAGGTGAGACCTCTTATATTCGTGCCTGTGCTTAATATATGCCACGTACTCTCACCGATAAGTGGAGAAGGATGATCGGAATTCTATCACATCTGGCTGATTAAGATGGGGAGCAATGTGATGAAACAGCAATTTATTTTAATCAACCCCTTTCTGACATGTGACGTACTATCCCGTCGAGGTGGGGTGTGCCCGTATGCCAACCGACGGGATAGTACATCATAGCGATCGGCCGCGCTCACGTATGCCACATTAACCCCCGGCACACTGCGATCAAACATGATCACAGCGTTCCGGCGGCATAGAGAAGTATCGTGCAGGGAGGGGGCTCCCTGCGGGCTTCCCTGAGACCCTCGGTACAACGCGATGTGCTCGCGTTGTACCGAGTGTCTCCTCCCTGCAGGCCCCGGATCCAAAATGGCCGCGGGGCTGCATCCGGGTCCTGCAGGGAGGTGGCTTCCTAGCGCATGCTCAGAGCAGGCGCCTGGAAGCCTCTCTGCAGTGCACGTCGGATCGCTGATCTGACACAGTGCACAGCAAAGTGTTGATGCTCCCACCCCCCCCCCCCCGGGGCAATGTTATAGTGTAAAAAAATAATAATATTCAGATGTGTAAAAAAAAATCCTAAATAAAAAAAATACAGTAAATAAAAATATTCCCATAAATACATTTCTTTATCTAAATAAAAAAAAAAACAATAAAAGTACACATATTTAGTATTGCCACGTCCGTAACGACCCGACCTAGAAAACTGTCCCACTAGTTAACCCCTTCAGTGAACACCGTAAAAAAAAACGAGGCAAAAAACAACGCTTTATTATCATACCGCCGAACAAAAAGTGTAATAACACGCGATCAAAAAGACGGATATAAATAACCGTGGTATCACTGAAAACGTCATCTTGTCCCGCAAAAAACGAGCCACGATACAGCATCATCAGTGAAAAAATAAAAAAGTTATAGTCCTCAGAATAAAGCGATGCAAAAGTTATTATTTTTTCTATAAAATAGTTTTTATCGAATAAAAGCACCAAAACATAAAAAAAGATATAAATGAGGTATCGCTGTAATGATACTGACTTGAAGAATTAAACTGCTTTATCAATTTTATCAAACGTGGGACGGTATAAACGCCCCCCCCAAAAAAAAATTCATGAATAGCTGTTTTTTTGTAATTCTGCCTCACAAAAATCTGAATAAAAAGCGATCAAAAAAGTCACGTGCCCGAAAATGTTACCAATAAAAACGTCAACTCGTCCAGCAAAAAAACAAGACCTCACATGACTCTGTGGACCAAAATATGGAAAAATTATAGCTCTCAAAATTTGGTAACGCAAAAAATATTTTTTGCAATAGAAAGCGTCTTTTAGTGTGTGACGGCTGCCAGTCATAAAAATCCGCTAAAAACCCACTATAAAAGTAAATCAAACCCCCCTTCATCACCCCCTTAGTTAGGGAAAAATAAAAAAATTAAAAAAATGTATTTATTTCCATTTTCCCATTAGTGTTAGGGCTAGGGTTAGGGTTAGGGTTAGGATTACATTTATGGTTGGGATTAGGGTTAGGGGTGTGTCAGGGTAAGGGGTGTGGTTGGGATTAGGGTTAGGGCTGTGTTTGGGTTAGGGTTTCTGTTAGAATTGGGGGTTTCCACTGTTTAGGCACATCAGTGGCTCTCCAAACGCAACATGGCGTCCCATCTCAATTCCAGTCAATTTTGCATTGGAAAAGTCAAATGGTGCTCCGTCCCTTCCAAGCTCTGCCATGCGCCCAAACAGTGGTTTACCCCCACATATGGGGTATCGGCGTACTCGGGACAAATTGTGTAACAACTTTTGGGGTGCAATTTCTCTTGTTACCCTTGGTAAAATAAAACAAATTGGAGCTGAATAAATTTTTTGTGAAAAAAAGTTAAATGTTCATTTTTCTTTCCAAAAATTTCTGTGAAACACCCGAAGGGTTAATAAGCTTCTTGAATGTGCTTTTGAGCACCTTGAGGGGTGCACTTTTTAGAATGGTGTCACACTTGGTTATTTTCTATCATATAGACCCCTCAAAATGTCTTCAAATGTGATGTGGTCCCTAAAAAAAAAAATGGTGTTGTAAAAATGAGAAATTGCTGGTCAAATTTTAACCCTTATAACTCCCTAACAAAAAAAAATTTTGGTTCAAAAATTGTGCTGATGTAAAGTAGACATGTGGGAAATGTTACTTATTAAGTATTTTGTGTGACATATCTCTGTGATTTAAGGGCATAAAAATTCAAAGTTGGAAAGTTGGAAATTTTCAAAATTTTCGCCAAATTTCCATTTTTTTCACAAATAAACGCAGGTAATATCAAAGAAATTTTACCACTATCATGAAGGACAATATTTCACGAGAAAACATCAGACATCACCGGGATCTGTTGAAGCGTTCCAGAGTTATAACCTCATAAAGGGACAGTGGTCAGAATTGTAAAAATTGGCCTGGTCATTAACGTGCAAACCACCCTTGGGGGTAAAGGGGTTAACCAGACATCTATTTTCAGCAAGCCAGGAGGAATAGACTATTATCTATATGTTGACTTTTAATTTATGTGTTTCTTTCTGGTTGATCAAGAAAAAGCAGACTTTTGATCATATAAGCCTGTACTATTGACTTGCATGTTGACATTTGATGTAACATATTGTGATGTTATCCTTGATGACTAGTGATGTTTGCTGATTACACACTGTCCAGGACAGCTAGTTTGTTGACTTGAAGAACAGAGGAGGAAAAACTATGCGAATAGATTGCATAATCAAACAATGTGAGTAGGTCTTATCCAGGCGAGTCTGCGGAAGAGTTAGATTCTGTAATTGTGCACCATCTTGGGTATTTTGCTGGGACTGTTCTACGTGTTATCTGCCTGTTTTGTGGTTCAATAAAGCATTGGCACACAGTTTTACCCTCACCCTGTGTTGCCTGAGTAGTGTTATGCTCACGGTTAAAGGACAGTGGGCGTTCGGTGGGATGATCCCCAGTACATGCAGTTTCGATTAGTGGACCAGGGCACCCACTGACCCCTTGGGTCTCCACAATGAACATTGTGGATGCTGAGATGTAGCAAGACTAAAACAATTGGCAGCCAATTGTGCAAAATTGGAAACAAAAAACTATCATTTTTTTTATTTTCTGTAGTTATAATGACCCATAAAATAAAGTTAATATGTCATTTAAACCATATGGTTAGCAGACAATACAGATAGATACTGTAGATGCAAATAGTAAGAATAGAATTTAATTTTTGACCAACCCTTTCCTCCAACATTTATGAAAATGAAATAGTACTTTATATATTCTCTAAAATGTGGTAGACAAAATACAAGCCATCATAACACAAAAATAAAGTTATTTTTTTTGGAATATGGTGATGAGAAGCTTAACAAAAAATATATATCTTTATAATTGTTCATTTGAATTTCAAAAGCTAAATAATCAACTTTCCAATTGTTTCTCATAAAAAAAACGATTGTGAAAATATTATATTCTGCAGAAGCAAAATACTGAAAGTCCATGACTTGAATGACAGCGCTGACAAATAATCATATAGTCTATTCATGGGGATTCATATTTATCTACAGGACTGAAGTAAAGAGATGAAAGAAGTAGCTCCATTCACTGAAGGCTTCACCAGTCAGGGAGGAGCAACTGGGAAGAGCCATCGTCACAGGAGAAATCTACACAGCGACTGGTGTTTTTTTCCTACGAAGAAGGTTCCTCACAGCTGCTCCTCCCTGATATGTTTATAGAACCTTCCCGTACCCATAACCCAGCATGTAGAGGCTCGGAGAAGGTGGCAGTGAAGGTGTGTAAGTGTCTGATGGGGTCACACAGCTCATAAAAGGACAACTGCCCGGCCTCATAATCCAGACATATCCTGAACCGATCACTGGAGATCTGGTGAGGTAACGGGATCACTTTACTGTCATGTGTCACTGAATACTGATTATTAGACAACCGCCCTCTATATAAACCGTAGGATATTTTATTATTATCTCTAATGTATGACTGACGCCCCCTTCTGTCTATACTGGGGTAACACATCCCCACACCCCACCATCCTGATCCCCTGATCTCCACATCCCAGTAATGTCGTCCTGAGGTAAATCTCCTCCCGCTCATCACCTGATTATACGGGAATCTCTCTGCTGTTTCTGGATGATTCTGTCTTATTTCCGTCCAGGCCGCAGTTTTCAGGTCGTCTGATATAAGGAGATTATTAGCAGCCGTGTTTACATCCAGTAATATGTCTGCAGGATCCTGTACATGGAAGATCACATTTATATCTCTTATCATAGCAGATAATGTGTGTGATATGTGTGAGATCAGCTCCGCACCCCGATCACCTCCATCATGTCCTCCTGTGTCCTCATCACCTCCATCATGTCCTCCTGTGTCCTCATCACCTCCATCATGTCCTCCTGTGTCCTCATCACCTCCATCATGTCCTCCTGTGTCATCATCACCTCCATCATGTCCTCCTGTGTCCTTATCACCTCTATCATGTCTCACTTTGTCCGCATCACCTCCATTATGTTCTCCTGTGGCCTCACCACCTTCCCTCCTCTTCAGGATCACACAAGTCACCGGTGTCTGGTTCCAGTAAGAAAGTCAATGGATCCGTCATGTAACACAGCTCCTCAATGTGCCTCATCTTCCTGGACAGCTCCTCCTTCTCTATTTCCAGCTTCTGGATCACATCAGACAGTGACAGTGACACCTTCTTTTCCCGCCTGGAGATGTCACTCAGGACCCTCTTTTCCAGGTCGTCCACCCATCTTCTGATGTCTCTAAAACGTGCAGTGACTCTCTCAACTTGCCCAGCTGCTTTCTCCTGAGCTTTTCTCCAGTGCTCCTCCAACCTCTGGACTCTTTCCTCAGTCTGATTTCTCTTTGTGATGAGTTTCTTGAGAACATTTCTCAGTGTCTTCTTCTTCTTCTCAGAGGCCTCATCCAGCGTCTCCACCCAGTGTCCTCGATGTTCTCCGATCAAACAGCAGGGCACACAGATATAAGCAGCGTCCTCAGTGCAGTAATATTCCAGGATCTTCTTATGGACAGAACATTTCTCGTTCTTTAGAGAAGTGGTGGGATAATTGAAGACGTGTTCTGGTCCTTTGCTGTGAAGTTTCGAGTTATTATCACACAAAAAAGCCTCACAGTGTAGACAGGCTCTAACAGCAGATACAGGAAAGTCAATACAGTAAGTGCAGCGGATCCCTGTCATCTCTTGATTTGACTGAGTAGGCCGGAAATTCTCCATTACATTACACAGAGTTATTTTCTTTATCAGTGCCAGTTGCCCTTGAAAATCTTCTCCACATTCAGGACAGGAGTAAACTCCAGATCCGTCCTGTGTATTCAGGTTCCAATCAATACAGACCCGGCAGAAGTTGTGTCCACATCTCAGGGTGACAGGATCTGTATACAGGGTCAGACAGATGGAACATTCCAGCTTTCTTTAGGCTACGTTCACATTAGCGTCATGCGACGCAGCGTCGCCGACGCAACGCATGACGGATCGGAAACGCACGCAAAAACGCACCATTTTTGACGCATGCGTCGAACGGATGCGTCGTAAAACGCAGCGTTTTTTGTGCGTTTTTGTTGCGTTTTTCCAAAAAACGCAGCGTTTTACGACGCATGCGTTGTCAAACAATGAAGTAATCTTTCAACACAATTTAGTGTCTAGACACTAGATAATACCACCAATGAATAGAAGAGGGTGGGTCTAGTGTCTAGACACTAGATAATGCCACCAATGGGTAGATGAGGGTGGGTATAATGTAATTGTGGTATATATACCCCGGCATAGATTATTTCCAACCATACAGCATCAAGATGGAGCGTACCATGGAGAGTATCTACCTCAATATGGAGCTGGAATTTGCCCTTGCTATTGCTTATGCTATTGCCTGTCATGAACAGAGGAAAAGAGACAAACTACGGAGAAGGAGTCGTCGGCGTTTTTGGCTACACCCTATAGTGGAAGTCCGAGAGAGTCGTGGAGCCTACCATTGTCTGTTTGGCGAATTAAATGAGAACCAGGAGAAATACTTTGAATACACCAGGATGTCACAAAACAGCTTCCGATATCTGCTGCGTCTGGTGGAAGGAGCCATTTCCAGGCAGGACACGCAGCTCCGTAAATCAATTTCCCCCGAGGAACGTCTGCTGGTCTACGGTACGTAATGCAATGTGAAGGATTTATATGTTCTTGCCATTTTTTAAAGTAACGTGTTTTGGTTTTGTGGGGTGGGGGATTGTAATTAAGAATGAAAAATTATTTCATAACAATTTAATTAATTACATTTATTTATTTTTCTTCTTGTCAGTTTCCTTGCTACCGGAGAGACCTTGAGATCACTGCATTTCCAGTTTAGGATTGGAGTCTCCACACTGTCTGGTATTATTGCCGACACATGCCGCGCATTGTGGGACAACCTCCGGGAGGAATTTTTACCCATCCCTACAACAGAATTATGGCAGGCCAATGCCCAAAAATTCGAACAAGTGTGTTCTTTCCCTAACTGTATTGGAGCCGTGGATGGGAAGCACATTAGGATTACCAAGCCTTCAAGAAGTGGATCTCTGTTTTTTAATTATAAAAAATACTTTTCCACCGTGCTCATGGCAATTGCAGGTGCGGACTGCAGGTTTCTCGCTGTGGACATTGGAGCGTTTGGCCTTGCAAATGATTCACGGACATTTAAGGAGTCTGATATGGGCCGAAGATTGTACGATAACAATTTTAATTTCCCCCAGCCACGACCTCTTCCCAACACCGAAGGCCCGGCCCTGCCATTTGTTGTGGTTGGGGATGAGGCTTTTCAAATGAGTGGCAACCTACTTAAACCGTACTCCAGTCGGGGGTTGGACCGCACCAAAAGTATTTTTAATTATAGACTGTCCAGGGCCAGAAGAACTGTGGAGTGCGCCTTTGGAATCCTTGTCTCCAAATGGCGTATCTTAGGATCCGCTATAAATTTGAAAATTGAGACAGTGGATGAGGTGGTGAAGGCGTGTGTGGTTCTCCACAATTTTATTATTGATAAAGAGAGAGTCAACGTGGAACTCGATGAACCCATACCAAATCCATTGCCTGATTATCAAGATCATCCTCTGCGGACAACTGTGGAGATTGCTCACATGAGGGACCAATTTGCTGCATACTTTGTTTCAGATGTTGGGCGTGTTTCATGGCAAGATCAAATGGTTTAATTCATCTTGGTATTATGATACAATAAAAACACTGTAATGTAAACACTGTGGAGTCCATGACATTTTACCAGCCTATGTAAGGTTATTTAAATGTTGTTTAATGTCCCCTGATTGTCTAGTGCGTTGTGTTTTGAAATAAAGTTCTTGTGCCTTTCCGTTTTCACAAAACAAATCTCCCATATGTTTTTCCATAGTAATCAAATTTTAAAATCCATTATATAAACTAATGTGTGTCCCACAAAATTTATGTGAGCACCAGTACCCAAATGGACTGTGACAAAACAAAAAAATATTTCAGCCGTGTGTTCCATAGTTTTGACATATAACATGATCGGCTCCCACCTTGTCAACCATTTTTAATCTTGCAGACTATTTGCATATGGAACCTGGCTTGACAAGGAGGGAGACGATCATGTTTGCAAAACTCTACAGAGTTAACACTATTGCACTCAGGATGCTAGAATTCGTCCAGAGTCAAATAGTGGCGACACTGTGAACATTGCTACCACCTCACCTGACCAATATTCTTAAGGTACCGTAATAAAACGATTATCCAACGATACCGACCAGTGATACGACCTGACCGTGATCGTTATTTATTTGTCGCGTGGTTGCTGGAGAGCTGTCACACAGACAGCTCTCCAGCGACCAAAAAAGAGCAAGTCCCCGTGTAATCTGGGTAATGTTATGAAGCGCATGGCCGCACTCACGATGTTTTCCCTGTTTACCATTGTAAATGTAATTTAAAAGAATAAAAAAACCCTTACATTCCGGTGTGTGACACGTCCATCGCCGTCAGCTTTCCGTACTGTGCCAGCCCTAAAGCACAGCGTTTATTATTAAGTCAACGGTGTGCTCTGCTTTACGGGCGGGAATCACAGTGTCAGTCACTGCGGAAAGATGACGGCGAGGGACGTGGTTGACACCTTTTTTTTGGGGGGGGGTATTGTTCACTTTTTTGAGTGTTTAAAACACTGCGCTAGTAACCCAATATTCCCTTGTTTACAGCAAAGACATCGCTGGATCGGTGTCAAACACGCCGATCCAACAATGACAGCGTGTGATCAGTTACCCCAAAAAATTCCTAATCATTCGCTGAGACCTACAATCTCCCAGCAGGGGCCTGATCGTTGTACGATTTCAGAAAAGATAACGTTGGTTACTGACAAAAACCAACTATATCGTTACTGAAATCGTTGTGTGATGGTACATTTTAAACTTGATATATTGAGCAATGCTGTTTGTGTTTGTAACATCTCATAGTACAATGAGTGACAGCCCTATAAAACAATAAAAAAAATTATTTATAAAATATTGTCAGACATTGCACATCAGGTGTTACAAACACAAGATTTGTTTATACGGCGCACGGTGTGATTTGGTGCAAACTTTATTATAGACAATAAAAACTCAGTATTTTTGAACAAAATAACAATTTTATTTGGGACACAAAAAAAAGAAATGGGAAATGTTATGGGGTATCTATATCTGCAATTAAGGGGGATTGATATACCCCAGTTTTGGTGGGTGTTAAGGAGACCGAGGAGGAGGACGAGGGGGAGGAAGCAGCATACTCTATGACACTAGACGGGATGCCGACATCAATCCAGCCAGTTGACGGTGGCGAGACTGCAAAAGCAGGAGGTGAGGGAGGAGGAGGGACGACCAGTGTCCTTGGCTGGCTACTCCGGCTCCGGGTAGACCCATGCTGTGATGGTGTACTCCTTGTAGACCCAGGCTGGGTACTGGGTGTACTCCGTGTAGACCCAGGCTGGGTACTTGGTGTGCTCCGGGTCGACCCAGGCTGTGTACTTTGGGTGGTTGTTTTGGGAGCAGCCATAGCCAAGGTTGTAGTGCTTGTCGTCTTCTTCTTTTTTTTCCTCCTCTCTCCCTCTGGGTGTGGGTCGGCTTCCCGTCTGTGTGCCCTTGAAGGCCTGGCAGGAGCAGAACTTTGGGGCTCTGTTCTGTGGTGGCGGTGGCCCTCGGCACGCGGAGCTCTGTGGTGGTGCTCTGCAGCAGGAGTCGGAGTCATGGCAGCCAGCGATGGTACTGCGGGCATTGTAGTCGCTGACTGCATGACCCGAGCCTGCTGCAGAGCAGTGACATATGCGTTGTTGCAGGCCTACATGACCGGAATCTGGAGTTCCGGCGTAAGATGTTCCGCCATGCCCTGGTCAATGGCACTAAAAAAATGTTTGGCCGGCCTCGAGAGCTCCGATTCTATGGTTTCAAGACGCCGGTCGATATTGGACATTTTATCGCACAGCGCCTTGAAACCATTCTGAAATACGGTGCTCAAATGTAAAAATTCAGGCAGGATCGCCCTGTCCGAGGCCCGCTGACGCTGTCGGGAAGACCCGAAGGAAGGAGCGACAGAGGCCTCGGCCAGGGGAACATCTGATGGACCGGCTGCCGGTTCGCCAGATTGTGGTGGTGCAGACCTGCTCTCGCTGTGGGATGGCTGCGACGGTTCAGATGGCGCTTCACGAAGGACCGCTCCAGAGGGTCGGACAGTCTCGCGGGTGCTGCTGTGTGTTCTGTGAAAACATAAGGAAACCATTAGTATACTAAATATAACATTTCACATGTGTCATTAATTAACTTTACCGGCGGTATCCATTGCCGCCGTTAATATTAACCTATTTTTAATATTGACACTGCATATGCCGCATCAATATTAAAAAACGAATGCATTTATTTATTTCAAAATAGTCACCCATGGTTGCGGTTTGTAACGCCCGACAATTACGCTTACGTTGGAACTGCCATGACGTCACGGTCATGTGACCGAGACGTCATCACAGGTCCTGCGAGCTGAGCAACCATGGGAACATAACCTGCCTTGCAGTAGAAGGTATGCCGTGTCTATTATATTTTAAGTTTTTTTGTGTAAAAAAACTGGGATACACCTGGATGGGCACTATACTACTCCACTATGAAATATTGCCCGGCCAATCTACTATCTTTCTGTGTTCTGTATACTTTGGATTTCAGGGAAAAAAAATAGGAAGTCAAGCTCACCATTGTAGTAATCCCAGAAGGCTCGGAGCACGGAGCCGCTGTGTCAAGCGTGAGAAGACCAGAAATGAATAAAAAATTCGAGGTCACCGAGGCGTGAAAAGTAAAAACTAAATACTTTATTCACTTCAATCAGAAGCAGAGGATGAAACATCTGCACAATACAATAAAAACACTATCTACGCGTTTCAGGTCGGATGTTCTCTGTCTCCTGAAACGCGTAGATAGTGTCTATTGTATTGTGCTGATGTTTCATCCTCTGCTTATGATTGAAGTGGATAAAAGTATGTATTTTTTACTTTTCACGCCTCGGTGAGCTTGAATTTTTTCTTCATTTCTATACTTCGTACTTGCCAAAATAAATGGCTGGGCAATAAGCTACGTGGCTGGAATATAGTACGTGAATATGCATGTTGTAAAAACTAGGTGTGTGCATAGGTACTATACTTACTCTCTGCTGTCAAGGAACGGTCGCAAGAACTGCAATATACGGTTGTATTTGTACACAGAGGTCCTTGACGCTGCAGCACCACTACGGATCTGTCCCTCCTTTTTCAGGCCCCTCTTGAAACGGTCCTTCATGGAGCGCCATCTGGTCTTCAATTGTTTAACTGTGTATAAATAAAAAAAATATATATAAGTTTTAGAGAAAATATTGAAAACGATCACGCAACCGTGTGCAATCCCAATAGAAGACATCACAGACGGTTGTGTAATCCTGGCATGATGGCTCACAGCAGCATTTTGGAAATACTTACGAAAATTAGCTTTGCCCGTGGGGGAAGCGCTGTCGAAGCCATCCCACAGCGATTGTGCCACCTCTATCCACAAACGGCGCAACACGCCCTGGTCCGCGTGCCGGGGGTCACGGCTGTCCCACAATGGGCCCCGTTCCTCTATGGATGCCACCATCATGTCAATATCCAGTGGGTCATCATGGGCCCGTTGTGAAACCTAGAATAAATGGAAAATATTAATGTTTGCAAGATAAAAATTGTTGTCCCTACCTTCTCCACCACCATCTACCACCTCCACCACCCACCCCCCCACCACCCACCATACCCGCAAAAAAAAAAATCTAAAAGAAAAAAAAGGGATAGGTTTGACATAAAAACTTACTCGCCGTCCTGCAACCACAGCTTGGTCCCGTGGTCTCTGCTCCTGCTCCCTCTGTTCCTCCTGGCTCTCCTCCTCACTTGAAGAAGCCTGCAAAATAGTTTACAAAAAGTTGAGTGACCCATGTACAAATGACAGCGAATAGTAAGCAATAGTAGATCATGTACTCACCGGACTCCTCAGCGGTGGGGTGTGGCTTGAGTCGCTGGCCATGACTAATGCAATTCTGAAATAAAGAACAAAATAACATTTATCCTATGCACAATACAGCGGAACATAGTAAAATATAAAAAAAAAAAAAAAAAAATTTACATTTCAACCACAAAGAACATTGCACTCCAACTGAACTAACGCTGAGCAAACAACACTGCCACATTGATTAAAGAAACAATGGCAGAGACAACACGATGCCAGAGTAAACAAAAGCCTAAAGATAACAAAACAAATATACAACAGACCCTATGTCGTAATCCCAAAAGAGAGTTTTGTTTAAAAAAAATGTACAGTATGCACGGAGCAACCCAAAAAACACAATAGATTTTTGAAAGGAAAAAATTAACAACCCCCAAAAATTAAGGGCAGAAACGGCAATAACACACCATACTTTACAATAAAACCGACAGGGCCGGAGACAATAAAAGGCCATACAACGCCATACATCACAACCAGAAACATACAACAATGTCTTTACATAACCACAGTGCAGAACATAATACACAACTTGCAATAAAAATTATTACATTTAATAAAAGGGCGCAGAATCATTCTATACTACCATACTTTACAATAAAACCACCATGGCCGGAGACAATAAAATTCATATAACGCAAGAATAAAACATCACAACTGAATACAAAAAACACCCCCAAACCAATAAATGGAAAAGAAAAATCTATCCTGGAAAGAACAATAATCAAGGCCGCAGACAATGAAACACCATCCTATACAACGCCATACATCACAACCAGACTAAAAATACAACAATATCTTTAAACAACCACAGTGCATACTATAATACACAACTTGCAAAAACAATTTAAAAATAAAACATGTAGAAAATGCACAGAATCATTCTATACTTACATCTCTGGACAGCAGATGAATAAAAGTAGAAGTCTGGTGTGATGTCTTGCCTGTGGATGCTGCAGCAGAAGTGACAAACAATCCAACATTTTCTTTATATATGGGGGATGTTTTTATCACTGTTTTCACTGTCTAGACACTGTCTAGACACTTTTTTGTTTAATTTTATTTAACGACGCATGCATCGCACAACGCACGCACAACTAACACACGCAACGCAAGTGCGTTGTCAATTGGTTTCAATGGGAAATTGTAACGCAATGACGATGCACTAGCGACGCAAGTGCAACGCATGCGTTTTTTAGACGCTACAAAAATGCAACATGTAGCGTCTCCGACGCCACCCAGGTGCGGTGAAACGACGCATGCGTCGTGCGTTTTTCCAAAAACGCACGACAACGCAACGCATGCGTCCCCAATGATAAAGATAGGGGCGCATGACGCTGCGTCGCATGACGCTAATGTGAACGTACCCTTAGATCAGGAGACACAATCGCTGACAGGAGAAGGAAGAAGTGAAAGTAAAATTCCCAGACAAATAGCCAGGGGGTGTTATCTACATTTACAAAAAAGGGCGAGACTGAACTTGTCCTTCAGGTTCTATCTACAGGTTACCGTTTATCGACAACCAGAATTTCAGTGAATAACTTAATGTGCATTCTGTTGATATCAGAAACGTACATCAGTGCTGAATGTGACTTTTTACATTTTCTGTCCCCCGTAAATTGCTACAACCTGACTTATTGTGTTTTTAGTTATATAAAAAATGCAAAAATGGAATAGCTTCTTATGCAAGTTACCAAGAGAAAACAAAAGGGGGGGGGTCCTCACCTTATGGGGAGATACAACCCATAGAATTTCATAAATCACAGCCTCTGCAACTTCCAGAGAAAATATATACAAATGTGCCAAGAGTGATGGAAGTATCCTGAGCTGCTAACTAAATGACATTCCATGATGAGATGAAGAATTGATGAGTTAATGTCAACGCATTTTGAAGTCACTCCGACTCCTTCAGGACTACCACAAATAATCAATTACAGAGGTATGCAAAATTTGGGTATATGCAAATTGCTAAAAATCCAATGCCTGATTCTTATGTTTTTTATGCCCTGATTTCAACAAACACTTCTATTTTTAACCATCAAGTATGGCTTTTGCAGAAAATGTGCATGAAATTACATACAATTGAGATGAGCAAGATTTTTTTTTATGATAGCCAAAAATGTACGCAATATTATAAAAATATATTGAACATTCATTCTCTAATTTTATTGGAACTTAATTCCTTTCCTCTTCAAAGCTTCTCTTGATCCCTTTTCTCTTACAGAAGGCCTGTAATTAGTATCCAGCAGTAGTCCCCCATCATCTTCACGATCCATCTACCTTGGTATCGTCGTTCCATCCTGTTAATATCCTGATGTAATCTTTCTCCTTGCTCTTCACTAACGGTATCAAGGTTTTCAGGAAAGTCATCCATATGGGAATGTAAAAAATTTAACTTCAAAATTTATCAGACAACCAACGTCTTTGAAACGTTTCAGCATGTTCTCCATTATGGACTTACATTTTGGATCTTTTTTGTTACCTAAAAATTTCTTCACAACTTCTTTAAAAGAATCCCAAGCCATTTTCTAAACAGCTTTAATTTTTGTTTCAAACACATCGTTCTTCATGAGTTTCCAAATATCCAAACCCACAAAAATGATTTCCTTCAGTTTTGTTTTGGACAGTCCCTGAAACTTCGTACACAGGTACTTAAAGGTCTCTCCTTTTCTTGGTGGAGTTTTCACAAACTACTTCATCAGTCCAAGCTTAACGTAGAGTGGTGGCAGGAGAATTTTAGTGGGATAAACTAAACTTTCATCAACTATGTTCTTGAGTCCAGGTTGGAAAAATGTTCAGGTTGGCCAACTTTTTTGGCTCCAGTGATGAGTCATATTCCGGCCTTGCCATTCACACAGAAAACATGGTCACTTTGTGTATACCCTTTGCTGCTGAAGAACCAAAGGGAGAACTTTCAAATCACCACATATTGACCATCCTTGATCCTCATAATTAAGTTTATTGAAAATAACGTCTAAATTTCCATAGCTTTCCTTCAAGTGCACAGCAGGCCCTACAGATATTGAAGCATTCTTGCTGTCATTGTGCAGTAGCACAGCTTTCAGACTTTTTCAGGATTAATCAATAAGAGTCTCTACTCGCTCACATTGTACTCAAACCTCAATGTTTCCCTCAGCCCAGGAACATCACTACAATAATCAGTCTTAAGAAAAGTACGGTAGTAATTCCTTTTCTCTGCTTCTGTTCCATAAAAACAGATACCAGGAGCTAGTAGGTTATTTTCCTTTAGTCTAGGGCCTAAAAGTTCTTCAGAATCTTTAGGAATGTCCATGTCCATGACTAAACCATTTAAATCAAGCTGTTAAAAAGTATGTGATGGAATTTTTTTCGATATTTTTACAGAGTTCAGTGATCGAAATTAAATAAAAAATCACCTCTTATTTTTCTAACAATGTTTCCCTTGCAGACCTGTGTTATTTGTGGTTGTCCTGAAGGAGTCTGAGTTACTCCGAAACACGGTGACATTAAACTAACAATTTTTTATCTCATCGTGGCTTGTCATTTAACCAGCAGGATACTTCCATCACCCTTGGCACAATTGTGTTATTATTATTGTTAACAGAGTATTATAAGCTCCTTAATAGTGATGAGCGAGCATGCTCAGATAAGGTGTTATCCGAGCATTCTTGTGTGATACTCAAGTATTGTCAGTGTGCTTGACATATATACTCAATTTGCCGTGGCTGCATGTCTCGTGGCTGTCGAACAGTCGTGTTTTTTCACAGTTTTTGAAGATTGTGGCAACACAGTGCCTTTTTCCACAACTGCGGCAAAAAAACAAATTGTGACAACTTGTAAAAGCTGCATTAATAAATTGACAAGTGGGTGTTATCATTACTGTGTCAAAGGTCTTGGTCACTACACACAAAGTTCAACCATTGAATCTGTTAGAGGAGAAATGGTGAAAGCCAGCTATCAACTAAGCCATGGCTACACAGAGAGTTTGGCTGTGTTCCTACATATTGGTTCATGTAGAAATACCATCATACCCAAGTATAACGCCCCAAGACAGCTAGAGGTGACTCCACCTTAATTCCATACATGCTGTACAGTAGATGCATACAAGTCAGAGAAGAACTGCTTACAGCCACAGTATGTTCGCAACAGATACAGTGGGGAAAAAAAGTATTTAGTCGGTCAGCAATAGTGCAAGTTCCACCACTTAAAAAGATGAGAGGCGTCTGTAATTTACATCATAGGTAGACCTCAACTATGGGAGACAAACTGAGAAAAAAAATCCAGAAAATTACATTGTCTGTTTTTTTTATCATTTTATTTGCATATTATGGTGGAAAATAAGTATTTGGTCAGAAACAAACAATCAAGATTTCTGGCTCTCACAGACCTGTAACTTCTTCTTTATGAGTCTCCTCTTTCCTCCACTCATTACCTGTAGTAATGGCACCTGTTTAAACTTGTTATCAGTATAAAAAGACACCTGTGCACACCCTCAAACAGTCTGACTCCAAACTCCACTATGGTGAAGACCAAAGACCTGTCAAAGGACACCAGAAACAAAATTGTAGCCCTGCACCAGGCTGGGAAGACTGAATCTGCAATAGCCAACCAGCTTGGAGTGAAGAAATCAACAGTGGGAGCAATAATTAGAAAATGGAAGACATACAAGACCACTGATAATCTCCCTCGATCTGGGGCTCCACGCAAAATGCCACCCCGTGGGGTCAGAATGATCACAAGAACGGTGAGCAAAAATCCCAGAACCACGCGGGGGGACCTAGTGAATGAACTGCAGAGAGCTGGGACCAATGTAACAAGGCCTACCATAAGTAACACACTACGCCACCATGGACTCAGATCCTGCAGTGCCAGACGTGTCCCACTGCTTAAGCCAGTACATGTCCGGGCCCGTCTGAAGTTTGCTAGAGAGCATTTGGATGATCCAGAGGAGTTTTGGGAGAATGTCCTATGGTCTGATGAAACCAAACTGGAACTGTTTGGTAGAAACACAACTTGTCGTGTTTGGAGGAAAAAGAATACTGAGTTGCATCCATCAAACACCATACCTACTGTAAAGCATGGTGGTGGAAACATCATGCTTTGGGGCTGTTTCTCTGCAAAGGGGCCAGGACGACTGATCCGGGTACATGAAAGAATGAATGGGGCCATGTATCGTGAGATTTTGAGTGCAAACCTCCTTCCATCAGCAAGGGCATTGAAGATGAAACGTGGCTGGGTCTTTCAACATGACAATGATCCAAAGCACACTGCCAGGGCAACAAAGGAGTGGCTTCGTAAGAAGCATTTCAAGGTCCTGGAGTGGCCTAGCCAGTCTCCAGATCTCAGCCCTATAGAAAACCTTTGGAGGGAGTTGAAAGTCTGTGTTGCCAAGCGAAGAGCCAAAAACATCACTGCTCTAGAGGAGATCTGCATGGAGGAATGGGCCAACATACCAACAACGGTGTGTGGCAACCTTGTGAAGACTTACAGAAAACGTTTGACCTCTGTCATTGCCAACAAAGGATATATTACAAAGTATTGAGATGAAATTTTGTTTCTGACCAAATACTTATTTTCCACCATAATATGCAAATAAAATGATAAAAAAAGAGACAATGTGATTTTCTGGATTTTTTTTTCTCAGTTTGTCTCCCATAGTTGAGGTCTACCTATGATGTAAATTACAGACGCCTCTCATCTTTTTAAGTGGTGGAACTTGCACTATTGCTGACTGACTAAATACTTTTTTTCCCCACTGTATCATTCAAGAGAGAAAGACAATGATGGCGGTCTACAAGGGACGCCGGTAATTAGAGATGAGCAAACCTTTCAAGGTTCGGTTTGGCGAATGTCCCGTTGTTTGCCAATCATGTTCGTCCAACATTCCCGACCCCCATTGAATTCAAAGGGAGGCAAAACTAAACGCATACACAACACCTTAACGGATGACAAAAAGGTGCCAAACAGCTCAAATAAGGGGCAGACACCAGGAAAAGTGATAATAATTGACCCAGAGTACAACTAGTATAAATGCGCATCATGGATGCATGGTTTCCAAAAACCTCCCCAGGAAGAAGCTATATGCGAAACGCGTGTCAAGATTCTGCGCTGCACTCTCAGGTTGTACATTCCTTCTGTCTCAAATATTTATTGCACTTTACCCTAATTAGTATTTTAGTGTACATGCTACTTACGTGTCTGTCCTGGTTTATTCCTTAGCAGCTGAACATTGTTGATGTATAAGGCATCTTGGCTATGTAAGTGTTACTGATGTTCAAACATAATCATTGTACTGTATGCCCTGGGCACTTTATATTAGCTTCAAGCAAGGATACAGGACCTTCATATGTATATGTACTCATTTGGGGACTCATATCACTTTTATCATTTAGTCCTTTGTATTCTCTACCTTGAATTTGCTTTCAAATAGCATGTGGCAATATACTATTGGATTACCTTCAAGTTAACCCTATACCAGTACAAATGTGTTGGAAAGAATGTTTTGTGTACCCCAAGAGTGTAGCACTCTTCATCAATTCCCCCTTTTTAACCTTTTGTTGTGTGTTTGTTTATATGAGAATAAGGGTTTTAGTATTAAAGTAATATGGTCCATCACAAAGCGTTTGGGAGAGATGCTGGATGCAGCTCTCCGACCGTTAGCCCAGAGGACCACGGGTTTTTGAACAGATTCTTTCGACTTCCTTGAACATTTTTCTAACAAATTTTGGTCCAATAATTTTACATGCCTTAAGACCTGATATCACTATATACTTCTATCCAACAGTACTGCTATTAAAGCACTTGAATTTCATCTATCCATGTATAGCAGTTTTTCCACTGGTCTTCAGACATACATTATTCAGGTTTCCCAATTCCTCGTGACACACAATTTATTCTCTTATTTTTCACAAAGCAAGGGTATCTCATTGGGGTGGTAAAGTATTCACTCTCCCTAACCGATCTTGTGATGGAATTTTGGGAGTATGAGTTCTTGTATTCTACATCTAATATTTTCTCATTGGATCTTGTGTGGTATGGCAGGTACATAGACGACCTCCTCTTCATTTAGGGGGACAATGTATCTGCCATACCAGACTTCATTGATTATTTAAACAGTGGATGACTATAATCTTAAATTGATGTCTACTTACCATAGAGAACATATTTCCTTTCTGGATTTGCAGCTCACGGGCATACCTGGGGAGATAATTTCCACCTCCACTCACATCAAACCCATTAAAGGTTACACAATATTACACGCTCGTAGTAGCCACCCTCATCATACTATTTCCTTAGGGAATTTACCAGGATTAAACACTGCACTGCAGCACGTTACTAAAACCATCCATAATCATGATAATTCCCAACACTATAATATCAAAGATTATATTAACTATAAGGCTAGGTTCACATTGCGTTAGTGCAATCCGTTTAGCGCTAAGCGCTAGCGGATTGCGCTAACGCAATGTCTTTTTCGGGGTCGCGTTAAATGTCCCCGCTCTCGCAGATCCCCGATCTGCGAGAGCGTGGAACGGACCTCGGGCGCTCCGCGGATGCTGCAAGCAGCGTCTGAGGCGTGCTACAAAAGAACGGCACATCGCTAGCGGGTGCCGAATATGACACGCGCTAGCAATGCGCTTTAACATTGTGGGCAATGGGAGCGCTAACGGACGCGTTGCACGGCGTTAATTTCGCCGTGCAACGCTGTCCGCTAGCGCTCACACTAAAATGCAATGTGAACCTAGCCTTATACCCAAGACGTGGTGTACATCATTGCTTGTTCTTCTTGCTATAAGATGTTTGTGGGGTGTATGTCACATAAATTAAAAGTACGCATATCCAAACATATTACGGACATAGTTATCACAATGGGTGAGCTGGATTTTTTTTCTCTTTCACTGTAATAATGAAAAATCCTGTTAACCCTTTTGGGCTTCCATACTTTGGCTCATGCATCCGTCTATTAATCAGAATGGCTTCTTATGAATATATAGTATAGACTATCACGGCACTCTATAGTAAAAGAGTTGTTGGTGCTCAAGTCAGGTGTCCAACCCGTCAAAATATAATAATAAACTTGGCACTCAGTATTTGAACAAAAAAGAGCTTCCTTTTATTTGTGCATCCAGACAAAAATGGTTATGAACGTTTTCGGTCCATCACAGGACCTTCATCAGAACATTCTGTAACATGAACTGGATGTGAAGGGGCGCTCTATAAGCGGTCATGAACGTCCAAATTATAGGGACCTGCTGCAGCGGGTATGTGCTGTAGACCAGCTGGGCATCATAAGCCAAGGACAACGCAAAAGGTAAAGGCAAAACTATTGCAAAAAGAACAGCGATGTATCCCAGTGTGCGAGTGCGGCGTGCAGCAGTGGACCCGACTTATTGAACTAGTTTTCTATAATATGAGTAATTTATTAGTAATATTATGTCCCTTATTATATGCAAATTGCCTCTTCAGAGAAAAAAATTACTTAAACTCTATAGCGCCACCTGTTGGAAGTAGCGATCCTACAAGTCACAATCCGTCCCTTATAATAGTGTCTGATTGTGAATATTGTGTTTTACAAGTTTTTGTTGTATAATCTTTATAATATTTTCAGCAAATCTCCCTGAATCCATGAGAATTATGTGAATTAATGACAAACATGAAAGGAGGGGCACAGACGTACATGTGCTCAGGGGCGTAACTACAATATGTGATTAGACCCCGGCCCTGGAGCCTAGGGAGCCCCAAAATTCCCTTTGGCCTATAGAAAACAACCGTGCTATTAAAAGCTTGCAATAATTGGGGGCCCAATGAAACTTTGCACTATGGCCCATGAGCTTCAAGTTACGCCCCTCCATCTGCAGATTTGCTGACCCTGATGATGACGTGCAGCAATTAACAATGGTTGTCACCTTTCCTGCAGTCTGTATTCTGCGGCTGTGAGGAGGATTAGTTCCTCGCACATTTTAATATCTGAATGCAAAAGGGAATATTTCCAATTACTGACACCAATCAGATGTGTAAAATGGTGAAAAATGAATTCACAAAAAGCCGAGTCATCATTTGCTAATTTTAAGTCACTTTTTTTTTGTCTTTTTTTTTGCACCTAAGTGGTGAACATGGTTCACAAAATTTGTGCAAAATAATAAAAAACTGTTTTTGTCTAATATTTTCGCAATTTTTTTTAGAGCAAAAAGGTTGCACGTTCCACTAAAATGTCACAAAATTTGCACAAAAATTTCTGGCAGAAGTAAAATAACTTCGAAAGGATGAGGAGGGGGGAAAGACTGTAGTATGCTGGGGCAAAATTTTAGTAAGATTTTAAAAAGTCGCAGATGATGAATCAAAATGTAAAAAATGTGGAAACCCCAAAGAATGGTGATGATGAAAAAAGCCAGGTGAACACATATAAAACAGACTTTAAAAAAGGCACAAAGTTAAAGAAAAGTAAAATGCAAAAACACCAAAAACTAGACAAAAAAAGATGCAAAAGCAACAATAAATTGGGCCCAAAGTCTCCTGTAAAATTGTAGAACGTCTCATTGTACAATGATTATTCTTCACTCTCCTAATCCACTATAGAAAGATGTAAGATTTGACCTCGATATTTGACCCCGATATAAGACCTGACCCCGATATAAGACCTGACCCCGATGTGCCAACTTCATCTTCCGCTCAGACGAGAGATCATCAGAACGCTCAGACACCAGGATTCTTATCATTGGTTTTTATTGCATATAAATCAGAGTAACAATATCAATCATTGATCTGTAAGGGTTAAACACACAATCAGACAGTAACTATACACAACATGGCGGACACTGGTGACATTTCCAGGTCTAGTTTTGTAATTACGGAGGTTGATATGAATTCTGGTAACACATGGAAGTCAATGTAATGTCACCACGATGGCCATAAGCCATGACCCCATCATCATGGTGCCCCATTGTATCACAACCAGGACCACATAATATAAGGGATATGCTACAATAGGGGGGCTACCGGGGTCACATTTAGGGATCTCACCATTATGTTCCCGGAGATTTATAAATCATTGACCTCAGCCACCAATGTTGTAACTTTTTTAGTTTCTTTTGCTGTTGTCGAAAGTACAAAAGTAAAATCAGGAATGATGGCCACCAACCTTCCCAGAATAATCGAGAAGACGCCTCACTTACTTATCTTACTATATAAAGTTTCTCTCTAGCCGTCATGGACCAGATCCAAGGTCTCCACATTTCCCAAAATTTACCACAGTTTTGTGTTTTCCTTAAAATATTGTATTCCAGATATCTAAATTTACTTATTATATTTTTTCCATTCTATAATAGTCATTGAAGCCTGAGACGTCGATTTGTTTGTTACCACCAAGCAGGCAGTCCAGAAAGCCATGGCCACCAAATCCTTCTGTGTAAGGCTGGAGCCTCGTAATCGGTCCACGTCTCCGAGCCACTAAATTTTAGGGTTTCCCAACTTTTATATTTCCAATCCTCTTCCCCACCTTCTACTTCACATCCTTCCACAATTCTTTTACTTCCTCACAAAACCGGAAGAGATGTACAAAACCCGTATTAGGACGACGGCGTTTAGGACAAGCCTACTTACTGGTCTTTTTAAGCCTAGCCGTCATCGTATCGGTCATTTTACAGTAGTTAGAAAACTGATAAAGTTTTCATCTAAAATTAATTTGGGAAATGGAATTTAATTTGTAAAATTGAGTACATTGTATAAGGTCAATATGTCCTTTAATTAACCACCGAGTACAATGCAGCGTTCATATAAAAAGCCAATAAAGTCTTCAAGTGACCCACCCAAGAAAAACAAAAAACAAGGAAAAATAAAAACCATAGCTCTTACAATGCCACAACAAAAAAGCAAAAAATGTTGTGTCATAATAACAAAATGAAAATAAATCAGCCCTAAGGGAAGCAAACCAGTACATTTTGTGAGGGGCATAGAAATCACCAATAATATCCTATTAGTGTAATCAGCCTTATTCCAGCTCAGTTACAAATTCTCAGTTTACCAAATGTGCCATGTAATCCCAGTTTGATCACCGGTGCAATACATGTTTACTGGTGTAACCAGGATAGCCATCTCCGAGGTGTTGAAGACATTCTATGAGCTACAAGATTATTTCAGATTAGCACAAGATCTCTCCTAGCAGCTCCCACATCCCCACCAAGCTTTACACTTTCATTTTGTGGTTGACCCTTACCCACCCTATCTCGTCATGAATTCGACAAGCTGTGGTCTCATGCCCCATCCCTAAATGTAGTAGCTTTTCAAAGGTTTTACTGCAGAATTAGGGTGTGAATATTTTCATGATCTGAGAGGTCAGATCAGTGATGTGAAACTGAAAATGTTAAATTTTTATGCATATGGCAGAAAATAATCTTCTGCTTTATGTATCAATAGACTGGCATATGCAGTTTCACAACACTGATCTGACAGCAGCGGGTAACAAACAGCCCAGCTTGTGTTTCAGCTCTGCACGGCTCAGTTATTACAAGTCCAATCGTGGAATTTTGCAGGACTATTAAGCTCTGCTAGAAATTAGCTAACAATGATATAATACTGCACAGGCAGATATACTGATGTGAGTAAATGGCAGGAGATAAAAAAAATGGTCAGGCAGGTACTGTACAGGATCAGAGTGTGAACAGACATAAGGTGAATGCTACACCTCTATGAGCTTGATGATAACTCAGGGAGGTGGCGCTAGTCTGGGCTTATTCGGTATATTAACAGAAGTATGCATTTACTGTTCATCTCTTAAACATATATATATATATATATATAATAAAAAGTCTCTACATTATACTGTTATAATAGACTCAATGGCAATATATGGGTTACAATGTTGGAGCGCTGGTTTGAATAATATGGTCATCTTCACACTGTATTTTTAAATGTTCATTTGCTTTCTAAATAACCTTCACTACACATTTTCTACAATTTTTCAATTGTAGATATTATGCATGGGAAATCAGTTCAGGAATGAAGCTGTGCTGACACATGAGATCTGAAGAAGACGGCAGCATCTTGGTCACACAAACCTCACATCCAACCTGTATTACTGATAGGGACACGACCACAGGAGACCAGTCTGAAACTGGGAACAGATTGTGAGCTGCATATTAGGAGGTCCGAGAATGGATGAAGATTGCAGCCTGAAACTTAGTACAACTAAAGAAAAACAGTAACATATAATTTACCTCAATCAAAGGAGTCCATAGCCCAAAAGGGGTTAATGTTTGTATGGATATGCAAATTGTCTCTGGAGATGAAGAGGACTTGAGCTCTAGTGCCACCTACTGGAAATATTGACCATTCAATGAGCCTTGTCACATGATTTAAGGATAAAAGTCCGACCAGACGCTCTCCAGCTTTTATCCTAAGTCATGTGGCAAGATTCGTTACAGGGCGGAAACTGACTTTTAGGATTGCTCCTTCCAATAATGACACTAGAGATCAAGTCCTTTTCCTCACTGAAGAGACAGTTCACATATTTCATTTCCTAGAAGAGCAGTGCATGGCCTATAAGTCTCCTCACTCTGGCATATCTCTACAAGAGGAATGTTCCCCTTTAGATCCCTGTTTATAAAGAGTCCTGGAGAAAATGAGCTCAGCTGTAGCTCCTCCCACTGCTGCCTCCTACTGGCTGAGTGATACACCAATCAGTCTCCAGGCAGATTTTTCTTCATTTACGATTCCTCTCAGCTCCTCCCTGATATCTTTATAGAACCATCATGTACAAATAACGCAGCATGTAGAGGCTCGGAGAAGGCGGCAGTGAAGGTGTGTAAGTGTCTGATGGGGTCACACAGCTCATAAAAGGACAACTGCCCGGCCTCATAATCCAGACATATCCTGAACCGATCACTGGAGATCTGGTGAGGTAACCGGATCACTTTACTGTCATGTATCACTGAAAACTGATTATTATACGCCAGCCCTTTATATAAACACCAGGACTTGTTATTATCTCCAATGTATGACTGCAGCCCCCTCCGGTCTATACTGGGGTAACACATCCCCACACTCCAATCCCCTGATCTCCTGATGTCCACATCCCAGTAATGTCGTCCTGAGGTAAATCTCGTCCCGCTCATCACCTGAGGATACAGGAATCTCTCTGCAGTTTCTGGACGATTCTGTCTTATTTCTGTCCAGGTCGCAGTTTTCAGGTCGTCTGATATACGGAGATTATTATCAGCCGTGTTTACATCCAGTAATATGTCTGCAGGATCCTGAACATGGAAGGTCACATTTATATCTCTTATCATAGCAGATAATGTGTGTGATATGTGTGATATCAGCTCCGCGCCCCGATCAGCTCCATCATGTCCTCCTGTGTCCTCATCACCTCCATCATGTCCTCCTGTGTCCTCATCACCTCCCTCCTCCTCAGGATCACACAAGTCACCGGTGTCTGGTTCCTGTAAAACAGTCAGTGGATCCGTCATGTTACACAGCTCCTCAATGTGTCTCATCTTCCTGGACAGCTCGTCCTTCTTTATTTCCAGCTTCTGTATCACATCAGACAGTGACAGTGACATCTTCTCTTCCCACCTGGAGATCTCACTCAGGACCTTCTTCTCCAGGTCGTCCACCCGTCTCCTGATGTCTGTAAACTGGGCAGTGACTCTCTCGGCTTCTCCAGCTGCTTTTTCTTGAGCTTTTCTCCTTCGATCTTCCAGACTCTGGACTCTTTCCTCAGTCTTCTTCCTCTTTGTGATCAGTTTCTGGAGAACATTTCTCAGTTTCTTCTTCTTCTTCTCAGAGGCCTCCTCCAGCATCTCCACCCGGTGTCCCCGATGTTCTCCGGCCAAACTGCAGGACACACAGATACAAGCAGCGTCCTCCGTGCAGTAATATTCCAGGATCTTCATATGGACAGAACATTTCCTGGTCTCCAGAGAAGTGCTGGGATCGGTGAGGACGTGTTCTGGTCCTTTACTGTGAACCCTCAGGTGATTATCACACAGAGAAGCCTCACAGTGTAGACAGGATCTAACAGCAGGTACCGGAGAGTGAATGCAGTAAGTGCAGCAGATCCCGGTGATCTCCTCCTGATGTGGATGAGTAGACAGGAAATTCTCCACGACATTACACAGAGTTATGTTCCTCTTCAGTGTCGGCCGCTCCTGAAACTCTTCTCTACATTCAGGACAGGAATAATCTCCAGATCCATCCTGTGTATTAAGGAACTGATCAATACAGACCCGGCAGAAGTTGTGTCCACATCTCAGGGTGACAGGATCTGTATACAGGGTCAGACAGATGGAACATTCCAGCTCCTTTCTTAGAACAACAGACGCCATCACTGAAAGCAGAAGCAAGAAATGAAAGTAGAATTCTCAAACACACACCCAGTGGGTGTGATCCACATTCATGAGAAAGGGCGAGACGGAACTTATCCTTCAGGTGCTATCTACAGGTTTAGCGACACCGAGGATCTCAGTAAATAACTTAATGAGGATCAGTGTTGAATGGAACATTTTCCATTTTTCTAATAAAGTCAGAGAAAAAAAACTGTCACACACGTGTGTGTACGAGGTGTACGGAGCAGAGCCGTGTGTGTACGAGGTGCACGGAGCAGAGCCGTGTGTGTATGAGGTGTTCGGAGCAGAGCCGTGTGTATGAGGTGCACGGAGCAGAGCCGTGTGTGTATGAGGTGTACGGAGCAGAGCCGTGTGTATGAGGTGTATGGAGCGGAGCCATGTGTGTACGAGGTGCACGGAGCAGAGCCATGTGTGTATGAGGTGTACGGAGCAGAGCCGTGTGTGTACGAGGTGCACGGAGCAGAGCCATGTGTGTATGAGGTGTACGGAGCAGAGCCGTGTGTGTATGAGGTGTACGGAGTAGAGCCGTGTGTGTATGAGGTGTACGGAGCAGAGCCATGTGTGTATGAGGTGTATGGAGCCGAGCTGTGTGTGTATGAGGTGTATGGAGCCGAGCTGTGTGTGTATGAGGTGTATGGAGCCGAGCTGTGTGTGTATGAGGTGTATGGAGCAGAGCCGGGTGTGTATGAGGTGTTCGGAGCAGAGCCGTGTGTATGAGGTGTATGGAGCGGAGCCATGTGTGTATGAGGTGTACGGAGCAGAGCCGTGTGTGTATGAGGTGTACGGAGCAGAGCCGTGTGTGCAGCGTCGGACTGGAGCACCTTGGGCCCACCAGAGAAAATCATTCTTGGGGCCCACTATGTAGCTACATAGAAATAGATACAAGACCACCAATTGTGCGCTAAAAAGCGCTAATATCAGGGTATAAGGTAGTTCACATCTTAATTATGTAGCAGGGGTTGGGGTAGTTCCCACATAGAATATAATTTAGCCCCTTCACAGAATATAATTTAGCCCCCTCATAAAATATAACGCAGTCCCCTCTCATAGAATATAATGCAGCACCCCACAAAATATAATGCAACCCCCTCAGGTATAATGCAGTCCCCACCATAGAATATAATGTAGCACCCTCATAGGGTATAATGCAGCCCCCCTCATATAGTTTAATGCAGCCCCACCACAGAATATAATGCAGCCCCCCATAGAGTATACTGTAGCCCCCTCAAACAGTATGATGTAGCCTCCCATAATATAATGTAGTCCCCTGAGAATAATGCAGTCCCCCCACGGAATATAATGTAGTCCCCTCATAAAGTATAATGCAGCCCCTCTCCACCCCATCATTGTCCTCATCACCACCTCCATCATTGCCTTCTCCCCCACCACCTCCATCACTGCCCATTCCACCACCTGCATCATTGCCTCCTCCTCCACCATCATTGTCCATTTCATCACCACCATCATTGCCCATCACCTCCATCATTGCCTCCTCCACCACCATTGCCTCCCACCTCCATCATTGCCTCCCCCCACCACCATCATTGCCCATCACCTCCATCATTGCCTCCCCACCATCATTGCCCATCACCTCCATCATTCCCTCCCTCACCATGATTGCCCATCACCTCCATCATTGTCTCCCCACCATCATTGCCCATCACTTCCATCATTGCCTCCCCACCACCACCATCATTGCCCATCACCTCCATCATTGTCTTCCCCCACCATCATTGCCCATCACCTCCATCATTGTCTCCCCCACCACCATCATTGCCCATCACCTCCATCATTGTCTCCCCCACCACCATCATTGCCCATCATCTCCATTATTGCCTCCCCACCACAATTGCCCATCACCTCCATCATTGCCTATCACCTCCATCATTGCCTCCCATACGATCATCATTGCCCATCATTTATCCTTCTGGCACAAGTGACAAAGACCGTCCCTGGTCGAAACGTTAACCTTATTGTCCGCAATCACTATATATCTGAAAGCACCTGGTGATGTTTGTATACACGAATAAAGAAACAACACTTTTTGCATAAATCTCAACTACTTGAGTGCGGCTGATTTTCTTGTTGATATAAGGTGTTGTGCATGTGTTTGTTTTTGCCTCCCATTGACTAGAATGGCATTTGGCTATGTTCGGCCAATATTCGACGAATTAATCGGCGAATATTGCAAAACTGTATAATGGCCACACATGATGCTCCATACTGTATAATGGCCACACATGATGCTGCGTACTGTATAATGTCCACACAGTGCCCCATACTGTATAATGGCCACACATGATGCTTCGTACTTTATAATGGCCACACATGATGCTCCATACTGTATAATGGCTGCACATGATGCTCAATACTGTATAATGACCGCACATGATGCTCCATACTGTATAATGGCCACACATGATGCTCCGTACTGTATAATGTCCACACAGTGCCCCATACTGTATAATGGCCACACATGATGCTTCGTACTTTATAATGGCCACACATGATGCTCCATACTGTATAATGGCTGCACATGATGCTCCATACTGTATAATGGCCACACATGATGCTCCTTACTGTATAATGGCCACACATGATGCTCCATACTGTATAATGGCCACACATAGTGCTCCGTACTGTATAATTACCACATGATGCTCCATACTGTATAATCACCCCACATGATGCTCCATACTGTATAATGGCCACACATGATGCTTCGTACTGTATAATGGCCACACAGTGCCCCATACTGTATAATGGCCACACATAATGCTCCATGCTGTATAATGACCACACATGATGCTGCGTACAGTATACTTGCCCCACGTGATGGTCCATACAGTATAATGGCCCCACATATTGCGTTGTACAGTATAATGCCCCCACACGATGCTGGGTACAGTATAATGGCCACACATAGTTACCCCCACCCCATCATTGCTTTCTCCATCAATACACACACACCTTTTACCGTGCACCCTCGCAGCAGCCGGCAGCTTCCACTCCCCCGGCGCTAAATGGTGTCATCCAGCTGCACCGCAGACTGCTTACGTCGCTGCAGCTGTGATATGCCACTGATAAAGACCTCCGTGTCTCCTGTGCCAGTCCGTGTCAGAGCGAGGAGCAATATTTGCTCCGATCCGACTAAGCCAGCGTCTGCTCCATACACCTCGTACACATACGACTCCGCTCCGTACACCTCATACACACACGGCTCCGCTCCGTATACCTTGCACACACACGGCTCCGCTCCGTACACCTCATACACACACGGCTCCGCTCCGTACACCTCATACACACACGGCTCGCTCCGTACACCTCATACACACACGGCTCCGCTCCGTACACCTCATACACACACGGCTCCGCTCCGTACACCTCATACACACACGGCTCGCTCCGTACACCTCATACACACACGGCTCCGCTCCGTACACCTCATACACACACGGCTCCGCTCCGTACACCTCATACACACACGGCTCCGCTCCGTACACCTCATACACACACGGCTCCGCTCCGTACACCTCATACACACACGGCTCGCTCCGTACACCTCGTACACACACGGCTCCACTCCGTACACCTCATACACACACGGCTCCGTTCCGTACACCTCGTACACACACGGCTCCACTCCGTACACCTCATACACACACGGCTCCGTTCCGTACACCTCGTACACACACGGCTCCACTCCGTACACCTCATACACACACGGCTCCGTTCCGTACACCTCATACACACACGGCTCCGTTCCGTACACCTCGTACACACACGGCTCCACTCCGTACACCTCATACACACACGGCTCCACTCCGTACACCTCGTGCACACACGGCTCCACTCCGTACACCTCATAAACACTCGGCTCCACTCTGTACGCCTCGTACACTCGGCTCTGCTCCATACACATTGTATTGCATTGTATATGGAGCGGAGCAGTGTGTGTACGAGGTGTACGGAGCGGAGCCGTGTGTGTGCGAGATGTATGGAGAGGAACAGTGTGTGTACGAGGTGTACGGAGCAGAGCCGTGTGTGTACGAGATGTATGGAGAGGAACAGTGTGTATGAGGTGTACGGAGCGGAGCCGTGTGTGCAAGGTATACAGAGCGGATCTGTGTGTGTACGAGGTGTACGGGGCGGAGCCGTGTGTGTACGAGATGTATGGAGAGGAACAGTGTGTGTATGAGGTGTACGGAGCGGAGCCGTGTGTGTACGAGGTGTACCTCTTACACACATGGCTCCGCTCCCTAGACATCTTACACACATGACTCTGCTTCATATACCTTTCACACGCTGCTCTGCTCCGTACACCTCATACACACACGGCTCCGCTCCGTACACATTGTACGCACACGACTCTGCTCCATACACCTTTCACATGCTGCTCTGCTCCATACACCTCGTACACACACGGCTCCGCTCCATATACAATGCACACGCTGCTCCGCTCCGCACACCTCGCACACACGTGGCTCCACTCCGTACACCTTGTACACACGTGGCTGTGCTCCGCACACCTCGTACACATGTGGCTCCGCTCCGTACACCTCGTACACACGTGGCTCTGCTCCGCACACCTCGTACACACACGGCTCCGCTCCGCACACCTCGTACACACGTGGCTCTGCTACATCCACACTGTACACCTCCTGACCTCACACATACACTTTACTTACCCTCGTCCAGCGCCATGGCAACCAGCAGAGTCCTCTACATGGAGGTCCTCCCGATCACGTGACCCCCTGACTCCTCCCATCCTGTGACCTCATCACAGGTCCTGTGCGCACAGAGCAGCCGATATGTGTTGTGCTGCTCTGAGGGTGCAGGGACTCAGGGAGCGGACTGGATGTATTACACACCTCCCAACCAGTGCGGGACAAGTAGTGTCCCGCCCGGGATCGCGGGGCTGACTGTCAAAATCAGGACAGCCCCGCTGGATCTGGGACGGTTGGGAGGTATGATAGTAACACGGGTAGTTGAGTCCAAGGAAGTGGAGGCCTGACGGTGTCAGATGTCTACTGCTACAGACAACACGCATGAAGGAGACCCAACTAGGAGTGTTCACATTTTTAAAAATTATTGCCAGTCAACACCAAAGTGGCATCAATGTCACCACAGTAGAAATAGTATAATAGGAACCGACAAGTCTGTCTCTACACCCAATCCAGCAGATGGACACCCAACCAGGAGTCTTCACATTTTAAAAAATGAGGGCCTGACACCACCGAAGTGGAATAACTGTCACGAGAATAGAAATAGTTTAATTGGGACTGACACGTCTTCCACTACAGCGAACCCAGCAGATGTAGACCAACCATGACTGTTCACATTTCCACAAATTTGTGTTAACATCATCAGCAGCAACAGAAGACACATTAAAGATATCACAGACTGTAGTTACGTGACATTAATGCATCACACTAAAAAATGCAATATCACCTAGTCTGTACACTCTGCAAATGAGGAGCAAAAGTCCTTGGGGATCCATGACTTGTTCATGCTGATGAAAGTTAGGCGGTCTACACTTTCAGGGGACAGCCGGATTTGCTTATACGTCAGGACACCACCAGCAGCACCACCACCTGAAGACACGCTCTGAGAAATCGTAGGCTGCCGGGAACGATAAAAGCTCCAAGGCGTGTGAGGCGAGCTCGGGCCACTCATCCTTTTTGGAAGACGAAAATGTGCAAACCCTCCCTGATATTCAGTTCTAGATACTCCTGCACCATCCTCTCCATTCGTTCACCACGTGTAAGACGTGGACTCTATTGTGCTGGTGCACGAGTTGGTCTAAAAAAAAAGTGTCAAAGGACTCACGGAAGTTGCTTCTTCCGCTTCCACCGCTGCTGCTCATGTTTTGGCGTTGACGAATTGATGTGCCGGAGGTTGGAAGTCTATAACTGCGATGTGAACCGTGTGCTTCACTGCTGTCTTGGGGAAAAGCTCTCTTACGGTTGTATAAAAGCATGTTTCAATACTCCAGCATTCGCGGGTCCCTTTCTAGGGCAGAAATCATCTTGCAAAATTTGGTTTATAACGTGGATCTAACAGAGTGGCACCCAGTAGTCAGCATTATTCCTAATCATAACTATACAGGGATCATGTTGCAGATAATGCAGCAAGAAGGCTCTCATATGTCGGGCTCTACCATGAGGTCATAAGTCAGAACATCAGTGATGGTACATCACTATGGTAACAATCCATTATGTGTGCGTTATGGCAGCACAATGCAAAGTTTAACGCAAGTGCAAGTCTAATCTAGCCAAGCTGCCAATTGCCAAAGTGCGCACAGCATCAGCGATCAAACATCTACTATCAACTTAAGGAAGTTCCCCAAACATAAGTATGTATATTACAGGTAGAAAATAATGAATATGTCAAATATGCTCAGTGCTCACCCATGATGTACTGCTATGCCACGGAGCCAGGCCCAACCCCGACGCGCGTTTCGCGTTTAGCTTTATCAAATAGGGATATAATGGATGGTTACCATCGTGATGTTCTGACTTAATTGTAATGACATTTATGGCTGGAGACCCATGCCTTTTTTTTTTACCAGGGTCAATTGTCTATATTAATTGTATTTGTAATTATTGATTAATAAAGTATTGTTTTTTTACCTAATTGTATAGAACTCCATTTTTGGGGTTTTTTATACATACATACTGCTGCAGAGTGCTGTTAGTGGCCATCTTAGTGCAGTGCGCATGTGATAATTAGTGTTGAGCGATACCGTCCGATACTTGAAAGTATCGGTATCGGATAGTATCGGCCGATACCCGAAAAATATCGGATATCGCCGATACCGATATCCGATACCAATACAAGTCAATGGGACATCAAGTATCGGAATGTATCCTCATGGATCCCAGGGTCTGAAGGAGAGGAAACTCTCCTTCAGGCCCTGGGATCCATATTAAAGTGTAAAATAAAGAATTAAAATAAAAAATATTGTTATATTCACCTCTCCGGCGGCCCCTGGACATCAGCGGGAGGATCCGGCGTCCGGCACGGCTTCTTTCTTCAAAATGCGCGCCTTCAGGACCTGTGGAATGACGTCCCGGCTTCTGATTGGTCGCGTGCCGCCCATGTGACCGCCACGCGACCAATCAGAAGCCGCGACGTCATTCCTCAGCTAAAGTCCTAGAATGAGCGCCTTCTAGGACCTGAGGAATGACGTCGCGGCTTCTGATTGGTCGCGTGGCGGTCACATGGGCGGCACGCGACCAATCAGAAGCCGGGACGTCATTCCACAGGTCCTGAAGGCGCGCATTTTGAAGAAAGAAGCCGTGCCGGACGCCGGATCCTCCCGCTGATGTCCAGGGGCCGCCGGAGAGGTGAATATAACAATATTTTTTATTTTAATTCTTTATTTTACACTTCCGATACCGATACCCGATATCACAAAAATATCGGATCTCGGTATCGGAATTCCGATACCGCAAGTATCGGCCGATACCCGATACTTGCGGTATCGGAATGCTCAACACTAGTGATAATGTATTCAGCTATTCTCTTATGCAAAGAAAGATCCAATATGTGACGTCTGCACGGAGTGTAATTATATACCTGAGGGCCGCTGCAGTGTGTTAGGGTATGTTTCCCCCTATTGTACACACGTTCTAAAATTTTACCACCTGAACGACCATGGCTTGCCCCCCCCTAGTTTTGATCCCAGGTACACCCTTGTACAGTATACAGTATGATTGTGTATATCTGTGGTGTTCACGCGGTCTTTCTTTCTACACCCGGTGAGTTCTGCAATCCACCGCACTCCCTGTGTGGAATATCTTAGAAACAAAAGGATTTTTTGAAACTTGCTAATTTATTCAAGTGAAAAACAGAAATCAATCAAATGTGACAGATCAAATAGTAGGCACTTATTAAACAATTGTACAAGCGACTCAATGTGATTGACGTTTCGACCCTCCCGGGTCTTACTCTAAAGTCGCACTTAATCCAGGATTTATGAGTGGCTCTTATAGTAAAGAGGATGTTGTCCCTGTAGTGTCAAGGGGCAGGTGCAGTCTCTTTGAATCCAAGTATGGCCTAATAGTTGATTTTTCTCTGAGTATGACCTTGTTGAGGAATAGCAGCGGCGCATCTGCGTCTTGCTGGTGGACATGTAGGCTTAATACCCTTAGTGGATGGGGGATAGCACTCCTGCGTCCTGTTACATATTATCGGATATTGTCCATGTCGGCTTTCAACACCGATCGGATTAATTTAATTTTATATTTTGATTGATTGGACATTTACAAATTCAGCGATAACAAATATGTGTATTTTTTTTTTTTAAACTCTTATTTTTAATGAGCAAAAGTGGGGTGATTTGCAGTTTTATGTTTTATTTTTTTCAGATTTTTTTAAAACTTTTTTTTTCACTTTTTATGGTATTTAATAGTCCCCTTAGGGGACTTAAAGCTGCGATTGTCTGATTGCTCGTGTTATACATAGTAGTGTATAGCAGAAATTACGATCTCCTATGGACGCCGGCCACGGATTTTATAACCGACATTTTATAACCAATCACTATAAATAAATATTTTGATCACTGTGTTGTGCGGCTCATTACGATTAGAGGGGCATCAAATATGTATTATTTGTGACGTTTATTGTTTTTCCCCGGCGCTCTGCTTCCTGCTCTGGCTGTGAGCGCCGGGCAGCCGGAAAGCAGAGCACCGCTCTGCTTTCCGGCCGCTGTGCTCACAGTCAGTGCAGGAAGCAGAGCGCCGGGGACAGACAGCGGAAGGTAAGTATGTAGCGTTTGTTTTTTTACTTTAACGATGGTAACCAGGGTAAACATCGGGTTACTAAGCGCGGCCCTGCGCTTAGTAACCCGATGTTTACCCTGGTTACCCGGGGACCTCGGCATCGTTGAAGACAGTTTCAACGATGCCGAAGTCTTTCCCCTGATCGTTGGTCGCTGGAGAGCTGTCTGTGTGACAGCTCTCCATCGACCAAACAGCGACGCTGCAGTGATCCAAATCGTTGTCGGTATCGCTGCAGCGTCGCTATGTGTGACGGGGCCTTAAGAGATGTGACATCTGCTGTGTAGAGGTTCTTATTGGCCATGGCTGGTTGGCACTACTTACACTGACAGACCAGCCTGTACCTACGCCGTCTATAGGTTGCTTGGGTCGAGCATATTGGAATGATCGGGTGCTCGACCCGAGGAACGAGCCCAATGTAACTCTATGGGAAACTATGGGGAGCATTTTTCTGCAGAGGGACTAGAAATTTCAGAAATTGACAAATTGATGGGAACAGTGCTGCTCATATGACAAGGGAACAGCATGGGGAAGACCCCTGGAGGCATTTCTGACTCCCAGGTCACAGCTGTGGACATGGAGCACACAGATCAGCTTAAAAGGTTTTATTGTTAGAACTAATTGGAAATACAGAACACTTTACAAGGTAGCAACGTCATACACAACAGAACTGGAATGTGAACATTCAACTTCCACTGGCCAGGATGCTATCTTCTAGGCGCGAAATGTGCATTAGGGAATTTAGCTAATTGCTAGCAAACAGTACGTATCAATGGGGCTGTGTCCTACTCCGACATCCAGAGGTCAGACATCCAGTTCAGCTGAAATGACAAAGACAACCACATTTTTGGTGAAAAGGATAAGGAATGTTAGAACGGAACTTTACAGTTGTTAACTTTGATGACCACATACAGTACTATATGTATCCTGGATTTGTGAATTTTGATAACAATAAGATTCACCATTCTTGTTCTGGAATCTCACAAATTCACGTGGAAAGATAATACTATCCGACAATTCTATAAGCCTTTACAGTGTTTTACTAATGACTTGCAAAGTCCTCTTCCGCACCCTGCTCCTCCTCCTGACTCTCTGTCAATTGTGTCTCATCTTTGTCCTTTGACCTCTTGTGACACTTTCGCACCGTCTCCTTCGTGGGATCGTGTTTGCTCAAATATATGTCTAATCGGTCAAAAGTGGTGCACTCTATCGAGTGGATGGTGCTCAAAGGAATAAAGTAGAATATAAAGATGGTAACCTTGGGCACTCAATCAGTCAAACAAGTTCAATTTTCAGATAATTTCAAATGTTTAATGAACAGCCGGACATCATAGGACAACCGACATCATTCCATCCAACGTTTCGGCAACATCACTGTCACGGAGTTACCGCGACAGAGCAGTACTAGAAGACCACGGTGTCTGACGGCTTCTGCTTCATCGCTGAGAAGAAGCACTTCTCCTGTGTATTAAAGGTGTTTTGTTTTCTTTCAGCAGGACAGGGGTTAATAGGCCATGTGGAAATTCCTGGCTCAGTTAGCCACTCCTTGTAGAGACACAGCTGTGCTTGTCTGTCAGTTTCACACTGATAGCTAGCATCTGATAGCAATTATATTATTGAAATGTCTTTGTAAGCCACGTGTAAAAATGAGAATCCAGTATCAAATAAATACACAGCTAGGATATAAAATTATATAAACGGCATGGTGTGTTATAAAACACTATATATAAAATGAGAATACCTTACACATTACAGTCTGCAGACAGAAACACTGGTTCTAAAATACACTGCTCTGATTACAGAAGCAAACTCACAACAATTACACATAAAATGAAAATCTAATAGGATATAAAAACAATCAAAACAATATCAAAGGGTATCAAAAGAGGAAAGCAGACAGCCAGGGAGGGAAAGCTGGCAGACAGGGAGGGGTTACACACTTTGATACACTTTGATAGGGGCGGGCCCACCTGTCAGATTGAGTTTGACGAATGATATGTATGATACACTACTAATATGTAAAGGATTCCAATGTGTTATAGATGTATAGATGTCTCTCTTACTTGACAAAGGGACCCACGAGCCATAAAATACGTTGTCAATAAAGGTTTTTTCTTTACCGTTAGCCGGTTATCTGAGCCTACATTAGCGTCTCACATGTGCGGTATCTAGACATACGCTCACATTGCTTCCAAGCTTTTGTAACCAAAGAAGAAAGAGTTTCACTAAGTGCATTCTGCCGCCCATAGCACTTAACACCTCATTTGCATACAGCTAAAAAAATGTGGTTTTCTCAAGATTCATGTGACGGAATGACAATATAATGTGATTTCATCTTTCACTGGGATACAAGTGGGTAAAGTGCTGCGCAATATGTCGGCGCTATAGAAATAAAATTATTACCTCGGAATGCACGGACTGGCCGCGCCGTATCTGAGACTATCGAGATGGGGTGAAAAGCCAATCGGTACGTTGTGACCCGTAATGATACACAGACGTCTGAATTCGGTCCACGGTAAATATAAATAAACGATGTGGATGTCGGGTTGTAGCAACACAAAAACAATTGCTAACAATTTTTTTTTTTAAAAATCAGAAAGATAATGTAAAAAACCCTATAGATTTTTAATTTCTGAAATCATAATGACCTACAAAATAAAGTCATCGTAAAACTTACTGTATTCAACATGAAAAACGGCATAAGGACAAAACAAAAAGTTAAAACAGAATTAAATTTTTGACCTTTCCCCCAAAATTATGAAAATGAAGCCGCAGATTATATGTTCCAAAAAATGTGGCAGATGAAAAATAATCAAAGAAGAGAAATGAAAAATAATAGTTTTTGGGATATGCTGATTACAACAAAAAATAATAATAAATATATAAATATAGATATATATACAGTGGGTAAGGAAAGTATTCAGATCTCTTTAACCCCTTAGTGACAGAGCCAATTTGGTACTTAATGACCGAGCCAATTTTTACCATTCTGACCACTGTCCTTTTATGAGGTTATAACTCTGGAACGCTTTAACGGATCCCGCTGATTCCGAGACTGTTTTTTCCGTGACATATTGTACTTCATGATAGTTGTAACATTTCTTCGATATTACTTGCGATTATTTATGAAAAGAATGGAAACATGGCGAAAATTTTTAAAATTTTGCAATTTTCAAACTTTGAATTGTTATGCCCTTAAATCAGAGAGATATGTCACAGAAAATAGATAATCAATAACATTTCCCACATGTCTACTTTACATCAGCACAATTTTGGAAACAAAATTATTTTTTGTTAGGACGTTATAAGGGTTAAAAGTTGACCAGCGATTTCTCATTTTTACAACAAAATTTACAAAACCATTTTTTAGGGACCACCTCACATTTAAAGTCATTTTGAGGGGTGTACATGACAGAAAATACCCAAACTTGACACGATTCTAAAAACTGCACCCCTCAAGGTGCTCAAAACCGCATTCAAGAAGTTTATTAGCCCTTTGCGTACTTCACAGGAACTGAAACAACGTGGAAGGAAAAAATGAACATTTAACTTTTTTTTGCAAACATTTTAATTCAGAACCAATTTTTTTTATTTTAGCAAGAGTAAAAAGAGAAAATGAACCACTAAATTTGTTGTGCAATTTCTCCTGAATACGTCGATACCCAATATGTGGGGGTAAACCACTGTTTAGGTGCACGGCAGAACTTAGAAGTGAAGGAGCGCCGTTTTACTTTTTCAATGCAGAATTGGCTGGAATTGAGATTGGACGCCATGTCGCGTTTGGAGAGCCCCTGATGTGCCTAAACAGTGGAAACTCCCCACAAGTGACACCATTTTGGAAACTAGACCCCTTAAGGAACTTATCTAGATGTGTGGTGAGCACTTTGAACTCCCAGGTGCTTCACAGAAGTTTATAACGTAGAGCCGTGAAAATAAAAAAAATCACATTTTCTCTACAAAAATGATCTTTTAGCCCCCAAATTTTTATTTTCACAAGAGTAACAGGAGAAATTTGACCACGAAAGTTGTTGTGCAACTTGTCCTGAGTACCCCGATACCCCATATGTGTGGGTAAACCACTGTTTGCGCGCACGGCGGGGCTTGGAAGAGGAGGAGCACCGTTTGACTTTTTCAATGCAGAATTCGCTGGAATTGAGATCGGATGCCATGTCGCGTTTGGAGAGCCCCTGATGTGCCTAAACAGTAAAAAAAAACACATGTGACACCATTTTGGAAACTAGGCCCTTTAAGGAACCTTTCTAGATGTGTGGTGAGCACTTTAAACCCCCAGGTGGTTCACAGAAGTATATAACGTAGAGCCGTGAAAATAAAAAATCAAATTTTTTCTACAAAAATTATCTTTTCGCCCCCAAATTTTTATTTTCACAAGGGTAACAGGAGAAATTAGACCACGAATGTTGTTGAGCAATTTGTCCTGAGTACTCCAATACCCAATATGTGGGGGTAAACCACAGTTTGGGCGCATGGCAGAGCTTGGAAGAGAAGGAGTACCGTTTGACTTTTTCAATGCAGAATTGGCTGGAATTCAGATCGGACGCCATGTCGGGTTTGCAGAGCCGCTGATGTGCCTAAACAATGGAAACCCCCACAAGTGACACCATTTTGGAAACTAGACCCATTATGGAACTTATCTAGATGTGTGGTGAGCACTTTGAACCACCAAGTGCTTCACAGAAATTTATAACGTAGAGCCGTGAAAATAAACAATCCTTTTTTTTCCTCAAATATTATTTTTTAGCTTGCAATGTTTTATTCTCTCAAGGGTAACATGAGAAATTGGACAACAAAATTTATTGGGCAATTTATCCTGAGTACGCTGATACCCTATTTGTGGGGGGGACCACTGTTTGGGCGCATGGCAAGGCTTGGAAGGGAAAAGGGAAGGAGCGCCGTTTTGGAATGCAGACTTTGATACAATGGTCTGCGGGCGTTATGTTGCGTTTGCAGAGCCCCTGATGTACCTAAACAGTAGAAACCCCCCACAAGTAACCCCATTTTGGAAACTAGACCCCCAAGGAACTTATCTAGATGTGTGGTGAGTATTTGGAACACCCAAGTGCTTCACAGAAGTTTGACGCAGAGCTGTGAAAATAAAAAATAATTTTTTTTCCACAAAAATGATTTATTTAGGCCCCAATTTTTTTTATTTTTTCAAGGGTAACAGGAGAAACTGGACCTCAAAAGTTGTTGTCCAACTAGTACTTAGTACGCTGATGCCCCATATGTGGGGGTTAACCACTGGACGCATGGCAGAGCTCAGAAGGGAGAGAGCACAATTTGACTTTTTGAGCGCAAAATTGGCTGTCTCGTTTGGAGACCCCCTGATGTACCTAAATAGTTCAAACCCCCCAATTCTAACTCCAACCCTAACCCCAACACACCCCTAACCCTAATCCCAACCCGATCAACAATCCTAATCACAACCCTAACCCCAAAACACCCCTAACCCTAATCAAAACCCTACACCAACACACCCCTAATCCTAATCTCAAACCTAACCCTAATCCCAATACACCCCTAATCCCAACCCTAACCTTAACCCTAATCCCAAACCTAACCCTAATCCCAAATGTAACCCTAATGCCAATCCTAACCCTAATCATAATCCAAACCCTAATACCAACTCTAACCCTAACTTTAGCCCCAACCATAGCCCTTACCCTAACTTTAGCCCCAACCCTAACCCTAACTTTAGCCCCAACCCTAACCCTTGCCCCAATCCTAACTTTAGCCCTAACCCTAGCTCCAACCCTAACTTTAGCCCCAACCCTATCTTTAACCCCAAACCTAACCCTAACTTTAGCCCCAACCCTAGCCCCAACGCTAACCCTAACTTTAACCCCAACCATAACCCTAGCCCTAACCCTAATTGGAAAATGGAAATACATACTTTTTTTTATTTTATAATTTTTTCCTAAGGGGGTGATAAAGGGGGGGTATGTACTTTTTTTTTATTTTGATCACTGTGATAGGATCTTAGTGACCAAAATAAAATGAAAGGAAGAATCTTCCTCTGCTGGCCAGCACATCACGGTGGGTGCACCGCGCATGCGCCTGACATTTTCTTCCCGGAGGAAGATGCCGGCCTCCAGGAGAAGAAGCAGGAGGACCCAGGGACACCGGTAAGTATAACAGGGTCCCCGATCCCCCTATTTCTCTGTCCTCTGATGTGCGATCACATCAGAGGACAGAGAATAACACACCGCATTTTTTTTTTTTGCGGTTGCCGGCGATCACAAAACAGGGGTCGGTAAAAACCGACCCTGATCATGTTCTTTGGGGCCTCGGCTACCCCCGGCAGCCGAGACCCTAAAGATCTTCCGGGTGCCGGTCGGCGGGCGCACTGCGCATTTCCCCGCCGTTTTCTTGCCGGAAAAAGATGGCGGCACCAATGGGGAACCACAAGGAGCACTGGGAGAGACCGGTGAGTATCGGGGGGGCTATCGGGGACCCCATTTATCTGTCCTCTGATGTGCGATCACATCGGAGGACAGAGAAATTAAATGGCAAATCCGACCCGAATCATGTTCTCTGGGGTCTCAGCTACCCCCGGCAACCGAGACCCCAGAGAAAATCTAACCCTGGGGGGCGCTATTCACTTTTTCCACAGCGCCGTTAATTAATGGCACTGTGGTTTAAGTACCCTTAACTGCCGCCGTTAAAAGGCGTATCGGCGGTCATTAAGGGGTTAAATACAAACCGCCACATACATATAATGCAGCATGAAGGGGCTCGGTGAAGGTGGCAGTGAAGGTGTGTAAGTGTCTGATGGGGTCACACAGCTCATAAAAGGACAACTGCCCGGCCTCATAATCCAGACATATCCTGACTCCATCACTGGAGATCTGGTGAGGTAACAGGATCACTTTACTGTCATGTGTCACTGAATACTGATTATTATTTCACCACACTCCTCTATATAAACCCCAGGTCTTGTTATTATATGCAATGTATGACTTCGCTCCACTCCTGTCTATACTGGGGTAACACATCCCCACTGTCCACAATACAGATCTCCCAGTAATGTCGTCCTGAGGTAAATCTCCTCCCGCTCATCACCTGATAATACTGGAATCTCTCTGCTGTTTCTGGACGATTCTCCGTTATTAGTGTCCTGGTCGCAGTTTTCAGGTCGTCTGATATAAGGAGATGATTAGCGGCCGTGTTTACATCCAGTAATATTACAAAAGACATAAAACTGACTGGCACATCCAGACTAGTGTGAATAGGCGCATACCAGGAGGGGCAACCTCCACCAGGTGGTGATTTTAATTACCCATATATGCAGGCATTTATAATCAGGCGTGAATGTGAATGTAAACTTTTGACTTTGCAGTAAGTAATAAAAATGCCTTAAAACAGTTGGAGTGCCCACCAGGGCAGCGGGGTACTCGGTACCGGGTCCGGTTTTAAAGGGGATGTCACGGTGGCTGTGACCCGGTCCGCGGCCCTGGGCATCCAATTAAAGGGAAAGGTCTTTAAGAGGATTTGTAATGTCTATGTTTGTGACACCACCTGTGGTATTCGGTCACTAGGAACCGACGCTGCTTAAAGGGGTCCTCTAGAGTGATGGTATGCAGCAAGATGGTGACGCTTCCCACAGGTCCCTAGGGCTTCCCAGATGTTTGGCAAGATGGTGTAAACCGATAAATGCACAAAGAACGAGGACACAGGTTGGCAAGTCTTTACCTGGTTTACTGATGGTAGTAGTAGTCCTCAGTCCAGGATACCAAGTGCAGGGTAGCTCTGGTCCGGTCGGCTTGGAGGCAATAAGAGATCCCTTTACCAGGTGAGGACCGTAAGCCTTTCCTGCTAGCACCATTTAGTTAATTAGGTCCCTGCTGCTTGAAGCTCAGTGCAAGTGCCCTCTCTCCTGTCCTAAGACAGATGTCTGTACGATAGGCAGTTTGAGCCTGTTTATAGGATCTCTTAAGTGACCCGGCTCTCACGGTCACTGCTTCACCTCAGACTTGTTACAGGCAATTGACATACAGTACTATGCCCTTCAGTTCTGTAGCGCGTCCTGGAGAACAACACAACCTCAGGCTCCCGGTACCCGGCTTCTGCGCTCTGACTCTGAGGGTGTCCTTCCGCTGTTCCCCTCCTGAGCCCTTTCCTCCTCTGTGCTTCTTTTCTCTAAGCTCCTCCACAATTCAACTCTCCTACTTCTCTTTCCAGGGGTAGCAGCTCCTTCGTGGCTGCTCGGCCCCCACGTCTGCTCCAGGCGTCCTTCAGCTACTGGAGACCAACTGTCTCCCTCCACTGTCTCCCTCAGACTAACTAAGACTGACTGGCTCCTTCTCCAGACCAGGATACATGAAGTCTAAGGTAGCTCCCCTGAATCCGGGTCCTGAGTTCCCCTTCCTGGCCTAGATTCAGATTGTGTTGAATGCAAGTGCCTTACCTGATAGATAGGATCTCCCTCGCCTCCAAGCGTGATATCACCCTCCCCGAAGGGCAGGCGACATCACTGCAGCAACCGGTTACCTGGGGGTGATGCAAATTCTCTCATTATTCTGACATTTGGCAAATATTAATAATTATGGTAATCCGAATTGACCTAAAACGGGAAATGTTTATTCTGATTTAATGTCAGATATTGAGAGAAACATGTAGATGTGTCTTTATATGGTGGATTGAAACTTCTGGTATCAGCTGTAGCCAGAGACGGCAAGCTATGACACCTTACATTGTACGTTAGATAAGGGATGCCGGCTAAAACCACAAAAGTTGACACAGACATATCTCGTCTTCACAATACTTCAACTGAATATTGTTCGAATTCTAGGAAATTATATATCATACAATCATATATACACAAGGAAAGGACATTATTACTTACTGTATTATGACAATGTGTCCTTTATTTAACCACCTGGTACGTTGCCCCTTAAATATATGAAACCAATGAAAAATAAAATTCCCCACCCCCGCTCCAAAAATGAAAACAAAACCAAGCGCTAGATTTTATATGAGGCATATAATCCATTAGTGTGATCCGTCTCATCCCAGCTCAGCTATATCTTTTCAGTATTAAACCTAAAAACATGGGCAAATGTGTCATGTAAACCCAGTACATGATCCCCTTGTTCATCCTGAATATTGATCCCTTCCGTGTTGAGGACATCCTATGAGCTACAAGATTATATCAGATCATCTCCAGATCTCCCCTGGCAGATCCCACATCCCCACCGAAACGGAATTTTGTTCTTTGGAGTGCAATCCTCCTCCCCCAACCTAATTACATGCAAAATAAACTGCAAAAGGAAAAGAACTTGGCAAACCACATCAGTAAGATGGCATTCTGGAGGCTTTCCTGTGTGCTCAAGGTGGGTCATTAAACCCCCCGAACCTTGCGTTGTCAGTGTTGGTAAGTATGTAATGCATAGAGACCTGCTGAACTGCAGTGATGTAGGAGCAGGGTCCGTACAGTGATCAGCTGCACTGAGAGGTAAGGCTGGTCAGCAGCTCACAGGGGAGGGAGGGTCTGCAGCACTGAGGAGAAGCAAGAGCTGCTGGGAAATGTAGTTTTGGCAGAATAAGAATAGGACCACCCATTCAGAAATGTAAAACTGGATTCACAGAGGGAAGGTGAGAAAAAAAGACAGGTTGTAAGAAAGAAACTTTATGTTGTGTTCAATCAGAATATTACAATAAGTATACATTTACTGTACTTTGTGAAAAATAATGTGATTCTGAGAATAACACTTCAAACATGATACATCAGCTAAAAATCGATATACAATAGTCTTGACATTATACTTTTATGATAAACTACGCTACAATATATGGGTAAAATGTACTGGTTTTAATAATATGGACACCTTCACACCGTATTTTTAATGTTCATTTCCGTTCTAAATAATCTTCATAACACATTACTTTTTTACCATTTTGGTGCTGTGAGTCTGTGCACAAGGAGAAATCAGTCCAGGAATGAAGCTGTGCTAACACAAAGACATCACATCCCGCCTGTATTACTGAGAGGGACACGATCACAAGAGAAAAATCTGAAACTAGGAACAATTTTTAAGCAGCATAACAGGAGGTCTAAACATTAATGTCGGAATGAAGATTGCAGCCTGAACATTAGAGGAACTGAAGAAACCAGTAACAATTGGACAAAAAAAATCCTTCGAAATCAGAGGTGTCCATACCCATAAGGTGTGGAGACCTGGATTGTTCAACCTATAATGTCACCATTCTCAAGGCAGATTCTTCTACGTTTACGACTCCTCACAGCTTCTCCCCCTGATATCTTTATAGAACCATTTACCCATAAGACAACATGAAGAGGCTCGGTGAAGGCGGCAGTGAAGGTGTGTAAGTGTCTGATGGGGTCACACAGCTCATAAAAGGACAACTGCCCGGCCTCATAATCCAAACATATCCTGAACCTATCACTGGAGATCTGGTGACGAATTTGGATCAATTTACTGTCATGTCTCACTGCAGGCCGATTATTAAACATCATCCCGCTAACTAAACACCAGGACTTGTTATTATCTCCAATGTATGACTGCAGCCCCCTCCTGTCCATACTGGGGTAACACATCCCCACCATCCACAATACAGATCTCCTGATGTCCACATCCCAGTAATGTCGTCCTGAGGTAAATCTCCTCCCGCTCATCACCTGAGGATACTGGAATCTCTCTGCAGTTTCTGGACGTTTCTGTCTTATTTCTGTCCAGGTCGCAGTTTTCAGGTCATCTGATATAAGGAGTTTATTATAAGCCGTGTTTACATCCAGTAATATGTCTGCAGGATCCTCCACATGGAAGGTCACATTTATATCTCTTATCATAGCAGATAATGTGTGTGATATGTGTGAGATCAGCTCCGCGCCCCGATCACCTCCATCATGTCCTCCTGTGTAATCATGTCCATCAGGTCTCTCTGTGTAATCATGTCTCCCTGTGTCTTCATGACCTTCACCATGTCCCTCTGTGTCATCAATTCCATCATATCCCTCTGTGTCCTCATCACCTCCATCATGCCCCCCTGTATCCTCGTCACCTTCACCATGTCCCCCTGTGTCATTACTTCCATCATGTCCCTCTGTGTACTCATCACCTCCATCATGTTCCCCTTCGCCCTCATCACATTCATCATGTCCCTCTGTGTCCTGGTCACTTCCATCAAGTCCCTCTGTGTCCTCATCACCTCCATCATGGACTCCTCCATCCTCATCACCTCCATCATGTCCTCCTGTGTCCTCATCACCTCCATCATGTTCTCCTGTGGCCTTATCACCTCCATCTTCCCCCTCAGAATCACACAAGTCACCGATGTTTGGATCCTGTAAGACAGTCAGTGGATCCGTCATGTTACACAGCTCCTCAATGTGCCTCATCTTCCTGGACAGCTGGTCCTTCTTTATTTCCAGCTTCTGGATCACATCAGACAGTGACTCCTGGTCTTCCCGCCAGAAGATCTCACTGAGGACACTGTTCTTCAGGTTGTCCACCTGCCTCATGATGTCTGTAAACAGGGAATTGACTCTCTGGGCTTCTCCAGATGCTTTATCTTGTGCTTTTCTCCTGTTCTTTTTCAGACAACTATCTTCTTCCACAGCTTTCTCTCTCTTTATGTTCAGTTTCTGCAGAACATTTCTAAGCTTTTTCTTCTTCTTCTCAGAAGCTTCATCCAGAGACTCCAACTTATGTCCCTTGTGTTCTCCAATCAGACAGCAGGACACACAGACACAAGCCGCGTCCACAGTGCAGTAATACTTCAAGAGTTCATGGTGGACAGAACATTTCCTGGTCTCCAGTGAGGTGGTGGGATCGGTGAGGACGTGTTCTGGTCCTTTACTGTGAATTCTCAGGTGTTTATCACACAAAGAAGCCTCACACGTCAGACAGGTTTTAACGGCGGGTAAAGGAGAGTCCACACAGTAAGCGCAGCGGATCCCGGTGATCTCCTCCTGATGTGGATGAGTAGACAGGAAGTTCTCCACCACATTACACAGAGTTATGTTCCTCATCAGGGTCGGCCGCTCCTCAAACTCTTCTCTACATTCAGGACAGGAATAAACTCCAGACTCTTCCTGTACATTTAGATTCTGATCAATGCAGTCCAAGCAGAAGTTGTGTCCACATCTCAGGGTTACAGGATCATCATAAATGTCCATACAGATAGAACATTCCAGCTCCTTCTCAAGACCAGCAGACGTCATCGCTGAAGGCAGAAGGAAGAAGTGAAACTGTGAAAGCATTAAAAGCACACTTCCCCCACACATACCCAGTGGGTGTGATCCAGAATCAGAAAGAAAGCTGAACTCCTCCTTACTGTGGCTCCAGGTTTAACCCCACCGAGAGTCTCTTGTAGTAACTTAATTGTGATCCTGTTGCTATCACCAACTTTTTTGTGCTGTAATGAAATATTTAGTGTTTATTTCTGGTTTCATTCATTTCTGGTGCATTGCCACTGTGGCGGTGGTCGACGCACGCTCAGCTCAGTTAGGGTGGTAGGACCCACTACAAGGTTTGCTGTGATGTTGCTGTGGGCTTCATACAGTCTGATCAGAATGTTAAACTGAAAACCTCATGTTCAGTCATATAAATTTTGGCCTAGCGGCTTTAGATCAACGTATGATTGTTGCTCCTTTTTGTGCAATAACTGCTGAAAAAAATACAAGGATAGCACATCCCAAAATTGCACAGTGATTTAATGACGCCAGGCAAAAATATTTGACTAAATTTGAGGTTCTTAGTTTAAGTAAAATAAAGTCCAGCTCACGGTAGTAGACATCTTGAGAGATTCGGAGCATGGAAACGCTGTGTCAGGGCGTGAAGCAAATCAGAAGAATGGAGGATCCAGCTCAACAAAATAGTGAAGAAAACTTTCCTTTATTCACTGGAAGCGTGCTCAAAAGAGGATAAAAACATCAGCGTAAACAGTAGATAAAATACGATATCGACGCGTTTCTGGTGACTAAGCACCCTTAACCCCTTTCTGACCTCGGACGGGATAGTACGTCCGAGGTCAGAAGCCCCGCTTTGATGCGGGCTCCGGCGGTGAGCCTGCATCAAAGCCGGGACATGTCAGCTGTTTTGAACAGCTGACATGTGCCCGTAATAGGCGCAAGCAGAATCGCGATCTGCCCGCGCCTATTAACTAGTTAAATGCTGCTGTCAAACGCAGACAGCGGCATTTAACTACCGCTTCCGGCGGGGCGCCCGGAAATGATCGCATCGCCGACCCCTGTCACATGATTTAAATAAGGTCTTACGTGTCCCACCGCCGTTAGTCCGCGTCCACTGCAGTTCATGCGATAACGTAGCTTATCGCGAGAACTGCCGTGCACATGACCGGGAGAGTTATCTCCGGTGGTCATCTACAAACTCTGCTATGTCTGGATGTCAGGCATCTCTCAGACACTCACTCGTTATTAAGGACTGCGCCGGACCAGGGAGTATACTGTTGGTTTATTATTTTTTCATTTTTTGCAGATGATCGATGGCTTCGCTTGGATTACCAGTGTAATAAAGATGGCAACACTGTTATGGTAAGCCATGAAGCCGTACTTAAGAGGGCTGTTGTTTAGAGACATTAGTAGATGTAAGCAGAAGTCGAGAGAGGCAGAGAAGGCAGCGATTGATGGGTTGAGGGCAGCGGAGAATGAGATGGTGACACTGGGTACTCCGGAAGCTGGGAAGAGATTAAAGGTAGCTCAAAGTCATCTGGAAGAAATATTGCTGGGTAAAGCTGAAAGGAAGCGGGAATTCCTGAAGCTGGCTTATTATCAGGAGGGTGAAACTGTAGGTCACATGCTGTCGCTGGTGGCTTCTGCCCAGAGAAGTACTTCGTTTGTCCATTCTCTGGTTTCTGGAAGTGGTACGAGTGTCTCTGAGACTCCAGAGATTTTGGAGGTTTTTGCGGATATTTACGAGGACCTATACTCCTCTCGGATGGATGGACGGTGGGAGACAGTGGCGTTCCTTGAGGGACTGGAGCTCCCGAGGTTGAGTGACGCAGATAGAGAGGGCTTGGAGGCTCCTATCACGGAGGAGGAACTGGGTCGGGCATTGCAGTCTATGGCTAATGGAAAGGTGCCTGGAGTAGATGGGTTTCCTGCTGAGATCTATAATCAGATGGGGGAGGTGCTAATTCCCAGATTAAAGGCGGTCCTAGAGGAGGCTAAGACTAGGGAGTGTCTGCCTACATCCATGAGAGAGGCCATAATAGCGGTGATTCCTAAGGAGGGGAAAGACTTGGGGCAACCTGAGTCATATCGGCCAATCTCCTTGCTTAATATAGATGTCAAGATTCTGGCCAAGGTGTTGGCGATGAGGTTGACGAGTGTCATCTCCGGCCTGGTGCACCCAGACCAATCTGGCTTTATGCCTGATAGATCCATGGCGGTCAACCTACGGAGGCTATTTATGAACCTGCAGCTTTGGTCTGATAACTGTGGCCAGAGAGTTATTGCATCTTTATACGCCCATAAGGCGTTCAACAGAGGTTTGTGTCCTGGATTCGGTTACTGTATCCACAGCCGATGGCCAGAGTCCGGGCGAATGGGGAGTTATCACGGACTATACAATTAGCTAGAGGGACAAGGCAGGGGTGTCCGCTCTCTCCTCTTTTGTTTGCTCTGGCCGTGGAGCCATTGGCTGCTAAACTTCGACAGTCTGACGAGGTGTCTGGGTTTAAATATGGGATGATTGAAGAGAGGGTGGCGTTGTATGCGGACGATGTTCTACTGTTTATAGCTGACCCAGTTGCTTTCTTGGGGGGCATATTGGGATTATTGAAAGATTTGGCTCACTGTCAGGACCAGGGCCGCCATCAGGGCATTACAGCCGTGACTGGCGTATGGGGCTCGGTGAGCAGAGGGGGCCCGCATCGGGCCCCGTCTCATCTGCTCACCGGGCCCCCCCTGCAGGCGCTGCGGCACGCTATTGACGTGCGGGCCCGCGCCCGCACGTCAATAGTTAACAGCCGTCAGCCAGTCTGAGGCTGGCAGCTGAATAGGGCCGCAGTGCGCACTCGCCGGCGTCTGACGTCATTCTCAGCCGCCGGGCCCGGCGAGTGCGTCTGCATGGAGCCTGGAGGGAGCTTCGCGCGGAGCAGGAGCATGGCCAGGTAAGAACTCATGTTTTTTTTTCTTTGAGAGCGGCGATCCAGGGGGGCCCGGGGGGCAGAATGCAGGACGCACAGGGGCAGAATGCTGGACACACTGGGGCAGAATGCTGGACACACAGGGGCAGAATGCTGGACACACTGGGGCAGAATGCTGGACACACAGTGGCAGAATGCTGGACACACAGGGGCAGAATGCTGGACACACTGGGGCAGAATGCTGGACACACTGGGGCAGAATGCTGGACACACAGGGGCAGAATGCTGGACCCCCTGGGGCAGAATGCTGGACACACTGGGGCAGAATGCTGGACACACAGGGACAGAATCCTGGACACACTGGGGCAGAAATGCTGGACACACAGTGGCAGAATGCTGGACACACAGGGGCAGAATGCTGGACACACTGGGGCAGAATGCTGGACACACAGGGGCAGAATGCTGGACACACAGGGGCAGAATGCTGGACACACTGGGGCAGAATGCTGGACACAGGGGCAGAATGCTGGACCCCCTGGGGCAGAATGCTGGACACACTGGGGCAGAATGCTGGACACACAGGGACAGAATCCTGGACACACTGGGGCAGAATGCTGGACACACAGTGGCAGAATGCTGGACACACAGGGGCAGAATGCTGGACACACTGGGGCAGAATGCTGGACACACAGGGGCAGAATGCTGGACACATTGGGGCAGAATGCTGGACACACTGGGGCAGAATGCTGGACACATTGGGGCAGAATGCTGGACACACTGGGGCAGAATGCTGGACACACTGGGGCAGAATGCTGGACACACTGGGGCAGAATGCTGGACACACAGGGGCAGAATGCTGGACACACAGGGGCAGAATGCTGGACACACTGGGGCAGAATGCTGGACACAGGGGCAGAATGCTGGACCCCCTGGGGCAGAATGCTGGACACACTGGGGCAGAATGCTGGACACACAGGGACAGAATCCTGGACACACTGGGGCAGAATGCTGGACACACAGTGGCAGAATGCTGGACACACAGGGGCAGAATGCTGGACACACTGGGGCAGAATGCTGGACACACAGGGGCAGAATGCTGGACACATTGGGGCAGAATGCTGGACACACTGGGGCAGAATGCTGGACACATTGGGGCAGAATGCTGGACACACTGGGGCAGAATGCTGGACACACTGGGGCAGAATGCTGGACACACAGGGGCAGAATGCTGGACACACGGGCAGAATGCTGGACACACTGGGGCAGAATGCTGGACACATTGGGACAGAATGCTGGACACACTGGGGCAGAATGCTGGACACACTGGGGCAGAATGCTGGACACATTGGGGCAGAATGCTGGACACACTGGGGCAGAATGCTGGACACACTGGGGCAGAATGCTGGACACACAGGGGCAGAATGCTGGACACACGGGCAGAATGCTGGACACACTGGGGCAGAATGCTGGACACATTGGGACAGAATGCTGGACACACTGGGGCAGAATGCTGGACACACTGGGGCAGAATGCTGGACACACTGGGGCAGAATGCTGGACACACTGGGGCAGAAAGCTGGACACACTGGGGCAGAATGCTGGACACTGACAGGGGCAGAATGCTGGACACACTGGTGCAGAATGCTGGACACAGTGACAGGGGCAGAATGCTGGACACAGTGGCAGGGGCAGTATGCTGGACACAGGGGCAGACTGTGAGACCCGGGGGCAGAATGCTGGACATGGGCAGATTGCTGGACATTGGGACAGAATGCTGGACATTGGGGCAGAATGCGAGACACGGGGCAGAATGGAGATACGGGGCATGATTAGAGACACGGGGCAGGATGAAAGATGGGGGAGGATTGGAGACAAATGGGGCAGAATGGAGACACAGGGGGCATGATTGGAGACAAGTGGCAGGATTGCAGACATGGGGGCATGGTTGGAGACATAGGGGGCAGAATGGAGACATGGGGCATGATTGGAGACAAGTGGCAGGATTTCAGACATGGGGGCATGGTTGGAGACATAGGGGGCAGAATGGAGACATGGGGCATGATTGGAGGCACTGGGGGCAGAATTGGAGACAGATCGTGCAGGATCATGGGGAAGGATGGATATGATGGAGACAGATGGGGTAGGATGGAGAGATCACATGGGGCGATCACATGGGGCAGGATGGGGAGATCATATGGGGCAGAATGGATACTCATGAGGGCAGGATGGGAGAACATATGGCTGACGCCAGGAATGAGACACACAGTGGCCAGGATGGGGAATATTATTACCATAGGGGCTAATTTAGGGATATTATTACTGCAGTGATGTATTTATTTTATTTTTTGAGTATACTGTTTTAAATGAGGGCACAGTCCTGTTACTGTGTAGAGTGATACTATGTCGCCTCTTTTTCTTCATGTGGTGTAATGTAGAAGTTGGGAAAAATTAAGTAATGTATTCTACAAGCGGAGCTTGAGATAACTGTGTTATTTCCTGCAGAGAGAAGTCCTGGCTGGATGAAATGATGGCGGTCTGTGCTGGATGAAAGATGAAGGACTTCATCTAGAGACGTCACTGGTGAGTCAGTGTGTTACCTATACACTGACACTATACACTGTATACTATATACAGAGCTCCTGTGTATAATTTCACTAGTGATCACTGTATTATCTGTACACAGACACTGCATACTAAGTACAGATCTCCTGTGTATAATGGCACTTATGGTGATAGTATGGTGCTTTTTTTTTAATTACTGATCAGAATTGTAGTATTCAGTCACTATGTGGTGGTAATATGTGGTCTGGTCATGGTGCAGTGGTATTTGTTCCTTGTATGTGATATTATTCGATCACTGTGGTGGTAATATGTGGTCTGGTCATGGTGTAGCGGTATTTGTTCTTTGTATGTGATATTATTCGATCACTGTGGTGGTAATATGTCATCTGGTCATAGTGCTGTGGTATTTGTTCTTTGTATGTGATATTATTGGTCATTTTAAAAATTGAAAAATAAATAAAAATATACCTAAATTGTATTGCATATTTTAACAAATATTTCACAGGTTACAGTAGAGTAGGGCCCGGCCAAAAGTGTCTACCGCGTTATGGTGGTGGCTTAAAAAATCTTTTGGTCAAAATAAAAGCTGCCGGCTATATGTGTGATCTGGTGATGGGAACTGTTAATGTGTGGTAGGTGAGAAGTGGAGTTTTTCCAAGAGAGAGCGGTGGGACTGTGGACAGTTTGAGGGGTGGAGTGTGGAGGCGGGGCTGGGGTGGAACCTGGGCGGAGTCTCAAGGGGGCCCCGAAAATTTTGCCAGTATGGGGCCCCGAAATTTCTAGTGGCAGCCCTGGTCAGGACTGAAGATAAACTGGAGTAAGTCTATTTTGTTTAAAGTGGACGACGTAGGGGAGGAGGGGAGTGAGCTGCTGGAGGATGGGCGACTGAAGGTGGTAAGTCAATTTAAATATCTTGGGATATGGGTATCTATGCCGATTACGGATTACATACATAGGAATCTGACTCCGATCTTAGGCGTTCTTAAGGCAAAAGTGGATGCTTGGGTTAAGCTGCATTTATCTGTGGTGGGCAGGGTGAATCTTATCAAAATTATTTTGATGCCGAAGATTCTGTATGTTCTTCATAATGCGCCAATTTGGATACCGCGTGGGAAATTTCGGCAGATTAACTCCCTGTTCATGAATTTGGTATGGGGGAGACAACATCCACGTATCAGACTGGAGACATTTCAGCGACCCAAGGAAGATGGGGGCTAGACATTGCCTAACCCTGAAGTATATTTTCTTGCAGCCCAGAGTCAGCACTTAAAGGGCTGGGCGCATGAAGGGTCATCCGGGGCGGTACAGCAATTAATGGAAAAGGTGACAAAAAGAAGGCCAGCAGTACAATGTTTGAAGGATGGCTCCCTGGGGGGCTGTGGGGAAATTGTATCCGACTATGTTATTGATATGTAAGCTGTGGGGTAGACTAAAACATATACGTGGGATTACGGGTCTGACCAGATTCTCACCCGCTATGACATAATAATAATTTAAAGGAGTTTGTGGCAATGGGGGTACTACCAGAATGGCAGGCCAAGGGGATTCAATATGTCTAACAGATAATTGAGCAGGGAGAGTTGAAATCCTTTTCCCAATTGCAGGTGGAATTTGACCTCGGGCCTGCGGGGGAATATCAATATTTGCGGATGAGACATGTATTTGGAGCTCAGACTAGGGACGGAGGCATCAGAAATCAAAGGGATATAGTGTTAGAGTATGTGTGTGGTGAAGGGACTACTGGGGGGTTATTTCCACTCTTTATAAAGACTTGCTGCACACTTTCCTGTTAAGGTTTCCAATACTGGCGAGCGCTAAGTGGGAGAGGGATCTGGGCCCAATGGAGAACGAAACTTGGGAGTCGGTGCTGGAGTGGGTTCCACGGCTGTCTCTGAGCGAACCGTATAGACTCACAGCTTTATGTGATACACAGAGTTTACAAATCTCCGAAGGTATTATATAAGGCAGGCTTGCGTGATGATTTTGAGTGCCCGAGGTGTAAATCTACAGATGCAGATATATTTCATATGATGTGGACGTGACCGAGACTGGTTGCTTTTTGGTTGGTAGTTTTGAGTCGTGTGGAAGGAGCATACAGATGCACGGTGCTGAGGGACCCGATGGTGCGCTTGCTGGGGTGCGTGGATGAGATTGGAGTGAATAACAACCTGAAGACAGCTATTGCCAGATTGCTGTATATGGCCCGGAAGGTAATAGCGCGAAATTGGATTAAGGACGAGCCGCCTTCAAGAAGAGAATTCCTCCATAATGTGAAGCAGGGCCTGAGACTGGAAAAGGGGTTTTCAATCGAAGTATAAAAAGGACAGCGCCACACTAGGAAAGTGACAGACAGCTTGCTTGAAAAAGGTCCACGGACCGAAACTTCGCCGCAGGAGGCAGAATAAAGAAAGTTACTGTCTGTCACTTCCTAGTGTTGCGCTGTCCTTTTTATACTTCGATTGTGGACTCTTTTGCTGGGACGGATCCCCTGGTGTGGACGAGCGCCCTGATGTCCATGGAGACGGTGTCAGTATTGGGTGCGGTCTAACACATTTGTTGGATACTTGGAAAAGGGGTTTTATCAGAAAAGAGGGAAAATTGAAATGTTCGATGAGCTATGGTCTCCGTGGCTTGCCATGGGATAGGTTTGTTATAGAGACCGGGTGAATCAAGACCCTGAATTGGTGAAAACATAACACGTGGCCTATGGTCCTAACCGAGGGGATAGTCATCCTATAGATTTGAGTGTGGAGCTATTAAACAAGGTGGGCTGTCTTATTGGGGGGGGGGGGGCGGGATAAGTTGGGATTGCGGGGTTCGTTTGGGGGGAAAACTTTGTACTGAAAACAAGAATGTAACATGTCAATTGTAATATTATTCTTAATAAAAATGTATTTGAGTTTAAAAAAAAGATGGAAACACTGTGTGGTGTTCTATTCCATTAAAATACTTTATTCTGCATGTGTGTGTTTTATTAACCCTTTACCAACTATAGGATTAGTAATGGCAGGATTCTTATTGACGCCTATCCATTACTAAGCCGGCTTAATGTCACCTTACAAAGGTAACATTAACCCCTTATTACCCCATATGCCAGCGCTACAGGGCAGTGGGAAGAGAGAGGCTAAGTGCCGGAATTGGCACATCTGTAAGATTCGCCATGTCTGGGGCGGCTGGGAGCTGGTGTTTGTAGTTGGGGGGCAGCTAATATCCATAGCCCCTTCTTAGGTGTCACGGATCCCACCGTGCTGCCATCAATTTGTCACGTACCTGCTCTTAGCACGCGACCTGGGGTTGCGCCTGCAAGGGTTAATCTATCTCCCCTCTCTCAATCCAGCATTCAACCTCTGTCCTATGCTGTAATGGGAGCATAAATCACACAACGACCCAGGCCACACACCCGCTCATACACGCTGCCACCACTCACTGAACACACAGGCGATGAGTCCCGGAAATATTACTACTACTGTCTGCCAATCATAAGGATCATACAGTTTAAGGCTATGGATTCTATAGAACATACAAGGTTCAACTTGTTAAAGTTTTATACGTAAATACAAAAAGATACAGTGCTTACAATAAAGAAAAAGGTATAAAAATATGGTAATAAAAAGACATGCAAATATGCAAAACAGTTAAAAAAATAAACAAGAGAAAACTTACAGATATAGCTAATTTTGTAGTCTGCTTTCTGCTCCCTGAGGGGGGAATGGATGGACTGGATCACATCAGCTTGGCTGCCATCAATCAGTGAACAGCTTTGTACGTATACAAGCCTAATTTATAGAGTTACTCTGGAGGCCAGATTTCTAGGCCAGCCTCTCAGGTTAATATTATAATTGCTTATTTTTTATTGGACCACGGCCGCTCCCCCAATGAATATATTATTTTCCTCTGAACACTCTTTGCCTAAAGGTTCTCACAGATAGATAGTGTCAGGCTGTAATTGACATCTCTCTTCAAAAGAGCTAGAAGGTGTGAAATGTTTCCCCTTCTTCCTGGTTCCCAGCCAGACCCCCTGTCAAGATTGGAGACAGTAGACTGCCTTCCCAAGATACATATGTTGTGACCTTTGTGAGGCCTGCAGTTTCAGAGCTGATGTTAAACTACTGCTGGTTACACATATAAACCAATACATATGTCACTACACATATATACATATACATATTTCACCACAACTCCCTCCTTATGAACGTGTATGGGGGTTGACTTACAGGTCAGCTCCCGAGCACGTATCTGGTTCTGTCCCACCTTGGTGAGATAGGCAATCAGCATTGCCATGATCGAATCCTTTCTTATGCTGAATTGTGAAATCATATTGCTGTAATATCAGACTCCATCTAAGCAATTTCCCGTTGTCCCCAACTACTCTGTTGAGACAACTCAATGGTTTATGATCTGTGATCAGGGTGAAGTTGTGCCCATAGAGGTATGGTTGCAGCTTCTGCAGAGCCCACACAATTGCCAAACATTCTTTTCAATGGTGGCATAAGCCACTTCTCTGGGATTTTTGTATCACCTTGTTGGTTCAGCATCTCCTCTACCTGTTCTCTCATGTGTGCCTTCACCTCTGCTGACACCCAGTATGCAGACTGCCGTACTGGGGGATTAGTACCAGTGTCCACATGGTGAGCTATGTGCGTCCACCCAGGCTCCCCTGTGAAGACGTCGGTGAACTTGTTGAGCACCCCTATCAGCTCAGACCTCTGTGGGATAGCTCAGGGTTAAACTCTGCTGACTCCAGGGACTCCATGTACTGAGTCCCGGCCCCCACATCCAGTAACAGATCAGCCTCCCCCTCTTCATGCAGGCTACAGACAGGTAAGACACAGGCCTCCCTGCCATGATGAGCCTTCAGCATATTCACATGAAACACTTTCTGACGCTTTGCATGCTTATCTAGTGTCACCACATAATTAACATCATTCAGCCGCTTATGTACAGTATATGGTCCCTCCCATGCGGCCTGAAATTTATTCTGTAACATAGGGACTAACACTCAAACCTTCTGTCCCTCCTCGTAGGCCCGCAGTCTGGCATTACGGTCGTACCAGACCTTCTGGTTGGTTTGGGCCTGCGTCACGTTCTCATGGGCCAGGTTGCTCAGTTTCTGCATTCTCTCTCTGAGCCGCAGTACACATTCAACCACTGAGACTCCCGCAGTTTTGGGGTCGTCCTCCCAACAATCCTTAATCAAATCAAGTGGCCCCCTCACCCTCCTCCCATAAAACAGTTCAAAGGGGGAGAATCCAGTAGACGCCTGGGGTACCTCTGTAGGCAAACAACAGATGGGGGAGGTACCGCTCCCAGTCTCTCCCTTCAGTCTCCACCAACATTTTCAGCATTTGTTTCAATCTTCCATTAAAACGCTCTCAGAGTCCGTAGGTTTGGGGATGATAGGCGCTGGCCACAAAATGCTGCACTTGTGTTTTCTCGCAGAGGTTTTCCATCAGATCAGACATGAACTGGGTTCCCTGATTGGTTAACATTTCCCTCGGGAAACCCACACGAGAGAACACAGTCAGTAAAGCATCCGCCACTTTGTCTGCTCGGATGGAGGATAGTGCCACAGCTTCCGGGTATCGTGTAGCATAGTCCACCACTGTGAGGATGTACTTTTTGCTAGAGCTGCTAGGGATTGCAAGTGGCCAGGGGTGGATTAAGGGTAGCCAGGGCCCCGGGCTGTTCACACACTGTGGGCCCCCCCGGTCATGTGACGGGGGTCATGTGACGGGGGTCATGTGACGGGGGTCATGTGACGGGGGTCATGTGACGGGGGTCATGATATACCCGAACCAGATTATTCCAGAAAAATGGCCGGGCCCTACTCTACTGTAACCTATTAAATATTTGTTAAAATCTGCAATACAATTTAGGTATATCTTGACCAATAATATCACATACAAGGAACAAATACCACCGCACCGTGACCAGACCACAAATTACAACCACAGTGATCGAATAATATCACATACAAGGAACAAATACCACCGCACTATGTCAAGACCACATATTACCACTTGGTGACCAAATAGCACATACAAGGGACAAATACCACAACACCATTTCCAGACCACATATTACCACCACATAGTGACTGAGTACCACAATACTGATCAGTAACAAAAAAACAAAAAACACAATACTATCACCATAAGTGCCAGTATTCACAGGAGATCTGTACTTAGTATGCAGTGTCTGTGTAGAGGTAATACAGTGATCACTGGTGACATTGTACACAGGACCTTTGTATATAGTATACAGTGTATAGTGTCAGTGTATAGGTAACACTGACTCACCAGTGATGTCTCTAGGTGAACTCCATCTTTCATCCAGCACAGACCGCCATCATTTCTTCCAGCCAGGACTCGTTTCTGCAGGAAATAACACAGTTATCTCGAGCTCCACTTGCAGAACACATTACTTAATTTTTCACAACTTCTACATTACACCACATGAAGAAGAAAAGGCGATATAGTGTCACTCTGCATAATAACAGGACCGCCCCCCCATTTAAAACAGTATACTCAAAAAATAAAATAAATACATCACTGCAGTAATAATATCCCTTAATTAGCCCCTATGGTAATAATATTCCCCACCCTGGCTCCGTTTATCTCATTCCTGGCTCCAGCCATATGTTCTCCCATCCTGCACTCATGAGTATCCATTCTACACCATATGATCTCCCCATCCTGCCCCATCTGTCTCCATCGTATCCATCCTGCCCCATGATCCAATCCTGCCCCATGTCTCCAATCATGCCCCGTGTCTACATTCTGCCCATGCCTCCAGTCCTGCCCCCAGTGTGTCCAGCATATTATCCCCAGTGTGTCCAGCAATCTGCCCCAGTATGTCCAGCATATTGCCCCCAGACAGTGTGTCCAGCAATCTGCCCCAGTGTGTCCAGCATATTACCACCAGTGTGTCCAGCAATCTGGCCCAGTGTCTCCAGCATTGCCCCAGTGTGTCCAGCAATCATCTGCCCCAGTGTATCCAGCATTGCCCCAGTGTGTCCAGCAATCATCTGCCCCAGTGTCTCCAGCAATCTGCCCCAGTGTCTCCAGCAATCTGCCCCCAGTGTCTCCAGCAATCTGCCCCCAGTGTCTCCAGCAATCTGCCCCCAGTGTGTCCTCCAGCAATCTGCCCCCAGTGTGTCCTCCAGCAATCTGCCCCCAGTGTGTCCTCCAATCTGCCCCACTGTCTCCAGCATTGCCCCCAGTGTGTCCTCCAATCTGCCTGTCTCCAGCATTAATAATAATAATTTTATTTATATAGCGCCAACATATTCCGCAGCGCTTTACAAATTATAGAGGGGACTTGTACAGACAATAGACATTACAGCATAACAGAAATACAGTTCAAAACAGATACCAGGAGGAGTGAGGGCCCTGCTCGCAAGCTTACAAACTATGGGGAAAAGGGGAGACACGAGAGGTGGATGGTAACAATTGCTTTAGTTATTCGGACCAGCTATAGTGTAAGGCTCAGGTGTTCATGTAAAGCTGCATGAACCAGTTACCTGCCTAAGTATGTAGCAGTACAGACACAGAGGGCTAATACTGCATAAAGTGTATGAGAACATGATGCGAGGAACCTTTTTTTTTTTATTATAAATAGGCCACACAGGGATCGTTAGGTTAATGCATTGAGGCGGTAGGCCAGTCTGAACAAATGAGTTTTTAGGGCACGCTTAAAACTGTGGGGATTGGGGATTAATCGTATTAACCTAGGTAGTGCATTCCAAAGAATCGGCGCAGCACGTGTAAAGTCTTGGAGACGGGAGTGGGAGGTTCTGATTATTGAGGATGCTAACCTGAGGTCATTAGCGGAGCGGAGGGCACGGGTAGGGTGGTAGACTGATACCAGGGAGGAGATGTAGGGTGGTGCTGAGCCATGGAGTGCTTTGTGGATGAGGGTAGTAGTTTTGTACTGGATTCTGGAGTGGATGGGTAGCCAGTGTAATGACTGGCACAGGGTAGAGGCATCGGTGTAACGGTTGGTGAGGAATATGATCCTGGCTGCAGCATTCAGGACAGATTGGAGCGGGGAGAGTTTTGCAAGAGGGAGACCGATTAGTAGAGAGTTACAATAGTCCAGACGAGAATGAATAAGTGAAACAGTCAGAGTTTTTGCAGAGTCGAAATTAAGAAAAGGGCGAATTCTAGAAATGTTTTTGAGATGCAGGTAAGAAGAGCGAGCCAGTGATCGGATGTAGGGGGTGAATGAAAGGTCAGAATCAAGGATGACCCCAAGGCAGCGGGCATGTTGCATTGCCCCAGTGTGTCCTCCAATCTGCCCCAGTGTCTCCAGCATTGCCCTTAGTGTGTCCTCCAATCTGCCCCAGTGTCTCCAGCATTGCCCCCCCAGTGTGTCCTCCAATCTGCCTCACTGTATCCAGCATTCTGCCCCACTGTCTCCAGCATTCTGCCCCACTGTCTCCAGCAATCTGCCCCACTGTCTCCAGCAATCTGCCCCACTGTCTCCAGCATTGCCCCCAGTGTGTCCTCCAATCTGCCTCACTGTCTCCAGCATTGCCCCCAGTGTGTCCTCCAATCTGCCCCAGTGTCTCCAGCATTGCCCTTAGTGTGTCCTCCAATTTGCCCCAGTGTCTCCAGCATTGCCCCCCCCAGTGTGTCCTCCAATCTGCCTCACTGTCTCCAGCATTCTGCCCCACTGTCTCCAGCAATCTGCCCCACTGTCTCCAGCAATCTGCCTCACTGTCTCCAGCATTCTGCCCCACTGTCTCCAGCAATCTGCCCCACTGTCTCCAGCAATCTGCCCCACTGTCTCCTCTCCAGCATTGCCCCCAGTGTGTCCTCCAGCATTGCCCCCCAGTGTGTCCTCCAGCAATCTGCCCCACTGTCTCCAGCATTGCCCCACTGTCTCCAGCATTGCCCCACTGTCTCCAGCATTGCCCCCAGTGTGTCCTCCAATCTGCCCCACTGTCTCCAGCATTGCCCCCAGTGTGTCCTCCAATCTGCCCCAGTGTCTCCAGCATTGCCCCCCAGTGTGTCCTCCAATCTGCCCCACTGTCTCCAGCATTGCCCCCAGTGTGTCCTCCAATCTGCCCTACTGTCTCCAGCATTGCCCCCCAGTGTGTCCTCCAATCTGCCCCAGTGTCTCCAGCATTGCCCCCCCCAGTGTGTCCTCCAATCTGCCTCACTGTCTCCAGCAATCTGCCCCACTGTCTCCAGCAATCTGCCCCACTGTCTCCAGCAATCTGCCCCACTGTCTTCAGCAATCTGCCTCACTGTCTCCAGCATTGCCCCCAGTGTGTCCTCCAATCTGCCCCAGTGTCTCCAGCATTGCCCCCCACTCCCCCAGTGTGTCCACCGATAACTGATCCAAAAAAAAAAAAAAAACAAGCAGTCTCCTCACCTGTCCGCGCTCCAGGCGGCGAGCTCCCTGCAGCAGCGCACACTCGCCGGCGACTGACAATGACGTCAGACGCCGGCGACGTGTGCGCTGCGGCCGACATCAGCCGCCAGCCTCCAATTGGCTGGCGGCTGTTGTTGTTAACTATTGACGTGCGGGCGCGCGCCCGCACATCAATAGGAAACCGCCGCAGCGCTGCAAGGGGCCCGATGAGCAGATGAGAAGGGGCCCGATGCGGACCCCCTCTCTCTGCCCACCGGGTCCGGGGGACACATAAACGCCGGCGGCCGGCACCGCACCGCATTCACAGATCATTATCAGAGGGTCAATCTGCGCCCCAGACCACTGGGCCCTGGGCTACCGCCCATATTGACCCTCTGATAATCCGCCCCTGCAAGTGGCCCTATGATATCCACTGCCACTCGCTGGAAAAATTCATCGATCACAGGCAGTGGTATCAATGGAGCTTTCTGTATATTCCCGGACTTTCCAACTCTCTGACAAACTACACATGATCGGCAGTAATTGGCAATATCTGTCCCCATCTTGGGCCAATAGAAGTTATGTGTCAGGCGAGCTTTAGTCTTTTGTATTCCAAGGTGTCCGGCCAGAGGAATTTCATGGACAATCCTCAATAATTGTTCCCTAAATGGATAAGGAATGAGCAGCCGCTTTTCACAGTCCCAAGATTCTGTAGTGTCCATGGGGATAGTCTCTGTATACAGTCTGCCCTGGTCCCAGTATACTCTCTCTTTGTCAGAAGCAGCAGGGGGCTGGCCTGCAAGACATCTGAGCTTCTCCAGACTGACATATGACCGCAGGGCCTCCTGGAAGCTCTGACTGTCAGTCTGCAGGCCCTGGCCTAGTGTGACTGCCAATCCCAGGTCTGAAGCTGAGTCTCCAGTGTCGGTTATCAGGGACCTTGGTGGGTCTGCCATGTGAGGGAGCTGTCTGAGACTCATCCTCGAACCTCTGGGGTTGAGTCTGAGCCGCAGCCTGACTCCGGGTCACAGCTGCCACATATGTACAGTCCTGTGCAGTGATACATTATAATAATAATAAATAATAATAATAATCTTTATTTTTATATAGCGCTAACATATTCCGCAGCGCTTTACAGTTTTGCACACATTATCATCACTGTCCCCGATGGGGCTCACAATCTAGATTCCCTATCAGTATGTCTTTGGAATGTGGGAGGAAACCGGAGTGCCCGGAGGAAACCCACGCAAACACGGAGAGAACATACAAACTCTTTGCAGATGTTGTCCTGAGTGGGATTCGAACCCAGGACCCCAGCGCTGCAAGGCTGCAGTGCTATCCACTGAGCCACCGTGCTCTCCCTCCTCACACGGGATCTCAGGTGAGTAATTTGCTTCCACCTTCTCTGTAGCATTTACTTGCGAGGTAGGAATATAGGTGGACACCATCCTCCCCAGGTCCGTGCCTAGCAACACATTGGTGGGAATAGCCTTTGATACTCCCACTTCTCTCAGTCCTTTTCCTGCTCCCCAGTCCAGGTACACATGGGCCATGGGCACGGCAGGGATGACCCTTCCAATCCCGGTTATAGACATAGTCTTTCCTGGTATGATATCGGCAGGGGTTATCATGGCGGAACGCACCAGGGTCACCTCTGTCCCAGTGTCTCCGAGACCAATGGTGACTTTATTGCCAACAGTGACAGATTGACAGTTCTCATTAGCCCTCGCATCAGAGCCGGCCACAAAGAGGACAGACGGTGGGGACACAGATGGCTTTGTGGTTGTAGTTGGGCATTTCTCCCTATCAGGGCAGATCACGCTAACATGTCCCACTTTGTTGCAGGAGAAGCACCGGCGTGCATGACCTAAAGGATGTCTATTCCCCAGGACCCCATAGGACGTAGGCTTGGGCAGCACTGGTGATAGGCCAGCAGAAGGAGAAGGGTCCTCGTTTGGCTTACCTCCATTCCAGCTGAATCCCGATGGCTTCCACACCTCAGGCATCCTGTTAGCCACATAGCAGTCCGCAATCTTTGCAGCCTGATCCGCAGTTTGTGGCTCCCGATCACACACAAATTGTCGTACATCCATGGGGCACATGTGAAGAAATTGATCGTTGACCATAAGATCCATTAAGTCCTCAAAACTGTTAACAGAAATTCCCCTGATCCATTGGTGGAACGTGGTCCTCAAGGTGCTCACAACATCCGCATAGGTGTCAGTTGATCCACATTGTACTTTCCGGAACTTTCTACGATAGACTTCTGGTGTTAGGTTGTATTTCCTGATTAGGGCCTCTTTTATGGCCTCATAGTTCCCATCTAGTTCTGGTGGGAGGTCAGCAAAAACTTCCAGGGCTTCGCCTCTCAACCCTGGGATTAGATACTGTGCCCACTGCTCACGAGGTAGATTGCATTGCCTGCAGGTTTTTTCAAATCACCGAAGGAAAGTATCCAAGTCCGTATCCTTCTCCATCACAGGGAAGTTTTCCAGCCGTGGTCTCCTTGGATTTATGTCCTGGGAGGGGTTAGCTGAGGACTGATACCTCTCTCTATATGAGGCATCTGAAAGCTGGAAAGCTCTCTCCTCCCGGCGTGCTGCAGCCTTTCTCTCATCCCGGCATTCTGGAGCAGCAGCCTGTCGGTGCTGTAGAATAAGCTGCATGCGCAGATTGGGATCACTTGTTCCCAGTTGTTGTAAGTCCATTTGTAAAGTAGAGTCCATGGTCTCGTCAGCACTGCCACTTCCATCAAGTATCTCCGATGCAAGAGCTCGCAATGTTGGGTCTCTCTGAGGTGGACTCTCTCCTTGCCCAGATGTTCCAGCACTTTGCTCTATGTCCTGCTCAACCAAGGCACGTATCAGCAGTTCCTTGTATTTGTCAGCTGTCTCTATTCCTCTCTGCTCACAGAGGTCGGCCAGAGCCTCTTTGCTGTTTCTTGTACTGGGCTGCCATATCGATGAACAGCCTTTGCCAAATAAAAGATAGAAAAGAAAAAGTGGGAAGGGAAACTGTTTGCAAGTATGTCTAAGTAGGGTTGAGCGAAATGGATCGTTCATTTTCAAAAGTCGCCGACTTTTGGCAAAGTCGGGTTTCATGAAACCCGACCCGACCCCTGTGCGGGGTCGGCCATGCGGTACGCGACTTTCGCGCCAAAGTCGCGTTTCAATGACGCGAAAAGCGCCATTTCTCAGCCAATGAAGGTGGACGCAGAGTGTGGGCAGCGTGATGACATAGGTCCTGGTCCCCACCATCTTAGAGAAGGGCATTGCAGTGATTGGCTTGCTGTCTGTGGCGTCACAGGGGATATAAAGGGGCGTTCCCGCCGACCGCCATCTTACTGCTGCTGATCTGAGCGTAGGGAGAGGTTGCTGCCGCTTCGTCAGAAGCAGGGATAGCGTTAGGCAGGGTCCATTAACCACCAAACCGCTTGTGCTGTAGCGCTTTCCACTGTCCAACACCACCTTTGTTTGCAGGGACAGTGGAAGCTACTTTTTTTTTTCCTCAGCGCTGTAGCTCATTGGGCTGCCCTAGAAGGCTCCCTGATAGCTGCATTGCTGTGTGTATGCCGCTGTGCAAACCAACTGCTTTTTTCAAAGCACAAATCCTGTTGTTCCTTCCTTTCTGCACAGCTATCTTGTTTGTTTGTCCACACTTTTTATTTCATTTGTGCAGCAGTCCACTCCTTATTGCTGCCTGCCATACCTGGCTGAGATTACTGCAGGGAGATAGTAATTATAGGACAGTCCCTGTGTTTTTTTTTTTTTTTTAATTCTCCCTAAAAAAAAAAGCTGTGGGAGATTAACATTGGCATTTCTGCTCGAGTGCCATCCCTGTGTGTGCCATCTCACATAGTGGGCCATAGAAAGCCTAATTTTTTTTTCTGTTTTTTTTTTGTGGGGTTTCTAAATTCTCCCTGAAAAAAAAAACAGTGGGAGATTAATATTGGCCTTTGGGCTTGTGTGCCAGTCCTGAGCGTGCCATCTCTCTCTCAAATAGTGGGCCATAGAAAGCCTATTTTTTTTTTTTATTGGTTGTATAAATTCTCCCTGAAAAAAATAAAAACAGTGGGAGATTAATATTGCCCTTTGGGCTTGTGTGCCAGTCCTGAGCGTGCCATCTCTCTGTGAAATAGTGGGCCATAGAAAGCCTATTTATTTTTTTTTCATTGGTTTTATAAATTCTCCCTGAAAAAAATAAAAACAGTGGGAGATTAATATTGCCCTTTGGGCTTGTGTGCCAGTCCTGAGCGTGCCATCTCTCTGTGAAATAGTGGGCCATAGAAAGCCTATTTATTTTTTTTTCATTGGTTGTATAAATTCTCCCTGAAAAAAATAAAAACAGTGGGAGATTAATATTGCCCTTTGGGCTTGTGTGCCAGTCCTGAGCGTGCCATCTCTCTGTGAAATAGTGGGCCATAGAAAGCCTATTTATTATTTTTTCATTGGTTTTATAAATTTTCCCTGAAAAAAAAAACAGTGGGAGATTAATATTGCCCTTTGGGCTTGTGTGCCAGTCCTGAGCGTGCCATCTCTCTGTCAAATAGTGGGCCATAGAAAGCCTATTTTTTTTTTATTGGTTTTATACATTCTCCCTGAAAAAAAAAAACAGTGGGAGATTAATATTGCCCTTTGGGCTTGTGTGCCAGTCCTGAGGGTGCCATCTCTCTGTCAAATAGTGGGCCATAGAAAACCTATTTATTTTTTATTATTGGTTTTATACATTCTCCCTGAAAAAAAAAAAACAGTGGGAGATTAATATTGCCCTTTGGGCTTGTGTGCCAGTCCTGAGCGTGCCATCTCTCTGTCAAATAGTGGGCCATAGAAAGCCTATTTTTTTTTTTATTGGCTTTATACATTCTCCCTGAAGAAAAAAAACAGTGGGAGATTAATATTGCCCTTTGGGCTTGTGTGCCAGTCCTGAGCGTGCCATCTCTCTGTCAAATAGTGGGCCATAGAAAGCCTATTTATTTTTTTTTCATTGGTTGTATAAATGAAAAACTGAAAAAAAAAAAAACAGTGGGAGATTAATATTGCCCTTTGGGCTTGTGTGCCAGTCCTGAGCGTGCCATCTCTCTGTGAAATAGTGGGCCATAGAAAGCCTATTTATTTTTTTTTCATTGGTTTTATAAATTCTCCCTGAAAAAAATAAAAACAGTGGGAGATTAATATTGCCCTTTGGGCTTGTGTGCCAGTCCTGAGCGTGCCATCTCTCTATGAAATAGTGGGCCATAGAAAGCCTATTTATTTTTTTTTCATTGGTTGTATAAATTCTCCCTGAAAAAAATAAAAACAGTGGGAGATTAATATTGCCCTTTGGGCTTGTGTGCCAGTCCTGAGCGTGCCATCTCTCTGTGAAATAGTGGGCCATAGAAAGCCTATTTATTATTTTTTCATTGGTTTTATAAATTTTCCCTGAAAAAAAAAACAGTGGGAGATTAATATTGCCCTTTGGGCTTGTGTGCCAGTCCTGAGCGTGCCATCTCTCTGTCAAATAGTGGGCCATAGAAAGCCTATTTTTTTTTTATTGGTTTTATACATTCTCCCTGAAAAAAAAAAACAGTGGGAGATTAATATTGCCCTTTGGGCTTGTGTGCCAGTCCTGAGGGTGCCATCTCTCTGTCAAATAGTGGGCCATAGAAAACCTATTTATTTTTTATTATTGGTTTTATACATTCTCCCTGAAAAAAAAAAAACAGTGGGAGATTAATATTGCCCTTTGGGCTTGTGTGCCAGTCCTGAGCGTGCCATCTCTCTGTCAAATAGTGGGCCATAGAAAGCCTATTTTTTTTTTTATTGGTTTTATACATTCTCCCTGAAGAAAAAAAACAGTGGGAGATTAATATTGCCCTTTGGGCTTGTGTGCCAGTCCTGAGCGTGCCATCTCTCTGTCAAATAGTGGGCCATAGAAAGCCTATTTATTTTTTTTTCATTGGTTGTATAAATGAAAAACTGAAAAAAATAAAAACAGTGGGAGATTAATATTGCCCTTTGGGCTTGTGTGCCAGTCCTGAGCGTGCCATCTCTCTGTCAAATAGTGGGCTATAGAAAGCCTATTTATTTTTTATTATTGGTTTTATACATTCTCCCTGAAAAAAAAAACAGTGGGAGATTAATATTGCTCTTTGGGCTTGTGTGCCAGTCCTGAGCGTGCCATCTCTCTGTCAAATAGTGGGCCATAGAAAGCCTATTTTTTTTTTTTATTGGTTTTATACATTCTCCCTGAAAAAAAAAACAGTGGGAGATTAATATTGCCCTTTGGGCTTGTGTGCCAGTCCTGAGAGTGCCATCTCTCTGTCAAATAGTGGGCCATAGAAAGCATATTTATTTTTTTTTCATTGGTTGTATAAATTTTCCCTGAAAAAAATAAAAACAGTGGGAGATTAATATTGCCCTTTGGGCTTGTGTGCCAGTCCTGAGCGTGCCATCTCTCTGTCAAATAGTGGGCCATAGAAAGCCTATTTTTTTTTTATTGGTTTTATACATTCTCCCTGAAAAAAAAAACAGTGGGAGATTAATATTGCCCTTTGGGCTTGTGTGCCAGTCCTGAGCGTGCCATCTCTCTGTCAAATAGTGGGCCATAGAAAGCCTATTTATTTTTATTTTTTTTTCATTGGTTGTATAAATTCTCCCTGAAAAAAATAAAACCAGTGGGAGGTTAATATTGCCCTTTGGGCTTGTGTGCCAGTCCTGAGCGTGCCATCTCTCTGTGAAATAGTGGGCCATAGAAAGCCTATTTATTTTTTTTTCATTGGTTGTATAAATTCTCCCTGAAAAAAATAAAAACAGTGGGAGATTAATATTGCCCTTTGGGCTTGTGTGCCAGTCCTGAGCGTGCCATCTCTCTGTGAAATAGTGGGCCATAGAAAGCCTATTTATTATTTTTTCATTGGTTTTATAAATTTTCCCTGAAAAAAAAAAAAAGTGGGAGATTAATATTGCCCTTTGGGCTTGAGTGCCAGTCCTGAGAGTGCCATCTCTCTGTCAAATAGTGGGCCATAGAAAGCCTATTTATTTTTTTTTCATTGGTTGTATAAATTCTCCCTGAAAAAAATAAAAACAGTGGCAGATTAATATTGCCCTTTGGGCTTGTGTGCCAGTCCTGAGCGTGCCATCTCTCTGTGAAATAGTGGGCCATAGAAAGCCTATTTATTATTTTTTCATTGGTTTTATAAATTTTCCCTGAAAAAAATAAAAACAGTGGGAGATTAATATTGCCCTTTGGGCTTGTGTGCCAGTCCTGAGCATACCATCTCTCTCTCAAATAGTGGCCCATAGAAAGCCTATTTATTTTTTTTTCATTGGTTTTATAAATTCTCCCTGAAAAAAAAAACAGTGGGAGATTAACCCCTTACCGGCATCGGACGTACTATACCGTCCGATGCCGGCTCCCCTGCTTTGATGCAGGGCTCCGCGGTGAGCCCGCATCAAAGCCGGGACATGTCAGCTGTTTTGAACAGCTGACATGTGCCCATAATAGGCACGGGCAGAATCGCGATCTGCCCGCACCTATTAACTAGTTAAATGCCGCTGTCAAACGCAGACAGCGGCATTTAACTACCACTTCCAGCCGGGCGGCCGGAAATGACGTCATCGCCGACCCCCGTCACATGATCGGGGGTCGGCGATGCTTGTGAATGGTAACCATAGAGGTCCTTGAGACCTCTATGGTTACTGATTGCCCGTCGCTGTGAGCGCCACCCTGTGGTCGGCGCTCACAGCACACGTGCAATTCTGCTACATAGCAGCGATCAGCAGATCGCTGCTATGTAGCAGAGCCGATCGTGCTATACTTGCTTCTAGCCTCTCATGGAGGCTATTGAAGCATGGCAAAAGTTTTAAAAAAAAGTTTAAAAAAATGTGAAAAAAATAAAAAAAACATAAAAGTTTAAATCACCCCCCTTTCGCCCCAATCAAAATAAATCAATAAAAAAAATATCAAATCTACGCATATTTGGTATCGCCGCGCTCAGAATAGCCCGATCTATCAATTAAAAAAAAGTATTAACCTGATCGCTAAACAGCGTAGCGGGAAAAAAACTCGAAACGCCAGAATTACGTTTTTTTGGTCGCCGCGACATTGCATTAAAATGCAATAACGGGCGATCAAAAGAACGTATCTGCACCGAAATGCTATCATTAAAAACGTCATCTCGGCACGCAAAAAAATAAGCCCTCAACCGACCCCAGATGATGAAAAATGGAGACGCTACGAGTATCGGAAAATGGCGCAATTTTTTTTTTTTTTTTAGCAAAGTTTGGAATTTTTTTTCACCACTTAGATAAAAAATAACCTAGTCATGTTTGGTGTCTATGAACTCGTAATGACCTGGAGAATCATAATGGCAGGTCATTTTTAGCATTTAGTGAACCTAGCAAAAAAGCCAAACAAAAAACCAATGTGGGATTGCACTTTTTTTGCAATTTCACCGCACTTGGAATTTTTTTCCCGTTTTCTAGTACACGACATGCTAAAACCAATGATGTCGTTCAAAAGTACAACTCGTCCCGCAAAAAATAAGCCCTCACATGGCCAAATTGACGGAAAAATAAAAAAGTTATGGCTCTGGGAAGGAGGGGAGCGAAAAACGAACACGGAAAAACGAAAAATCCCCTGGTCATGAAGGGGTTAATATTGCCCTTTGGGCTTGTGTGCCAGTCCTGAGCGTGCCATCTTTCTCTTTCAGATAGTGTGCCATAGAAAGCCTATTTTTTTTTTAATTTGGTTTCTAAATTCTCTCTGAAAAAAATCACTTTTTTTAATTTGTTTTCTAAATTCTTCTTTAAAAAATAATTTTTTGTGTGTGTTTCTAAATTCTCCCTGAAAAAATAAAAAAAAACAGTTTGAGAGTAATATTGGCCTTTCTGCTTGTGTGCCAGTCCTGACTCCTGGGTGTGCCATCTCTCTCTCTCAGATAGTGGGCCATAGAAAGCCTATTTGTTTTGTTTTTTTGTTTGGTTTCTAAATTCTCTCTGAAAAAAATCACTTTTTTTTTATTTTGTTTTCTAAATTCTTCCTTAAAAAATCTTTTTTTGGGGGGGGGTTTCTAAATTCTCCCTGAAAAAATAAAAAAAAACAGTGGGAGATTAATATTGGCCTTTCTGCTTGTGTGCCAGTCCTGACTCCTGGGTGTGCCATCTCTCTCTCCCAGATAGTGGGCCATAGAAAGCCTATTTGTTTTTTTGTTTTTTGTTTGGTTTCTAAATTCTCTCTGAAAAAATCACTTTTTTTAATTTGTTTTCTAAATTCTTCCTTAAAAATCTTTTTTTTTTTTGGGTTTCTAAATTCTCCCTGAAAAAATAAAAAAAAACAGTGGGAGATTAATATTGGCCTTTCTGCTTGTGTGCCAGTCCTGACTCCTGGGTGTGCCATCTCTCTCCCAGACAGTGGGCCATAGAAAGCCTATTTGTTTTTTTTTTAATTTGGTTTCTAAATTCGCTCTGAAAAAATCACTTTTTTTTATTTGTTTTCTAAATTCTTCCTTAAAAAATCATTTTTTTCTTGTGTGTTTCTAAATTCTCCCTGAAAAAAAAAAAAAAACAGTGGGAGATTAATATTGGCCTTTCTGCTTGTGTGCCAGTCCTGACTCCTGTGTGTGCCATCTCTCTCTCTCAGATAGTGGGCCATAGAAAGCCTATTTGTTTTTTTGTTTTTTTTGTTTGGTTTCTAAATTCTCTCTGAAAAAAAATCACTTTTTTAATTTTGTTTTCTAAATTCTTCCTTAAAAAATCTTTTATTTTTTTTGGGTTTCTAAATTCTCCCTGAAAAAATAAAAACAAACAGTGGGAGATTAATATTGACATTTGTGCTTGAGTGACAGTCCTGCATGTGTGGCATCTCTCTCGTTTGGTGCCACCTAAAGCAGAGTGTGTAACATTGTGCCTGCTTTTCCTTGCGGTGTCACCCACCTGTAAAGGGGTATCTAAATCATACTGAAGTTATAGCTCACCGTGTAAGTTGTTTGACAGCAACAAATACCGCTAGTTTGGTTACGTTTTTAAAACAATGAGGAAGTCTGGTGGAAGAGGTCGTGGCCGGGGACGTTCATTGTCAGCTGGTAATGAGGGTAGTGGTAGTGGTGGAGCATCAGGTGGTCGTGGTAAAAAAAATATTGCACCTGAGTCTGGAGCTGTGGAGCCAGGTTCGTCGTCTGGCTACACAAGGCCTCGAACGCTCCCTTTTCTGGGAGTAGGAAAACCGTTTTAAAGCCGGAGCAGCAAGAGCAAGTTTTGGCTTATCTTGCTGACTCAGCCTCTAGCTCTTTTGCCTCCTCTTTTGAAACTGGTAAATGTAAAAGCAGCGCGTCGTTAGTGGATGTTCACGGTCAGGGACAAGTCGCTTCCTTGTCCTCTTCAGCAAAAACAACAACAGAGAAGGATGCAGCAGGCGACACAACGGGTTACTCCATGGAGCTCTTTACACATACCGTCCCTGGCTTAGAAAGTGAAGCAGTTAACAGGCCATGCCCATTACAAGTTGAATCTGACATGGAGTGCACTGATGCACAGCCACATCCAGACTACTATGCTGGTCCTTTGACTCAGATCACAACATTGCCCTCGCAGGGTACTGATCCAGAATCAGACCCTGATGAGACTATGTTGCCCCGTCACGAACGCTATACCACCGACCGACACGGTGACACAGACGGAGTTGCGCACGAGCTAGAAGAGGAGGTTATAGATGACCCAGTTGTTGACCCCGATTGGCAGCCATTGGGAGAACAGGCTGCAGGCGGCAGTAGTTCTGAAGCGGAGGAGGAGGGGCCGCAGCAGGCATCAACATCGCAACAGGTTCCATCTCCCGGGCCCGTATCTGGCCCAAAACGCGTGGCAAAGTCAAAACCTGTTGGAGGACAGCGTGGCCATCCGGTTAAAGCTCAGTCTGCAATGCCTGAAAAGGTATCCGATGCTAGAAAGAGTGCAGTCTGGCATTTTTTTAAACAACATCCAATTGATCAGCGCAAAGTCATCTGTCAAAAATGTTCAACTACCTTAAACAGAGGTCAGAATCTGAAAAGTCTCAATACAAGTTGCATGCGTAGACATTTAACCACCATGCATTTGCAATCCTGGACTAACTACCAAACGTCCCTTAAGGTTGTAGCACCCTCGGCCAATGAAGCTAGTCAGCAACGCAACATCCCTTCCGGCAGTGTAGGGCCACCATTTTCCGCACCACCTGCAGTATCTGTGCAGGTTTCTTTGCCAGGCCAAAGCAGTCAGGGTCAGGGAATCACCAGTTTCGTAGTAGGAAACACTGCATCTAGGGCACCGGCGGCAACAATACCATCTCCCACCGTCTCTCAGTCTGCCATGTCCACCGGCACCCCCGCTAGTTCCACGATCTCCAGCTCTCCAGTCCAGCTCACCCTACATGAGACTATGGTTAGAAAAAGGAAGTACTTAGCCTCGCATCCGCGTACACAGGGTTTGAACGCACACATAGCTAGACTAATCTCGTTAGAGATGATGCCCTACCGGTTAGTTGAAAGCGAAGCTTTCAAAGCCCTGATGGACTACGCTGTACCACGCTACGAGCTAACCAGTCGACACTTCTTTTCCAGAAAAGCCATCCCAGCCCTCCACCAGCATGTTAAAGAGCGCATCGTCCATGCACTCAGGCAATCTGTGAGCACAAAGGTGCACCTGACAACAGATGCATGGACCAGTGGGCATGGCCAGGGACGTTACGTGTCCATCACGGCACACTGGGTGAATGTTGTGGATGCAGGGTCCACAGGGGACAGCAATTTTGGGACAGTGGCAAGGCCGGGTTCGGGTTTTTTGAGGGACACAAGTGACGTAGATTTGCCTGAAACTGCCCCTCAACCAAGCACAACCGCAGATTTGACAACTGGAACTTTGGCCCACATGGCGGATTATGCCTTACGTATCCTCAAAAGGGACACACGCATTACTAAAATGATGAACGATGACGATTACTGGTTGGCCTGCCTCCTTGATCCTCGCTATAAAGGCAAATTGCAAAATATAATGCCACATGAGAACTTGGAACTAATATTAGCAACCAAACAATCAACTCTTGTTGACCGTTTGCTTAAGGCATTCCCAGCACACAGCGCCCGTGATCGTTCTCACACGAGCTGCAGGGGCCAGCAGACCAGAGGTGTTAGAGGGGCAGAAATCAGAAGTGGCGTTGGACAGAGGGGTTTTCTGACCAGGTTGTGGAGTGATTTTGCTATGACCGCAGACAGGACAGGTACTGCAGCATCAATTCAAAGTGACAGGAGACAACATTTGTCCAGTATGGTTACTAACTATTTTTCATCCCTTATCGACGTTCTCCCTCAACCATCATTCCCATTTGATTACTGGGCATCCAAATTAGACACCTGGCCAGAATTGGCAGAATATGCATTGCAGGAGCTTGCTTGCCCGGCAGCTAGTGTCCTATCCGAAAGAGTATTCAGTGCTGCAGGTTCAATATTAACCGAAAAAAGGACTCGTCTGGCTACCCAAAATGTAGATGATCTAACCTTCATTAAAATGAACCACAACTGGATTTCAATATCTTTTGCCCCACCTTGCCCGGCTGACACCTAGCTTTCCTATGAAAAGGTCTTGCCTGTGGGCTTTTCTGAATGACTTTTCCAATCTCGTAATTTGCAGCACCTGATTGTCCAGCATACGACATGTTTACACCTCCCTAAATGGCCAAACTCCCCACACGGGGCCGTGGTATCGCCACTTGGCGCCAGCACCCGTGAGAGTGCTGTTTGTCTGAAGAGGTGGGTGTGCCCGCTTTTGGTCGACGGCACTGCCACTGGGTCCCTCATAGTACAATAAAGTGTCTCTGGCGGTGGTGGTGCGCACCCAACGTCAGACACACTGTTGTAACATGAGGAGCCCTGGGCCTGTACCGCCGGCCACAAGAGAGTTCCCCCACACCCAGCTCAAACATTGCTAAACCACTTGCACAATTATCTCTCACAGTTCCACCAATGTTTAGTCTATGCGCTGACATCCGTAAATTCCTGCCACTGACAATACCATTGTGTTGACATGTATGATGGTACTTAACATAGTCAGAGGCAGTGTCCTATATTTACCCAAGTAAATACTTTGTGCCAAATTACTAGGTCTGAAACTACGCAGAGGAGCCCACCCCAGTACCGAATGATTGCACCCTTTGGTGGTTTTGTTTTGTTGTCATGCGAGAGATTAACATGTATATATTGTTTGGGACTACTAACTGGCAGACACTCATTACAATCGGCCTCCGCTAACAACACCAATGCTGCCCGTGTACCCCTGGAACCAATTATAAATTGCCTACAGCCCAATTTTATTATGTTAGGCCTTCGAAGCCTGTCTGCGGTCCCTTCTTTCTACTACTACTCCACTGACCTGTCTACTGCTGCCCGTGTACCCCTGGAACCAATTAGAAAGTGCCTACAGCCCAATTTTTTTATGTTAGACCTTCGAAGCCTGTCTGCGGTCCCTCCTTCCACTAGGCCTCCACTGACCTGTCTACTGCTGCCTGTGTACCTCTGGAACCAATTATAAAGTGCCTACATCCCAATTTTATTATGTTAGGCCTTCGAAGCCTGTCTGCGGTCCCTTCTTTCTACTACTACTCCACTGACCAGATCAATGCTGCCCGTGTACCCCTGGAACCAATTTAAAAGTGCCTACAGCCCAATTTTTTTTTATGTTAGGCCTTCGAAGCCTGTCTGCGGTCCGTTCTTTCTACTACTCCTCCACTGACCAGACCACTGCTGCCCGTGTACCCCTGGAGCCAATTTAAAAGTGCCTACAGCCCAATTTTTTTTATGTTAGGCCTTCGAAGCCTGTCTGCGGTCCCTTCTTTCTACTACTACTCCACTGACCAGACCAATGCTGCCCGTGTACCCCTGGAACCAATTATAAAGTGCCTACAGCCCAATTTTTTTTATGTTAGGCCTTCGAAGCCTGTCTGCGGTCCCTCCTTCCACTAGGCCTCCACTGACCTGTCTACTGCTGCCCGTGTACCCCTGGAACGAATTTAAAAGTGCCTACAGCCCAATTTTTTTTATGTTAGGCCTTCGAAGCCTGTCTGCGGTCCCTCCTTCCACTAGGCCTCCACTGACCTGTCTACTGCTGCCCGTGTACCCCTGGAACCAATTATAAAGTGCCTACATCCCAATTTTATTATGTTAGGCCTTCGAAGCCTGTCTGTGGTCCGTTCTTTCTACTACTCCTCCACTGACCAGACCAATGCTGCCTGTGTACCCCTGGAACCAATTATAAAGTGCCTACAGCCCAATTTTTTTTATGTTAGGCCTTCGAAGCCTGTCTGCGGTCCCTCCTTCCACTAGGCCTCGACTGACCTGTCTACTGCTGCCCGTGTACCCCTGGAACGAATTTAAAAGTGCCTACAGCCCAATTTTTTTTATATTAGGCCTTCGAAGCCTGGCTGCGGTCCCTCCTTCCACTAGGCCTCCACTGACCTGTCTACTGCTGCCCGTGTACCCCTGGAACGAATTTAAAAGTGCCTACAGCCCAATTTTTTTTATGTTAGGCCTTCGAAGCCTGTCTGCGGTCCGTTCTTTCTACTACTCCTCCACTGACCAGACCAATGCTGCCCGTGTACCCCTGGAACCAATTAGAAAGTGCCTACAGCCCAATTTTTTTTATGTTAGGCCTTCGAAGCCTGTCTGCGGTCCCTCCTTCCACTAGGCCTCCACTGACCTGTCTACTGCTGCCCGTGTACCCCTGGAATGAATTTAAAAGTGCCTACAGCCCAATTTTTTTTATGTTAGGCCTTCGAAGCCTGTCTGCGGTCCCTCCTTCCACTAGGCCTCCACTGACCTGTCTACTGCTGCCCGTGTACCCCTGGAACGAATTTAAAAGTGCCTACAGCCCAATTTTTTTTTATGTTAGGCCTTCGAAGCCTGTCTGCGGTCCGTTCTTTCTACTACTCCTCCACTGACCAGACCAATGCTGCCCGTGTACCCCTGGAACCAATTAGAAAGTGCCTACAGCCCAATTTTTTTATGTTAGGCCTTCGATGCCTGTCTGCGGTCCCTTCTTTCTACTACTACTCCACTGACCAGACCAATGCTGCCCGTGTACCCCTGGAACCAATTATAAAGTGCCTACAGCCCAATTTTTTTATGTTAGGCCTTCGAAGCCTGTCTGCGGTCCCTTCTTTCTACTACTACTACACTGACCTGTCTACTGCTGCCCGTGTACCCCTGGAACCAATTAGAAAGTGCCTACAGCCCAATTTTTTTATGTTAGGCCTTCGAAGCCTGTCTGCGGTCCCTTCTTTCTACTACTACTACACTGACCTGTCTACTGCTGCCCGTGTACCCCTGGAACCAATTATAAAGTGCCTACAGCCCAATTTTTTTTATGTTAGGCCTTCGAAGCCTGTCTGCGGTCCCTCCTTCCACTAGGCCTCCACTGACCTGTCTACTGCTGCCCGTGTACCCCTGGAACCAATTATAAAGTGCCTACAGCCCAATTTTTTTATGTTAGGCCTTCGAAGCCTGTCTGCGGTCCCTCCTTCCACTAGTCCTCCAGTGACCAGTCCACTGCCGCCCGTGTACCCCTGGAACCTATTTCAAAGTGCATACAGCCTACTTTTTTTCTTTTATTTATAATTATAAAGCCCAGATGGACTACGCTGTACCACGGTAAGAGCTACCCAGTTGTCACTTCTTTTGCGAGAAAAGCCATCCCAGCCCTCCACCATCATGTAAAAATCCGCATTGTCCATGCTCTCAGGCTATCTAATAGTAGAAAGGTGCACCTGACAACAGATGCATGGACCAGTAGGCATGTCCACGAAAGGTTACATGTCCATTACGGCGCACTGGGTTAATGTTGTGGATGCATGGTCCACAGGGGACAGCCTACTAAGTCTGTCTGCAGTCCCAAATAGAAATTGTCCTCCGCTTATGTAATGTGAATATAAAAATGGCTATTTTGAGTCCATTTTGAAATATACTGAACGCATACAGACTATTACAGAGCAGCATCTCTTGTCATACATTTACAGACAGACAATGCTCATTGAGACACAATCTTGGGAACTGTTTATTTATTGTCTGAAGACCTTTCAGTTCACAAACAGTTCTATGTTTCTGTTTGTTATTGTAAAACAAGGTTTATTTAACCTCTGTCTGAGGTGGGTTTATCTTACCCTTGTTTTATGTATCTATGGGTTTATGGCCCATTGTCTGATGTATGACTGATATCTTGGTCTCATCCTATCTTGAAAGCTGGCCACTTGAAGGACAGGGTGAAACCAAATTAAACATGGTGCAAATCACAATATAAGGCCAGAGAAACATGACTAAAGGTACCGTCACACTAGACGATATCGCTAGCGATCCGTGACGTTGCAGCGTCCTCGCTAGCGATCAGGCCCCTGCTGTGCTGTCGCTGGTCGGGGAAGAAAGTCCAGAACTTTATTTCGTCGTGGGCTCTCCCGCTGACATCGCTGAATCGGCGTGTGTGACACCGATTCAGCGATGTCTTCACTGGTAACCAGGGTAAACATCGGGTAACTAAGCGCAGGGCCGCACTTAGTAACCCGATGTTTACCCTGGTTACCATCCTAAAAGTAAAAAAAACAAACACTACATACTTACCTACAGCCGTCTGTCCTCCAGCGCTGTGCTCTGCACTCCTCCTGCTCTGGCTGTGAGCGCCGGTCAGCCGGAAAGCAGAGCGGTGACGTCACCGCTCTGCTTTCCGGCCGCTGTGCTCACAGACAGTACAGGAGGAGTGCAGAGCACAGCGCTGGAGGACAGACGGCTGTAGGTAAGTATGTAGTGTTTGTTTTTTTTACTTTTAGGATGGTAACCAGGGTAAACATCGGGTTACTAAGCGCGGCCCTGCACTTAGTTACCCGATGTTTACCCTGGTTACCAGCATCGTTGGTCGCTGGAGAGCGGTCTGTGTGACAGCTCTCCAGCGACCAAACAGCGACGCTGCAGCGATCCGGATCGTTGTCGGTATCGCTGCAGCGTCGCTAAGTGTGACGGTACCTTAAGACAGAAGCATAAACTGGTGAACCTGTACTTACCTGTGTACAGTGATTGATACCTGCATAAGTGGGGACGCCCGTGCAGTGTTGAGAATTTTCCAGGGGTTCTCTGTCTTGGTGTTTGCTTCTCTGATTTTCCAGACAGATGATGTTTAAAAGCTCCTTGGTGACTGATGATGTGAGTATATGTTCTTAATCATTATATGTATTTAATCCTTATATGTTCTTAATCATTATATGAATTTAATCCTTATACTGTATGTACTTTGTATCTTAAAATATACAAATGTGTATTCAATCATACTATCCAATCATATTATTCCTTTAATTTTGTACTTTGAAATAAAATTGCGTTATATCGCAAATAGTAGCCTTCTTTAAAGTCGTATCCGAACCTTAGTGTTAAAAACTTGGCAGTACATAATTTGGCGTAGTCGGCAGGATACGCAGAAGGCTCAGAAGTTTATAATATTAACAGGACTCTGTGTGATAGTGTGTAAAACATGCCTCTCTTTAAGAAAAAGGTGGCTGTGAGTGAGTCTATTGAGATTCCAGGTTGGGAACGGGCTCCCTATGATATTTTGGCAACCAAGTGGTCGCATAGTGCTGGTTTGGGTGAAGCATGGGACAAATGTTTGAAGGATGCTGAACCTGCTGATGTTGTTGCATGCTTACAGAAAGTGAAAGTGGAGAAAGGTAAAGAGTTGGGCGCTATTGCTAGGCGCTATTGCTGGATATTGTTGTCTGCATATAGAAAACAGCATGAGGAAAGAATATGTGACGCCCAAGAGACCGGGGTACCCAACACCGGACCAATGGGGTCTGTCTGTTGAGGGGGGTGTCACGGGTGGCTTGACCCGGTGCTGTGGCCTCAGGCAATGCACAGTGTAAAGGGTATCGTGAAGGAACAGGCACTTACTTGATCAGCAGCAGGTTCTCCCAGCGGTGATGATCCCAATCCTGGATAGATGGCTATTGTCCAAATGAAAGACTGAGGCACTGAAACGTTTAACCAGTTTACTTTAACAAAAAAGGATTTACAACCAGTCCTGTCACCGGAGTCTGTATGGGAACTCTGAGTTACTTTGACCCTGCCGGGGTCTTCGCCTCTTATTGTACGCAATATCTGTGTGGCCCTGCTGCTGTATGTGAACTGGCTGCCGGCCCAATCTGTCCCCTCCGGGTCCTGGTTCGACGGGCAACCCGAGTCCTTTTATCGGCTTACCCCCTCCAGGAGTACCGCTGAACTCTGTGTCTGTTGCTGCGTCCGACCCTAGTGAAGCTGATATCACCTCACGTTTTTCCGGTTGCTGTATTATATGTAATGAATACAGCCACGGATCCGGTATCCGTCTTTGCACCTGTTCTGGGTAGTGATTAATGCTACCCGGTTCTCACAATGTCCTTTTTCTCTATCCCTCTTCTCCTCAGGCCGGTGATTTAGGCCTGGTAACAGTCACAGGGCTGTTAGAGATTCAACTGTATGACCTCTCACTTTCAGCTCCTTAGCCCAACTGCCAGTTCTTCTCTCAGACCAGAATGGATCAAGGGGAGTCTCTGGAGCTCCCCCTTCTGGCCGGAGGTGGTAGTGCAGTCTTGCTATTTTAGTATTTGCATTTACTGTCAGTAACTATTTTTGTGGCAAATACCCCTAGGGGTGCCACATTCCCCCTTAGTTAAGAACAGTACTCCGGGACTGTGGGACAATAACATTTTGAAATAACAATTAATATGTACAGAGTCTTAAAAATGAAAAGTTACAAAAACCACTCGAGGAAACAAAAATATAGTTCTGTACAAAGTCACTTCAAATAGCGTCCATTAATACAGTTCTATCCTTGAAGGTACTAGGAAAGGCACTGCACTTTGTGTCCAGGAATTTAGTTCCATTTTTCCAACGGAGTTATCAATATAAAGTCTAAAGAAAGTTCAAAAAGAGCGAGGAGCAAAGTTCAAAAAGCAGTCTTTCCGGAGCTTTGATTTAGTGCCTCTGGGCTGATAAAAAGTTCAAGAATATGCAAGAAGTTCATACAGACAAGTCTCTGTAGGCACTGGGCTTAAACGTTGCAGACTGATAACAATGACTATACTACATTTTCTGTTTAACTATATACGGCATAACATATATACAATTCACATTATGAGCTTTATAGTTGGTAATCTGCATACCTGGCCGGTAATTGACCCTGGGTACTACGCTGTGATCTACGTAATAGCGGTGTCTCTTCATGTGGTGTACTACTGTCTACTGCGGATGTAGTATCTGCCCGCTCTGCTAAAGATAATTCCACGACTATGGAGTTGGCAAGTCCACCGTGAATGGGATTACTCTGACCAGGAATCTGTTCTTCCTGGCCTGGAACCTCCTGTAGTACGGGGTCAGCCTCTTCCTGTCTTGGGACTTCTGGTATTGGGTTTGGTGTTGGGTAAAAGGCCACCATGGGAACCACTACTGCACCATGGTATGTTAGTAGGGTTTTGGGAAAGTCTCCTATACAGGTGTGATACACTTCCTCTTCTTTTTCCTTTACTGGTTGAACCTGTATGGGTTGAATAACTTCTGGTTCTGGCTGGACAACGTCTGGCTCTTTCAATGCTTCCGGACATAATTTAACCCCTTCCCGACCTGTGACACAGCGTATGCGTCATGAAAGTCGGTGCCAATCCGACCTGTGACGCATATGCTGTGTCACAGAAAGATCGCGTCCCTGCAGATCGGGTGAAAGGGTTAACTCCCATTTCACCCGATCTGCAGGGACAGGGGGAGTGGTAGTTTAGCCCGGGGGGGTGGCTTCACCCCCTCGTGGCTACGATCGCTCTGATTGGCTGTTGAAAGTGAAACTGCCAATCAGAGCGATTTGTAATATTTCACCTAAAAAAATGGTGAAATATTACAATCCAGCCATGGCCGATGCTGCAATATCATCGGCCATGGCTGGAAATACTAATGTGCCCCCACCCCACCCCTCCGATCGCCCCCCCAGCCCCCCGATCTGTGGCCCGCTCCCCTCCGTCCTGTGCTCCGCTCCCCCGTCCTCCTGTCCGCTCCCCCCGTGCTCCAATCACACCCCCCGTGCTCCAATCAAACCCCCCCGCACTCCGATCCCCCCCCGTGCTCCGAACCACCCCCCCTGCACACCGATCCACCCCCCCTGCACACCGATCCACCCGCCCGCACACCGATCACTCTCCCCCATGCTCCGATCCCTCCCCCCCCGTGCTCCGACGCCCCCCCGTGCCCTGATCTCCCCCCCCTGTGCCCTGATCTCCCCCCCTTATACTTACCGATCCTGGCGGGGTCCGTCAGTCTTCTTCCCCGAGCGCCGCCATGTTCCAAAATGGCGGGCGCATGCGCAGTGCGCCCGCCGAATCTGCCGGCCGGCAGATTCGTTCCAATGTGAATTTTGATCACTGTGATATAATCTATCACAGTGGTCAAAATAAAAAAACAGTAAATGACCCCCCCCATTTGTCCCCCATAGATAGGGACAATAATAAAATAAAGAATTTTTTTTTTTTTCACTAAGGTTGGAGTTAGAACTAGGGTTAGGGGTAGGGTTAGGGGTAGGGTTAGGGTTAGGGGTAGGGGTAGGGTTAGGGTTAGGGGTAGGGGTAGGGTTAGGGTTAGGGGTAGGGGTAGGGTTAGGGGTAGGGTTAGGGGTAGGGTTAGGGGTAGGGTTAGGGTTAGGGTTAGGGTTTCGGTATGTGCACACGTATTCTGGTCCTCTGCGGATTTTTCCGCAGCGGATTTGATAAATCCGCAGTGCTAAACCGCTGCGGATTTATGGCAGATTTACCGCGGTTTTTCTGCGCATTTCACTGCGGTTTTACAACTGCGATTTTCTATTGGAGCAGTTGTAAAACCGCTGTGGAATCCGCAGAAAGAAGTGACATGCTGCGGAATGTAAACCGCTGCGTTTCCGTGCAGTTTTTCCGCAGCATGTGTACAGCGATTTTTGTTTCCCATAGGTTTACATTGAAATGTAAACTCATGGGAAACTGCTGCGGATCCGCAGCGTTTTCCGAAGCGTGTGCACATACCTTTAGAATTAGGCTATGTGCACACGGTGCGGATTTGGCTGCGGATCCGCAGCGGATTGGCCGCTGCGGATCCGCAGCAGTGTTCCATCAGGTTTACAGTACCATGTAAACCTATGGAAAACCAAATCCGCTGTGCCCATGGTGCGGAAAATACCGCACGGAAACGCTGCGTTGTATTTTCCGCAGCATGTCAATTCTTTGTGCGGATTCCGCAGCGTTTTACACCTATTCCTCAATAGGAATCCGCAGGTGAAATCCGCAGTAAATCCGCAGGTAAAACGCAGTGCCTTTTACCCGCGGATTTTTCAAAAATGGTGCGGAAAAATCTCACACGAATCCGCAACGTGGGTACATAGCCTTAGGGTTAGGGTTGGGTTGGAATTAGGGTTGTGGTTAGGGTTAGGGGTGTGTTGGGGTTAGGGTTGTGGTTAGGGGTGTGTTGCGGTTAGGGTTGTGGTTAGGGTTACGGCTACAGTTGGGATAAGGGTTAGGGGTGTGTTGGCGTTAGAATTGAGGGGTTTCCACTGTTTAGGCACATCAGGGGGTCTCCAAACGCAACATGGCGCCACCATTGATTCCAGCCAATCTTTTATTCAAAAAGTCAAATGGTGCTCCTTCCCTTCCGAGCCCCGACGTGTGCCCAAACAGTGGTTTACCCCCACATATGGGGTATCAGTGTACTCAGGACAAACTGGGCAACAATTACTGGGGTCCAATTTCTCCTGTTACCCTTGAGAAAATAAAAAATTGCTTGCTAAAACATCATTTTTGAGGAAAGTAAAATGATTTTTTATTTTCACGGCTCTGCGTTGTAAACATCTGTGAAGCACTTGGGGGTTCAAAGTGCTCACCACATATCTAGATAAGTTCCTTGGGGGGTCTAGTTTCCAAAATGGGGTCACTTGTGGGGGGTTTCTACTGTTTAGGCACACCAGGGGCTCTGCAAACGCAACGTGACGCCCGCAGACCATTCCATCAAAGTCTGCATTTCAAAACGTCACTACTTGACTTCCGAGCCCCGACATGTGCCCAAACAGTGGTTTACCCCCACATATGGGGTATCAGCGTACTCAGGACAAACTGGGCAACAATTACTGGGGTCCAATTTCTCCTGTTACCCTTGAGAAAATAAAAAATTGCTTGCTAAAACATCATTTTTGAGGAAAGAAAAATGATTTTTTATTTTCACGGCTCTGCGTTGTAAACGTCTGTGAAGCACTTGGGGGTTCAAAGTGCTCACCACATATCTAGATAAGTTCCTTGGGGGGTCTAGTTTCCAAAATGGGGTCACTTGTGGGGGGTTTCTACTGTTTAGGCACACCAGGGGCTCTGCAAACGCAACGTGACGCCCGCAGACCATTCCATCAAAGTCTGCATTTCAAAACGTCACTACTTGACTTCCGAGCCCCGACATGTGCCCAAACAGTGGTTTACCCCCACATATGGGGTATCAGCGTACTCAGGACAAACTGGGCAACAATTACTGGGGTCCAATTTCTCCTGTTACCCTTGAGAAAATAAAAAATTGCTTGCTAAAACATCATTTTTGAGGAAAGAAAAATGATTTTTTATTTTCACGGCTCTGCGTTGTAAACGTCTGTGAAGCACTTGGGGGTTCAAAGTGCTCACCACATATCTAGATAAGTTCCTTGGGGGGTCTAGTTTCCAAAATGGGGTCACTTGTGGGGGGTTTCTACTGTTTAGGCACACCAGGGGCTCTGCAAACGCAACGTGACGCCCGCAGACCATTCCATCAAAGTCTGCATTTCAAAAGTCACTACTTCCCTTCTGAGCCCCGACGTGTGCCCAAACAGTGGTTTACCCCCACATATGGGGTATCAGCGTACTCAGGAGAAACTGGACAACAACTTTTGGGGTCCAATTTCTCCTGTAACCCTTGGGAAAATAAAAAATTCTGGGCTAAAAAATTATTTTTGAGGAAAGAAAACGTATTTATTATTTTCACTGCTCTGTGTTATAAACTTCTGTGAAGCACTTGGGGGTTCAAAGTGCTCACCTCACATCTAGATAAGTTCCTTTCGGGGTCTAGTTTCTAAAATGGGGTCACTTGTGGGGGGTTTCTACTGTTTAGCCACATCAGGGGCTCTGCAAACGCAACGTAACGCCCGCAGAGCATTCCATCAAAGTCTGCATTTCAAAATGTCACTACTTGACTTCCGAGCCCCGACATGTGCCCAAACTGTGGTTTACCCCCACATATGGGGTATCAGCGTACTCAGGAGAAACTGTACAACAACTTTTGGGGTCAAATTTCTCCTGTTACCCTTGGGAAAATAATAAATTGCAGGCTAAAAAATCATTTTAGAGAAAATAAAATTTTTATTTTATTTTCATGGCTCTGCGTTATAAACTTCTGTGAAGCACTTGGAAGTTCAAAGTCCTCACCACACATCTAGATTAGTTCCTTTGGGGGTCTAGTTTCCAAAATGGGGTCATATGTGGGGGATCTCCAATGTTTAGGCACACAGGGGCTCTCCAAACGTGACATGGTGTCCGCTAATGATTGGAGCTAATTTTCCATTTAAAAAGCCAATTGGCGTGCCTTCCCTTCCGAGCCCTGCCGTGCGCCCAAACAGTGGTTTACCCCCACATATGGGGTATCAGCGTACTCAGGACAAACTGGACAACAACATTTGCGGTCCAATTTCTCCTATTACCCTTGGCAAAATAGGAAATTCCAGGCTAAAAATCATTTTTGAGGAAAGAAAAATTATTTTTTATTTTCATGGCTCTGCATTATAAACTTCTGTGAAGCACCTGGGGGTTTAAAGTGCTCAATATGCATCTAGATAAGTTCCTTGGGGGGTCTAGTTTCCAAAATGGGGTCATTTGTGGGGGAGCTCCAATGTTTAGGCACACGGGGGCTCTCCAAACACGACATGGTGTCCGCTAACGATGGAGATAATTTTTCATTCAAAAAGTCAAATGGCGCTCCTTCCCTTCCGAACCTTACCATGTGCCCAAACAGTGGTTTACCCCCACATGTGAGGTATCGGTGTACTCATGAGAAATTGCCCAACAAATTTTAGGATCCATTTTATCCTGTTGCCCATGTGAAAATGAAAAAAATTGAGGCTAAAAGAATTTTTTTGTGAAAAAAAAAGTACTTTTTCATTTTTACGGATCAATTTGTGAAGCCCCCGGGGGTTCAAAGTTCTCACTATGCATCTAGATAAGTTCCTTGGGGCGTCTAGTTTCCAAAATGGGGTCACGTGTGGGGGAGCTCCAATTTTTAGGCTCACGGGGGCTCTCCAAACGTGACATGGTGTCCGCTAAAGAGTGGAGCCAATTTTTCATTCAAAAAGTCAAATGGCGCTCCTTCCCTTCCAAGCCCTGCCGTGCGCCCAAACAGTGGTTTACCCCCACATATGAGGTATCAGCGTACTCAGGACAAATTGGACAACAACTTTCGTGGTTCAGTTTCTCCTTGTACCATTGGGAAAATAAAAAAAATGTTGCTAAAAGATAATTTTTGTGACTAAAAAGTTAAATGTTCATTTTTTCCTTCCATGTTGCTTCTGCTGCTGTGAAGCACCTGAAGGGTTAAAAAACTTCTTGAATGTGGTTTTGAGCACCTTGAGGGGTGCATTTTTTAGAATGGTGTCACTTTTGGGTATTTTCATCCATATAGACCCCTCAAACTGACTTCAAATGTGAGGTGGTCCCTAAAAAAAATGGTTTTGTAAATTTCGTTGTAAAAATGAGAAATCGCTGGTCAAATTTTAACTCTTATAACTTCCTAGCAAAAAAAAATGTTGTTTCCAAAATTGTGCTGGTGTAAAGTAGACATGTGGGAAATGTTATTTATTAACTATTTTGTGTCACATAACTCTCTGGTTTAACAGAATAAAAATTCAAAATGTGAAAATTGCGAAATTTTCAAAATTTTCGCCAAATTTCCGTTTTTATCACAAATAAACGCAGAATTTATTGACCTAAATTTACCACTAACATGAAGCCCAATATGTCACGAAAAAACAATCTCAGAACCGCTAGGATCCGTTGAAGCGTTCCTGAGTTATTACCTCATAAAGGGACACTGGTCAGAATTGCAAAAAACGGCCAGGTCATTAAGGTCAAAATAGGCTGGGTCATGAAGGGGTTAAGATTGTCTCTTGACACTAGTACAGATGTTAAGCCTCCGTTTTTGCTAATGAGACACATTTTAGGATTATCCACTCTTGTTGGTAAAACTGTGTAGGGTACGGCTTCCCACTGATTGTCCAGTTTATTGGTTCGACGATTTCTCTTGAGCACTTGGTCACCTGGTCTTAATGGGGTCGCTAGAGCATTCTGGTTGAAAGTTCGCTCTTGTCTTTCTCTAGTTTGCTGAAGGCTTCTTTGCACACTCTCTTGCACTTGGCGATACTGCTTTTGCCGTATGATATCCCAATTGGAGTCTTGGACTTCTGCGTCTGGTTTCAGAATTCCCATTTCTAGATCGATTGGTAATTGGCCGGGTCTTGCACGCATAAGGTAAGCTGGGGTGCAATTGGTGGAACTCACCGGGACATGATTATACAGATCCACCAAGTCAGGCAATTTCTCTGGCCATTGATTCCTTTCTGCCTCAGGTAAAGTCTTTAGTAGTTCTATTACAATATGGTTCATCTTCTCGCATAAGCCGTTTGTTTGTGGATGATAGGCCGTCGTCCGGATCTTTTTGCAACCATACATATTACAGAATTCTCTGAAGATCTCTGATTCAAAGGCTGTACCTTGGTCGGTGAGAACCTGTTCCGGATATCCATGGGGTCTACAAAAGTACGTTTGGAACGCTTTGGCTGCTGTTTTTGCTGTCAGATCTTTTACGGGTACTACTACCAAGAAGCGTGAATAATGGTCCACGATGGTCAAGGCATAGACATAGCCAGACCGGCTTGGTGTCAACTTCACGTGGTCCATGGCTACAAGTTCAAGTGGTTGTTTGGTGATTATGGGCTGCAGTGGTGCTCTTTGGTTCTTTTGATCGTTTCTTCTGAGGTTGCACGGGCCACAATTTCTGCACCACTGTTCGATTGATTTTCTCATCCCGACCCAATAAAATCTTTCTCTTAGAAGTACTTCTAACTTTTTCCAACCGAAGTGACCAGCACCATTATGGTAAGCTTCGAGGACCATCTTGACATCTTGTTTAGGCACGATAATCTGCCAAACCAATTCATGTGTTTTCGGATTGGTGTACCTTCTACAGAGCTTCCCTTGATACAGGAACATTTTGCCTCTCTCTTTCCAGAGTTGATGCGTCTCTTCTGGGGCATCCTCATCGGGATATGCACTTTGCTCAGTTAACAGTTCCTTCACCAACTTCACAGCCGGATTGCTGTCTTGGGTGTCAGCCCATCTATGGTGTGCTAACGGATTTAAATTCACCTCTTGTTGTTTCTGATAGGTGCTTGACTGATGATGTTTTGCCTTGGGATGATGGAAGGCTGGTAGTTCAATTTCGTCAAGCTCCCCCATTTCTTCTTCTACATCTCTCAAGTGTGGCATCCGGGATAGGGCATCGGCATTTCCATTCTTGCGACCTGCTCGATACTTGATCTTGAAGTTGTAATTAGATAACCGGGCTATCCATCGCTGTTCTAACGCACCTAATTTGGCTGTGTCCAGGTGGGTCAACGGATTGTTGTCAGTATAGACAATAAATTCTGCAGCGGCCAGATAGTGTTTGAAACGTTCAGTCACAGCCCAAACTACTGCCAGTAGTTCCAATTTGAAGGAGCTGTAATTTTCTGAATTTCTTTCAGTAGGCCGGAGCTTTCTACTTGCAAAGGCGATGACTTTCTCCCGACCTTCTTGCTTTTGTGACAGCACCGCTCCTAGTCCCACATTACTGGCATCGGTGTAGAGGATGAAAGGTTGATGGTAATCTGGGTATGCCAGAACCTCTTCTCCGGTTAGTGCCTTCTTTAGTTGTTCAAAGGAGTCTTCCCTTTCGTCGTTCCACTGAAAAGGAGGGTTTCGGTTTGAAGGTTTCTTTGTCTGCCCTACCAAGGTGTCTTGCAAGGGTGCTGCCAACTTGGTAAATCCTTTTATAAATCTGCGATAGTAACCCACCAATCCCAGGAATTGTCTCACTTCTTTTGCGCTGGTAGGTCTTGGCCAATCCGTTATGGCGCTTATTTTCTCGGGATCTGGTGCTACTCCCTCCGAACTCACGATGTGTCCCAGGTACTTTACCTTTGGCTTGAGAAGGTGACATTTGGATGGCTTGACTTTCATGCCATACCTGGATAAGGCTTCGAACACTTCTGCCAGGTCTATTAAGTGTTGTTCGTAAGTCTTTGAGTAGACGATCACATCATCTAGGTACAGGAGGACGGTCTCGAAGTTCTCGTGTCCGAGGCAGCATTCCATCAGCCGCTGGAAGGTACCGGATGCGTTGCAGAGTCCGAACGGCATGCGATTAAATTCACATAGACCCATTGGTGTGGTGAATGCCGTCTTTTCCTTATCTCGCTCAGCCACAGGGACTTGCCAATACCCGCTTGTTAAGTCTAAGGTGGAAAAATAATTAGCAGATTTCAAAGCAGTTAAGGACTCTTCTATCCTAGGCAAGGGGTAGGCGTCTTTATGGGTGATGTTATTAATCTTCCGGTAGTCTACGCACATTCTCATGGTTCCGTCCTTTTTTTTGACAATCACTAGAGGGGCCGCCCAGGGGCTACAGCTGTCTCTTATTACCCCGGCCTGTTTCATCTCCCTCAGCATATCTTTTGCACATTGATAGTGAGCGGGCGGTATGGGTCTATATCTTTCTTTTATTGGGGGATGGTCACTGGTGGGGATTGTGTGTTCTACCCCTTCTATCCGTCCGAAGTCCAATGGGTGTTTACTGAAGACTTGTTCATATTCCGTCACTAGCCTATACACCCCTTGTTTTTGATGGGTAGGTGTTGAATTTATGCCCACGTGTAGCTGTTGGCACCAATCCTCCATTTCTCCATCTGAGCCATTGCCTTCCACCTGACAGGTTGGTTCTAAGGGCTCAATGGTTGTGATGGCATTGTTGTCAACAGTATATAGCTTTGCCATTGTAGCATACCTTGGCAAAGTGACCTCTTCCTCTCCACAGTTCAAAAGTCGTACCGGCACTCGTCCCCGGTGTACCTCGACTATCCCTCGTGCTGTGAGTATAGTGGGCCTGCTGTCGGTGTACACTGGTTCTATTAAGGCTTGATAATCTCGTCCCTTAGTACCAATGGCTGCTCTACACCATACCAGCATTTCTGTTTTTGGTGGGATTACAATAGATGTTGGATCACTTACCCTCACACTGCCGATTTCTCCACCTGCAACTTCTACCTGTTGCCTTAACATCAATACTTTTATTTCCCTCCGGAGAACTCTCTGCTGGCAGGATTGGGCAGTTTCAGCAATTTGCTGTAAGACAGAAATGACTTCGGAAAAGCAGTTCTCTAACACATTCATTCCTATCAATACAGTTGGTTCACAGTTCCGCCGGTCAACATCAACAACAATTATACCCTGTTTCTTCAATTCTACTTTACCAATCTTTATGGTCATCTCCCTGAATCCTAGTTTCGGTACCAACTTACCATTACTGGCCCATATATCTAGTTCAACATCAGAGGGCCCTTTATCAATATCTGCATCAGCCCAGTACCTCTTATAAAGGATATACGGTATAGATGAAATCTGGGAACCTGTGTCCAGCAAAGCGTTGAGGGGCATTCCGTCCAGCACGATAGGGATAATGGGTCGTCCTCCGATGTACCTGTCGTGCCAGGGTGTTGGGCCTTGAAAGTTCATTCCTGCGAAGCGGCCCGCATTCCCAGGGGATTCCCGTTTAAATCACAATCTCGTGCAAAGTGGCCTGGCTGCTGGCAACGGCGGCAAATGGGCTGTCCATCCGGTTGGTAGCGGTCGCGGGGTCGTCCTCTCCATGTCGGGTATCTCCGGGGTCTCATCCATGGAACACCTTCTCTACGGTTTGACAACTCCATCTTGGGTCCTCTCATCTCCTGCATGGTTTTAGCCATTGAAGCAACAACATCAGTTAAAGAGTCAAGCTTTTGTTGAAGAGCCTCATTAGTACTGGGCCCCAGGGGCTTAGCAATGGCCCCGGACATAGCTGATGTCACTGGTACTCCATGTTGTTGAGGAGCCTCTGCCATGGGTTGCGCAGGATCCTGATCCCGAGGTGCCTCTGCCAGCTGGAGACGTATAACGCTCTCCTTTAATTGGGCAAATGTCAATTCAGGGTTCTTAAAAACAAGCATGCTCACATGCCCCCGGTGAGAAGGGGTGTAGAGTCCTTCAATAAATTGATCTCTTAGCAGTTTATCCGCTCCGGTGTTAAAAATGGGTTCAGCCAGTGTAAGTGATTTAAGGGCTTCCTGCAGGTTTAAGGCAAAGTCTCTCACGCCCTCATTAGCTTTTTGTTTGCAATTAAAGAATCGTATTTTAGCTTTTCTGCTGGCAGTGGTTTCAAATGTAGCTTTTAATCCAGCAAATATGCGTTCAACAGTGCCTTTTAGATCAGCTGCCCATGCTGTGACTTCTCGCTTAGCATGGCCACTTAACTGCATCATCAGGAGACTAACACGCTGAACTTCACCCACGGGGAACATGTCAAAATGGGCCAGCATCTTTTCTCTGAAATCGTCAAGGGTATTAGGCTCACCTTCATACATTGGAAGCCATGGGCCACCCGGGGTATATGGCATCAGCACCAGCATGATGGGCGCCACTCCTTGCACCGCTGCGCTACCGGACTCTCTATCGACACTCTGTCTTTCAGCTGCATTAGCGTCGCCGGGTGCTGCGGCGTCTCCGTGCTGCGACATACTGTGCCCCCTTAGTTAATCCGGACCCTTCCGGTCCTCCGCTTCCGTCGGGATAGTGTAGATTCGTTCCGCTGTGCAGCAGGATCGATTTTCCCCTTGCTCTGATGTCAGAGCGCTCAGCTTGGTGCCGCCCACAATGACATGCCCCCTGCTGCTCCCACCCACCGCGCTCTGTAATGGCGGATTCTGAAGTTTTTCAGTTAGACTGGGGCTCAGGTGATGGCGTAGCTCAATTAACAGTCTCGTGCCTAACGGTTATGAAGTGATTACCTCAGGGGATGGCGGCCATCTTTACTCCATTATAACCAATGGGGAAAAGTCACTTTCAATAGTTTTCAATGGAGAATGGATTTTTCTTTAATAAAGTCAATTTTCAAGATTTTTCATCCAAGTTTTCACAGTTTTGGGCTCCAATCACGGCACACAATACCCGGTATACGGGCTGGCTAGATCCTGTTCGTGACGCCAATTGTGACGCCCAAGAGACCGGGGTACCCAACACCGGACCAATGGGGTCTGTCTGTTGAGGGGGGTGTCACGGGTGGCTTGACCCGGTGCTGTGGCCTCAGGCAATGCACAGTGTAAAGGGTATCGTGAGGGAACAGGCACTTACTTGATCAGCAGCAGGTTCTCCCAGCGGTGATGATCCCAATCCTGGATAGATGGCTATTGTCCAAATGAAAGACTGAGGCACTGAAACGTTTAACCAGTTTACTTTAACAAAAAAGGATTTACAACCAGTCCTGTCACCGGAGTCTGTATGGGAACTCTGAGTTACTTTGACCCTGCCGGGGTCTTCGCCTCTTATTGTACGCAATATCTGTGTGGCCCTGCTGCTGTATGTGAACTGGCTGCCGGCCCAATCTGTCCCCTCCGGGTCCTGGTTCGACGGGCAACCCGAGTCCTTTTATCGGCTTACCCCCTCCAGGAGTACCGCTGAACTCTGTGTCTGTTGCTGCGTCCGACCCTAGTGAAGCTGATATCACCTCACGTTTTTCCGGTTGCTGTATTATATGTAATGAATACAGCCACGGATCCGGTATCCGTCTTTGCACCTGTTCTGGGTAGTGATTAATGCTACCCGGTTCTCACAATGTCCTTTTTCTCTATCCCTCTTCTCCTCAGGCCGGTGATTTAGGCCTGGTAACAGTCACAGGGCTGTTAGAGATTCAACTGTATGACCTCTCACTTTCAGCTCCTTAGCCCAACTGCCAGTTCTTCTCTCAGACCAGAATGGATCAAGGGGAGTCTCTGGAGCTCCCCCTTCTGGCCGGAGGTGGTAGTGCAGTCTTGCTATTTTAGTATTTGCATTTACTGTCAGTAACTATTTTTGTGGCAAATACCCCTAGGGGTGCCACAAATACGTATGTTAACAAAAGTCCAGAAATTGGAAAAACAGTTGTGTGAGGCCCAGAATGCATTGGTTAGAGCACAGTGTCAGAATAAGTTATTAATGGACAGACGTGATGGATATCAGCATGTTACAGAAAAGGCCGCCGTACGTGTAGCAGAGTATAAGTACAGAAAGAGGCGAGGGAAGGTGAATAAAAACAAAGTGGCTTTGGCCATAGCCAGTGCAGGGATAGAGTGGAACACTGATCAGTGGGATGGTGATATTTGGAATTCAACTGACTGCGAAAACATCACCGATCCCGAGTCTGAGGATGAACATTTCCATGGGAAGAGGGAAATGGATCCTCCTCTTAACCCAGTGAAAGCTCATCCAATATACCGGAGACGGACTGTAGAGACAGCGACAGGCAGACGGGATGAGAATGCGGTAGAGGATTACAGTCAGAAGGAGATTAATGACCTTCATGATCGTTTTTCTCAAAAATCAAATGAACCCCTGGTAGCTTGGGCAGTCAGATTATGGGAGACGGGGGCTCATGGAGTCCAGGTGGACGCTGTGGATGGCCCCAAATTTGTCCAACTCAGTCATGAGCCTGTAGTGAAGGAGGCATTTCGTACTTTGATAATCCAGCCACCACATGTGGTGTGTAGTATGCTTGGTGTTGTGGCTATGGCGTTGCAGCATAAATACCCATCTGAGGCGGACTGGCCGCCCAATGAAAAACCATGGTTTACGTTGAAAGACTGTGCCCAGAGGTTGAAGGAGGAGATCATGAAAAATGCTATTTCAGCAAACACCTATGATGATTATATGCAAGTTGTTGTAAGTGTATCTGTTAGAAATCGTATCATTAGAAATGCCCCTCCAGCTTATAAATGTGTCATGATGACGCTAATGGTAAATCAGACTGGGAAAACAATCGCCAGTACATTGGAGGCAATTCGACAGTTAAGGGATCTGGGAGATTGGGGTCCCAAACAAAAGGGTCATTTTCCCACTGAAGAGCAGCGTGATGATGTAAAAAGTCATTACAATCCTAGGACCCGTATTACACGGAAATATATGTTTAGGGCCCTAATAAAGGATGGCGTCCACAGGGATAAAATAGACGGGATTAGTACCGACGAGATGTGGAAATTGTATCAAAAGAGAGGAATTAGTAGAAAGTCAGCTGTGTCATATAATGAAATGGATTCAGTAAAAGATTCTGGATCTCCACAGTGGGGGCCAGACAGGACACGGGGAGAGAGAGGGCCCGCTCCCTTTTCGTCTCCGTCAAAGCCCACAGCACCGGGGATTGAGGATCTTTATGCTGAAGTGAAATCCTTGATACAGGAATTCAAAGCCCAACTGAGGGAGCTGTCACTATCTCCTACCAAGATGCCTTCACCTAAAATGGAGGATCAATGGGGAGGGAAAATACGAGTGATTAACTAGCTGGCCACACCCCACAAATGGATAGACGCCCTCGCGTAGCTTTAGTGATTAACTGGAAAAATAAAAACAGCCAACATGTTAAAGCTTTGGTAGATACAAGGGTGGAGGACAGTTGGATTTATGTAAATCCAAAATAGTTCAGTGGGCGCAAGGTTATATCTACAGAATTTATTAGAGACCCGTGTGCTTGTGCCTACTACTACTGAATGGAACAATCCTGTAGTGTGGGGAAAGTTTTGGCAAGATTTCTGGGTAATTGTACAAAGAGTTAAAGTGACTGTGTTTAATGCTGATGATTATTGTGCTTCAGATACACTGGAAAGACTTTTCAACTCAGTAGCCGAAGAACATTCCAAAATATCAGTCTCTGAATCCAGTTCAAAGACTGACACCACTGAGGGACTGCTCGGATTGACTCAGTGGGCACACCAGAAACATGGCACCTGGGAGAAAAAGCTACTTACCAATGGGCACAGACCAGAGGGGTGCCTATCAGGTTAGATTTGCTAAAGTATTTGGATTCTTTCATCCTACCAATGATGGTGTAAAAAATCTGTGGCACAAAGGTCCTCCAGAACATGCAGAAGTAATTGCTTGTGGAGCAGATAATGTGCTGTTATGAAACCCGGGCAAGAGAAGTGGGAACACGTCCCAACAGACAGGTGTTATCTCAGAGAATAATATATATTTTCCCTTTAGATCAAAACCTGGAAATGGTGCATCGTTGAAGCCACCGTGTGCATGGTCCTTTCAAGTTCCGTCACCACCCAAGAGATCTTCAGACCGAACACCAAGAGGCCAACCATGGAAAGTGGAGCTTAATGAAGACCAAACAGAATCTATGGATTTACTTGGCTCAGCTGATGAACACTAGCCATTGTTATATGACAAAGACTACTACTGCTACCAATATATTAGAAATGTGTCTGGTGGCAAAACGGACCTCTTTACAGTTATGGACAAAGCTGTATTAACTCAAGATGAAGACATACTGTAGAAGAAGATATGACTTAAAACTTCACATATAATAGTAATCTTGCTATAATTTGTGCATGCATTGCTTTGTGCTGTTGTATACAGTGCACACTTTGCATTATTATCCTTATGCCAATCATCCACTAAAACTGTCCCCTTAGGATATGGTACCTGGTATAAATAATGTTTGGCTCAAAAAAGCCAAGGGTGGAATGTAATGTGAATATAAAAATGGCTATTTTGAGTCCATTTTGAAATATACTGAACGCATACAGACTATTACAGAGCAGCATCTCTTGTCATACATTTACAGACAGACAATGCTCATTGAGACACAATCTTGAGAACTGTTTATTTATTGTCCGAAGACCTTTCAGTTCACAAACAGTTCTATGTTTCTGTTTGTTATTGTAAAACAAGGTTTATTTAACCTCTGTCTGAGGTGGGTTTATCTTACCCTGGTGGGCTTTTATGTATCTATGGGTTTATGGCCCATTGTCTGATGTATGACTGATATCTTGGTCTCATCCTATCTTGAAAGCGGCCACTTGAAGGACAGGGTGAAACCAAATTAAACATAGTGCAAATCACTATATAAGGCTGGTTTCACATTGGCGTTTTTTGGGGTGCGTTTTTGCGGTAAAAAACGCAAAAAAAGCATGGTGAAAAACGCGTGTAAATGCTGCGTTTTTTTGACGCATACGTTTTTGCATGTGGTGAAAAAAACGCGGTGTTTTGACGCGTTTACATGCATTTTTACATGCGTTTCGTTTTTTAAATGCATGCTGAGAAATGTGTGACAGCTGCCAATCATCAAAATAAAGTAAAAAACCCACTATAAACAGAAACAGTTAGGGTTAGGGGTAGGGATCATAACCCTAACCCTAACGGGATCCTACCCCTAACCCTACCCCTAAGGGATCCTAACCCTAACCCTACCCCTAAGGGATCCTAACCCTACCCCTACCCCTAAAGGGATTAGGGTTAGGGTTAGGATCCCTTAGGGTTAGGGGTAGGGTTAGGGGTAGGGTTAGGATCCCTTAGGGTTAGGGGTAGGGTTAGGATCCGTTAGGGTTAGGGGTAGGGTTAGGGGTAGGGTTAGGGGTAGGGTTAGGATCCCTTAGGGTTAGGGTTAGGGGTAGGGTTAGGATCCGTTAGGGTTAGGGGTAGGGTTAGGGTTAGGGGTAGGGTTAGGGGAAGGGTTAGGTTCCTTTTATCACCTTTATGTTGGGGGGTGGCATATCAGTGTGTTTTCTGTTTTTTTAATAAAAAAACGCATGCGTTTTTTACCGCAAAAAACGCATGCACCAAAAAACGCATGCGTCCCCATTGACTCCAATGTATTTTTTGACCCAAAAAAAACGCATGAAAATGCATGCATTTTTTTTTTGGTCCAAAAAAACGCTTCTAAAAATACTACAAGTAGCATTTCAGAAAATGAACGCATGCAGTAAAAAAACGCATGCGTCAAAAAACGCGACCAAACGCGTACACAAAAAAACGCATGCGTTTTCAATGTTAAAGATAGGGAAAAAAAACGCATGCGTTTTTTTGAAAAAAAAAAAACGCTGCAGACAAAAACGCAAGTGTTAAACCACCCTAAGACCAGTGAAACATGACTAAGACAGAAGCATAAACTGGTGAACCTGTACTTACCTGTGTACAGTGATTGATACCTGCATAAGTGGGGACGCCCGTGCAGTGTTGAGAATTTTCCAGGGGTTCTCTGTCTTGGTGTTTGCTTCTCTGATTTTCCAGACAGATGATGTTTAAAAGCTCCTTGGTGACTGATGATGTGAGTATATGTATTTAATCCTTATATGTTCTTAATCATTATATGAATTTAATCCTTATACTGTATGTACTTTGTATCTTAAAATATACAAATGTGTATTCAATCATACTATCCAATCATATTATTCCTTTAATTTTGTACTTTGAAATAAAATTGCGTTATATTGCAAATAGTAGCCTTCTTTAAAGTCGTATCTGAACCTTAGTGTTAAAAACTTGGTACTTCTTTAAAGCCGTAGCCGAACCTTAGTGTTAAAAACGTGGCAATACAGCTTACCACACCAATGCTGCCTGTGTACCCCTGGAACATTTTATAAACTCCATTGACCAAAATTTTGGGTTTAAAGCCTACTACCAGTGTCTGCCGCTCCAAGGTGTTCTCCGGGTTGCCTTTTCTGAGCTTTGATCTTCAGGCTCTCGTTTAGTATTTTTTTTAAATCTAACTGCAGTGGGGCTAGTACTTGGGTTGGGGCCTACTACCAGTGTCTGCCGCTCCAAGGTGTTCTCCGGGTTGCCTTTTCTGAGCTTTGATCTTCAGGCTCTCGTTTAGTATTTTTTTTAAATCTAACTGCAGTGGGGCTAGTACTTGGGTTGGGGCCTACTACCAGTGTCTGCCGCTCCAAGGTGTTCTCCGGGTTGCCTCTCCATTGCTTCAATCTTCTGGCTCTCGTTTAGTAGTTGTTGAAAACAACACTGCATGCGGCCTACAAGTTGGGTCAGGGGTGTAGAGACGGTGTGTTCCACTCCAAGGTGTTCCCCAGGTTGCCTCTCCATTGCTTCAATCTTGAGGCTCTTGTTAAATAGTTGTTAAATGGAACAACTGCATTTGGCCTACTAGTTGGGTTGGGGCCTACTAACAGTGTCTGCCGCTCCTTGCTGTTCTCCTGGTTTCCTGTCCTGAAATTCCATTTTCAGGCTCTCGTTAAGTAGTTGTTAATGTTAGACTGCATTTGGCCTACTAGTTGGGTTGGGGCCTGCTATTGGTGTCTGCCGCTCCTTGCTGTTCTCCTCCACTGAATAAAGCTGTGCCGCCTGTTTACTACTGCTGCCAATTTCGAACTGCATTTAGACTAATTACTGATTTGGGCCTACTCTCTGTGTCAGCCTCTCATTACAGTTGTCCTCCACTGAACAAAGCAATGCCCCCTGGTTAGTCCTCTTACCAATTTTGAACTGCATTTAAACCACTTTATTCTTTGGGCCTATATCGGTGTTTCCTCCTCATCCTGCCCATTGCCCAGCCAGTGATAGATGAGTCTGCTGGTACATTGACCCATAACGCAACATTCCCCGTGCACGCTACACAGCAAGATTGTGACCCTGCTGAAAGTCAGGTTCCTCTTCCCGCATACCATACCACCTTACAAAGAGGAAGGTGCAGATGAAAGTGCAGGTTCCTTCATCAGGTGGGGGGAGGAATACTCGTTGGCGACGTCACTGGCACAGGGCCCCTCATAGTACGCAAAAGTGTCGCTGCCGGTGGGAGGCACCCCCGCCGTGCAAACACACCGCCGTACTTTGAGGGGCCCTGTGACAGTGCCAATGCCAACGAGTGGGCCCCCCCTGCTTGCTCAGGATCACAGCACTTGCAAAGTTTAAATACTTACCTTACCTTAACTATTATTATAAGGGAAATTAAGATTGACAAGCTTCATTAAGAAGAATGCATGGTTTTGGCATTAAAATGGGCACTCTAGGTGTTTTCCTGGCCCCCACTCACTGCCGACTATGCTGCCCCATTGACTTGCATTGGGTTTCGTCTTTCGGTCGATCCCGACTTTACGTCATAATCGGCCGATTTCACTCGACCCGACTATTGAGATAGTCGGGTTTTGCGAAACCCGACTCGACTCTAAAAAAGTCAAGGTCGCTCAACCCTATGTCTAAGTAAGCACTGAGTTGAACCTTGTAGAACTGGTGCACTCCTTGCAAGGATACCAATTCTTTAGTACAGGGAATAATTGCTTAAACCATGCACTAATGCTCTAATAGAAATAATTCTATCCCACCGCTCTGCAACCAATTGTCACGGATCCCACCATCCTGCCACCAATTTGTCTCGTACCTGCTCTCAGAATATGACTTGGGGTTGCGCCTGCAAGGGTTAATCTATCTCCCCTCTCTCAGTCCAGCATTCAACCTCTGTCCTATGCTGTAATGGGAGCATAAATCACACACCGACCCAGGCCACACACCCGCTCATACACGCTGGCACCTCTCACCGATCACACAGGCGATGAGTTCCGGAATATTACTACTACTGTCTGCCAATCGTAAAGATCATACAGTTTAAGGCTATGGATTCTATAGAACATACAAGGTTCAACTTGTTAAAGTTTTATACTTTAATACAAAATGATACAGTGCTTACAATAAAGAAAAAAGGTATAAAAATATGGTAATAAAAAGACATACAAATATGCAAAACCGTTATAAAAATAAACAGGAGAAAACTTACAGATATAGCTAACTTTGTAGTCTGCTTTCTGCTCCCTGAGGGGGGAATGGATGGACTGGATCACATCAGTTTGACTGCCCTTAATCTGTGAACAACTTTGTACGCGTACAAGCCTAATTTATAGAGTTACTCTGGAGGCCAGATTTCTAGACCAGCCTCTCAGGTTAATATTATAATTGCTTGTTTTTGATTGTACCATGGCCGCTCCCCCAATGAATATATTATTTTCCTCTGAACACTCTTTGCCTAAAGGTTCTCACAGATAGATAGTGTCAGGCTGTAATTGACATCTCTCTTCAAAAGAGCTAGAAGGTATGAAATGTTTCCCCTTCTTCCTGGTTCCCAGCCAGACCCCCTGTCGAGACTGGAAACAGTAGACTGACTGCCTTCCCAAGATACATATGTTGTGACCTTTGTGAGGCCTGCAGTTTCAGGGCAGATGTTAAACTACTGCTGGTTACACATATAAACCTATACATATGTCACTACACACATATATACCTATACATATTTCACCACACTAGGCTATGAATATCAGCCCACAGCTGTCTGCGTAGCCTTTCTGGCTATAAATTATAGGGTGACCCCACGTCATTTTTGGGGGGATTCCCCTATTTTAATAGCCAGTAAAGGTTAAATAAACAGCTGTGGGCTGATATTCATAGCCTGGGAAGCTCCATGGTTATTAACCCCTTCCCAGGCTACAAACATCGGTCCCCCAGTCGCTCGCTTTCCCTTTCTGGCGCAGAAAATTGCACCGGAGCCCACGCCACTTTTTTTTTCAATTTTTTTTTTTAATTAAACAGATATTGCGTTTAAGGCCGGGGTCACACTTGCGAGAAACTCTCACGAGTCTCGCACCTCAATGCCCGGCACTGCCTCCTTCACTTGGGACCGGAGCTTTCCACTACATAGAAATACATGCAGCTGCACGCTCCGCTCCCAAGTGCCGGCGGCAGTGCCGGGCATTTAGATGCGAGACTCGTCCGAGTTTCTCACATGTGTGATCCCGGCCTAACTCTTTATATACCACTTTATTATGTTTATTACTAAACATTGGGCTTGGTATTATCTATCTATCTATAAATATATCTATCTATTATCTATCGATTATCTGTCTATAGATCTATCTATCTGTCTGCGTATTCTTCAATGGAGTATGTAAAAGAAGAGTTTGGACAAGGAAATTACATCACAATTCTTTTTTTTTTTGTATATCTTTATTTAGTTTACAAAAACACACGCAATTCGGCATGAAAAATGCATCAAAAACACATAAAAAACGCATCAAAAACGCAGGTGAGCTGCCAGTGACCTCAGATGCAGATTTGGTGCAGATTTTACCTGCGTCAAATCCTGAGCAAATACTGAGCCATTCCTGTCCATTGAAACATACCCTTAGCTGACCGGGAGAACTAGCCTAGTGTCACCGGAGATAACCCCTGGTCACGTGCACGGCAGTTCTCACGATAAGCTAAGTTATCGCGAGAACTGCAGTGGACGTGGAATTCCGGTGGTGGGACAGGTAAGAATTTTTTTTAATTAGTAGACATGCGTAGTAAGCGGCGATTACGCAGTTACTACGCATGTGACTAATCATTAGATGAGGTTTTACCGCATCTAATGATAGTCTATGGTAAATTTACGGAGCGTCGTCGCATTGTAAACAGACATGCTGTGTTCTGGAAAGACTCCACTATGCTGTAACATCTGGATGCTGAGGGCGTCAAACCCGCAGCATTTCCTGACTGTGGAAACATACCCTTAAACCTAAAAACATGGGCAAATGTGTCATGTAAACCCAGTACATGATCCCCCTGTTCAGCCTGAATATCGATCCCTTCCGTGTTGAGGACATCCTATGAGCTACAAGATTATATCAGATCATCTCCAGATCTCCCCTGGCAGATCCCACATCCCCACCAAACAGAATTTTGTTCTTTGGAGTGCAATCCTCCTCCCCCAACCTAGTTACATACAAAATAAACTGCAAATGGAAAAGAACTTGGCAAAACCACATCAGTAAGATGGCATTCTGGAGGCTTTCCTGTGTGGTCATGGTGGGTCATTAAACCCCCCGAACCTTGCGTTGTCAATGTTGGTAAGTATGTAATGCATAGAGACCGGCTGAACTGCAGTGATGTAGGAGCAGGGTCCGTACAGTGATCAGCTGCACTGAGAGGTAAGGCTGGTCAGCAGCCCACAGGGGAGGGAGGGTCTGCAGCACTGAGGAGAAGCAAGAGCTGCTGGGAAATGTAGTTTTGGCAGAGTAAGAATAGGACCACCCATTCAGCTATGTAAAACTGGATTCACAGTGGGAAGGTGAGAAAAAAAGACACAGGTTGTAAGAAAGAAACTTTATGTTGTGTTCAATCAGAATATTACAATAAATATGCATTTACTGTACTTTGTGAAAAATAATGTGATTCTGAGAATAACACTTCAAACATGATACATCAGCTAAAAATCGATAAACAAAAGTCTCGACATTATTCTTTTATAATAAACTACGCTACAATATATGGGTAAAATGTGCTGGTTTTAATAATATGGACACCTTCACATCGTATTTTTAATGTTCATTTCCATTCTAAATAATCTTCATAACACAATTTTTTTTACCATTTTGCTGCTGTGAGTCTACACAAGGAGAAATCAGTCCAGGAATGAAGCTGTGCTAACACAAAGACATCACATCCAGCCTGTATTACTGAGAGGGACACGACCACAAGAGAAAAATCTGAAACTAGGAACAGTTTTTAAGCAGCATAACAGGAGGTCTAAACATTAATGTCGGAATGTAGATTGCAGCCTGATCATTCGAGGAACTCAAGAAGCCAGTAACAAAATTGGACAAAAAAAATTATTTCAAAATCAGAGGTGTCCATACCCATAAGGTGTGGAAACCTGGATTGTTCAACCTATGATGTCACCATTCTCAAGGCAGATTCTTCTACGTTTACGGCTCCTCACACCTTCTCCCCCTGATATCTTTATAGAACCACCACTTACCCATAACACAGCATGGAGGGGCTCGGAGAAGGTGGCAGTGAAGGTGTGTAAGTGTCTGATGGGGTCACACAGCTCATAAAAGGACAACAGCCCGGCCTCATAATCCAGACATATCCTGACTCCATCACTGGAGATCAGGTAAGGTAATGACATTATTTCACCTTCATGACTCACTGCAGACCGATTATTAAACATCAGCCCGCTGTATAAACCCCAGGACTCGTTATTAATTCCAATGCGTGACTGACGCCCCGTCCTGTCTATACTGGGGTAACACATCCCCACCATCCACAATTTTGACTTTATGATCTCCACGTCCCAGCAATGTCGTCCTGAGGTAAATCCCTTCGTGCTCATAACTTGAGGATAATCCCGGAATCTCTCTGCTGTTTCTGGACGAATTTTTTTTTTTTCTGTCCAGGTCGCAGTTTTCAGGTCGTCTGATATAAGGAGTTTATTAGCAGCCGTGTTTACATCCAGTAATATGTCTGCAGGATCCTGAACATAGAAGATCACATTTATATCTCTTATCATATCAGATAATGTGTGCGATATGTCTGAGATCAGCTCCGCACCCCGATCACCTCCATCATGTGCCACTGTGTAATCATGTCCATCATGTCTCCCTGTGTCCTCGTCACCTTCATCATGTCCCTCTGTGTCATCACTTCCATCATGTCCTCCTGTATCCTCGTCACCTTCATCATGTCCCTCTGTGTCCTCATCAACTCCATCATGTTCCCTTTCGCCCTTATCACCTTCATGCTTCTCTGTGTCCTCATCACTTCCATCAATTCCCTCTGTGTCCTTATCACCTCCATCATGTTCTCCTGTGGCCTCATCACCTCCATCATGTTCTCCTGTGGCCTCATCACCTCCATCATGTTCTCCTGTGGCCTCATCACCTCCATCATGTTCTCCTGTGGCCTCATCACCTCCATCATGTTCTCCTGTGTCCTCATCACCTCCATCATGTTCTCCTGTGGCCTCATCACCTCCCTCCCCCTCAGAATCACACAAGGCACCGATGTTTGGATCCTGTAAGACAGTCAATGGATCCGTCATGTTACACAGCTCCTCAATGTACCTCATCTTCCTGGACAGCTGGTCCTTCTTTATTTCCAGCTTCTGGATCACATCAGACAGTGACTCCTGGTCTTCCCGCCAGAAGATCTCACTGAGGACACTATTTTCCAGGTTGTCCACCTGCCTCCTGATGTCTGTAAACAGGGCATTGACTCTCTGGGCTTCTCCAGATGCTTTATCTTGTGCTTTTCTCCTGTTCTTTTTTAGACAACTATCTTCTTCCACAGCTTTCTCTCTCTTTATGTTCAGTTTCTGCAGAACATTTCTAAGCTTTTTCTTCTTCTTCTCAGAAGCCTCATCCAGAGACTCCAACTTATGTCCCTTGTGTTCTCCTATCAGACAGCAGGACACACAGACACAAGCCGCCTCGACAGTGCAGTAATACTTCAAGAGTTCATTATGGACAGAACATTTCCTGGTCTCCAGAGAGGTGGTGGGATCGATGAGGACGTGTTTTGGTTCTTTGCTGTGAATTCTCAGGTGTTTCTCACACAGAGAAGCCTCGCAGTGTAGACAGGTTTTAACGGCGGGTAAAGGAAAGTCCACACAGTAAGCGCAGCGGATCCCGGAGATCTCCTCCTGATGTGGCTCAGTAGACAGGAAGTTCTCCACCACATTACACAGAGTTATGTTCCTCATCAGGGTCGGCCGCTCCTCAAACTCTTCTCTACATTCAGGACAGGAATAAACTCCAGACTCTTCCTGTGCATAATTTAGATTTTGATCAATACAATCCCAGCAGAAGTTGTGTCCACAGCTCAGGGTTACAGGATCTTCATAAATGTCCATACAGATGGAACATTCCAGCTCCTTCTCAAGACCAGCAGACGCCATCGCTGAAGGCAGAAGGAAGAAGTGAAGCAGTAGCACACTTCCCCCACTTATACCCAGTGGGTGTGATCCAGAATCAGGAAGAAAGCTGAACTCCTCCTTGTTACTGGAGCTCCAGGTTTAACCCCACCGAGGGTCTCCTCCTGTAGAAACTTAATTCTGATCCTGTTACTATCACCAACTTCTTTGTGCTGTAAAGAAATATTTAGTGTTTATTTCTGGTTTCATTAATATAACCAGAGGTGAAGTGTCACTTCCTCCATTTTCTTTTGATGTCAAAGCAATAAATCACCGTCACTGTTGAAAAAAAGACATGGAGAGCACATCCCAAAATAACACAGTGATTTAATGACGTCAAGCAAAAATATATAGAACTAAATTTGAGGTTCTTAGTTTAACATTCTGATCTGACTGTATGAAGCCAAGTATATTGCGCAGCCACGTAGTATATTGCCCAGTTACGTAGTATACAGCACAGAGCCACATAGTATATTACACAGCGACGTAGTATACAGCACAGAGCCACGTAGTATATTGGCCAGTCACGTAGTATATTGGCCAGTCACGTAGTGTATTGCCCAGCCTCGTTTGTCACAGGTTAAAAAATAAAAAATAAACATATGCTCACCTTTAAGAGGGCCCCTTGTAGTCCACGGCAGCTTCCGGTCCCAGGGTTGGTATGAGCGCAGGACCTGTGATGACGTCGCGGTCACATGACCGTGACGTCATGGCAGGTCCTTCTCCCATACCGTCTTTGCCACCGGAACCTGCAACGGAAGATGGCGGCCGGCGCGAGCGGCTCAGCGGACTACGGAGCGTGAGTATAGCAGGTTTTTTTTTTTTTTAAATTATTATTTTTAACATTACATTTTTTACTATTGATGCCGCATAGGCAGCGTCAATAGTAAAAAGTTGGGGACACACAGGGTTAATAGCGGCGTTAACGGAGTGCGTTACCGCCGACATTAACCCTGTGTTAGCGGAGACCAGAGGGGAGTATGTGGGTGACAGGCACTGACTGCGGGGAGTAAGGAGCCGCCATTTTCTTCCGGACTGTGCCCGTCGCTGATTGGTCGCGGCAGCCAAGACAGGCAGCTGGCGAGACCAATCAGCGAATGAATAACCGTGACAGAAAGACAGAAGGACAGACGGAAGTGACCCTTAGACAATTATATAGTAGATATTGTATATATTTATTCAGGACTTCTTACCAGATGTGATACTCCAAATAAAATGTCATGACTAGTGATGGCTGAGCGTGCTTACTTGGTTGAGCATCCTGGTGCTCGAGAGGCTCGGTTCTCGATTGAGTATCCGGGTACTCAGGCGCCGTGTTCGATTCTCTGCCCCACATGTATCACGGCTGATTTTCAGCCACTAAACATGCAGGGATTGCCTGTTAATCACGCTACTTTTGTTGCCATATTGGTTACTGGCGTTATTGTTATTGGCTGGCTGCATAGTGTCATCAGGTTTATATAAGAGCTGGTGATGCCATGCTCACCTCATTGTTCCTGGAAATAGTGTAGGGAAAGTTTCTGCTGCAGAAGGAACAGTGTCTTATACCACTTAATTACCTTATGGTACAACATTAAACCAACAGTCCTTTTCAGGTCTAATTCAAATAGATTCTATTCTATTATAATGCCGCTCTTAGCTGCACCAACTATAGGGTTAGCTGCTTGAGTAGGGATAGTGTATTAGAGGCACTTAGTCAGGAATTATTATTATTATTTATTTATATAGCACCATTAATTCCATGGTGCTGTACATGAGAAAGGGGTTACGTACAGAGTTATAGATATCGTTTACAAATTTACAATGACAGGCTACTATAGAGAGGAGAGGACCCTGTCCTTGTGGACTTACATTCTACGGGATAATGGGGAAGAGACAGAAGGTCGGGGGTGCGGCATCTCTGGTGGTGGTGAGGTGGCATCTCTGGTAGTGGTGAGGCGGCAGCTTTGGTGGTGGTGAGGCGGCAGCAGCTCTGGTGGTTGGTGAGGCGGCAGTTCTGGTGGTGGTGAGGCGGCAGCTCGGGTGGTGGTGAGGCGGCAGATCAGGTGGTGGTGAGGCGGCAGCACGGGTGGTGGTGAAACAGCAGAATGGTTATTGCAGGCTGTAGGCTTTCCTAAAGAGATACGTATTCAGGTTCCATCTGAAAGATCTGAGGGTGGTGTTGAGGCGTGGAAATCCAGAGGATGGGGGATATTCGGGGGGAAATCTTGGAGGCGGTTGTGTGAGGAACGAATAAAGGCCCCTTCACATTAGCGACGCTGCAGCGATACCGACAACGATCCGGATCGCTGCAGCGTCGCTGTTTGGTCGCTGGAGAGCTGTCACACAGACCGCTCTCCAGCGACCAACGATGCCGGTAACCAGGGTAAACATCGGGTAACTAAGCGCAGGGCCGCGCTTAGTAACCCGATGTTTACCCTGGTTACCATGCTAAAAGTAAAAAAAAGCAAACACTACATACTTACCTACAGCCGTCTGTCCTCCAGCGCTGCGCTCTGCTTCTCTGCACTCCTCCTGTACTGTCTGTGAGCCGGAAAGCAGAGCGGTGACGTCACCGCTCTGCTTTCCGGCTCACAGACAGTACAGGAGGAGTGCAGAGCACAGCGCTGGAGGACAGACAGCGGTAGGTAAGTATGTACTGTTTTTTTTTTTTTACTTTTAGCATGGTAACCAGGGTAAACATCGGGTTACTAAGCGCGGCCCTGCGCTTAGTTACCCGATGTTTACCCTGGTTACCAGTGAAGACATCGCTGGATCGGTGTCACACACGCCGATCCAGCGATGTCTTCAGGGAGTCCAGCGACGAAATAAAGTTCTGGACTTTATTCAGCGACCAACGATCTCCCAGCAGGGGCCTGATCGTTGGTCGCTGTCACACATAACGATTTCATTAACGATATCGTTGCTACGTCACAAATAGCAACGATATCGTTAACAATATCGTTATGTGTGAAGGTACCTTAAGTGTGGAGGGGAGTAGGAGGTCTTGGGAGGATCAAAGATTACGTGAGGGAAGATATTGGGAGATTAGTTCAGAGATATAGGGAGGGGACAGGTTGTGGACGGCTTTGTGGATCAGTGTTAGTAGTTTGAACTGGATTCTTTGTGGAATTGGGAGCCAGTGAAATTATTTGCAGAGGGGAGAAACAGGGGAGTAGCGAGGAGAGAGGTGGATTAGCCGGGCAGCAGAGTTTAGGACAGACTGGAGCGATGCAAGAGAGTTAGCGGGGAGGCCACAGAGGAGGGTGTTGCAGTAATTGAGGCAATATTCTGGCAATATTTTTGAGTTGGAACTTGGAGGCGACAGGAGGTGGCAAGAGTTTGAACGTGCGGTTTGAAGGACAGGGCAGAGTCGAGAGTCACCTTGAGGCATCGGATTTCAGGTGCAGAAGAGAGCATGATGCCGTTTACCATAATAGATAGATCAGGTAGGGGGGGATACGCGAGATGGGGGAAAGATGTTGAGTTCGGTTTTGTCTACATTGAGTTTTAGAAAGCGAGAGGTGAAGAAGGAGGATATGCCTGATTGACACTCCGGGATTCTGGACAGCAGAGAGGTGACATCTGGGCCAGAGAGGTAGATCTGAGTGTCGTCCACATACAGGTGGTACTGGAAGCCATGGGACTTTATGAGTTGTCCTAGGCCAAGGGTATAGATGGAAAAAAGCAGGATGAGAGAATCGGAGAACTTATTTTCTCCATCTTCTCCATTGTCTGAGGCCATGGATGTCGGACTACACTCAGATCAATTCAGTCTGTAGAAAAAAGTGCAGATCTAGTATAATATTGGTCCAAGTACTATGCGATAAAACATCAGATACATTTGGCCGTGTTACACGCTTGTGTGAACGAGGCCTATGAACCTTTATTCCCTCCCAGTTCTTCTCCCTTCAGCCTCTCATGCTGGAGTCCGGCCTCAATTACCTTTATTTTTTTAATACTGTGGAATTTTGCCTCCTTCTATATATACTGTGCCTGTGATATGTATACAGTATATACAGTACAGACCAAAAGTTTGGACACACCTTCTCATTTAAAGATTTTTCTGTATTTTCATGACTATGAAAATTGTAAATTCACACTGAAGGCATCAAAACTATGAATTAACACATGTGGAATTATATACTGAACAAAAAAGTGTGAAACAACTGAAAATATGTCTTATATTCTAGGTTCTTCAAAGTAGCCACCTTTTGCTTTGATGACCGCTTTGCACACTCTTGGCATTCTCTTGATGAGCTTCAAGAGGTAGTCACCGGGAATGGTCTTCCAACAATCTTGAAGGAGTTCCCAGAGATGCTTAGCACTTGTTGGCCCTTTTGCCTTCACTCTGCGGTCCAGCTCACCCCAAACCATCTCAATTGGGTTCAGGTCTGGTGACTGTGGAGGCCGGGTCATCTGGCGTAGCCCCCATCACTCTCATTCTTGGTCAAATAGCCCTTACACAGCCTGGAGGTGTGTTTGGGGTCATTGTCCTGTTGAAAAATAAATTATGGTCCAACAAAACGCAAACCGGATGGAATAGCATGCCACTGCATGATACTGTGGTAGCCATGCTGGTTCAGTATGCCTTCAATTTTGAATAAATCCCCAACAGTGTCACCAGCAAAGCCCCCCACACCATCACACCTCCTCCTCCATGCTTCACGGTGGGAACCAGGCATGTAGAGCCCATCCGTTCACCTTTTCTGCGTCGCACAAAGACACGGTGGTTGGAACCAAAGATCTCAAATTTGGACTCATCAGACCAGCACAGATTTCCACTGGTCTAATGTCCATTCCTTGTGTTCTTTAGCCCAAACAGGTCTCTTCTGCTTGTTGCCTGTCCTTAGCAGTGGTTTCCTAGCAGCTATTTTACCATGAAGGCCTGCTGCACAAAGTCTCCGCTTAACAGTTGTTGTAGAGATGTGTCTGCTGCTAGAACTCTGTGTGGCATTGACCTAGTCTCTAATCTGAGCTGCTGTTAACCTGCGATTTCTGAGGCTGGTGACTCGGATAAACTTATCCTCAGAAGCAGAGGTGACTCTTGGTCTTCCTTTCCTGGGGCGGTCCTCATGTCAGCCAGTTTCTTTGTAGAGCTTGATGGTTTTTGCAACTGCACTTGGGGACACTTTCAAAGTTTTCCCAATTTCTTGGACTGACTGACCTTCATTTCTTAAAGTAATGATGGCCACTGCTTTTTTCTTGCCATAATACAAATTCTAACAGTCTATTCAGTAGGACTATCAGCTGTGTATCCACCAGACTTCTGCACAACACAACTGATGGTCCCAACCTCATTTATAAGGAAAGAAATCCCACTTATTACACCTGACAGGGCACACCTGTGAAGTGAAAACCATTCCCGGTGACTACCTCTTGAAGCTCAACAAGAGAATGCCAAGAGAGTGCAAAGCAGTCATCAAAGCAAAAGGTGGCTACTTTGAAGAACCTAGAATATAAGACATAATTTCAGTTGTTTCACACTTTTTTGTTAAGTATATAATTCCACATGTGTTAATTCATAGTTTTGATGCCTTCAGTGTGAATGTACAATTTTCATAGTCATGAAAATACAGAAAAATCTTTGATGAGAAGGTGTGTCCAGACTTTTGGTCTGTACTGTATATATAATGTGTGTGATTACATGACATCTCTGGAAGGAGAACCTATTAGTCAGCTATAAATCCTGATGAGGGCAGAGTCCTGGTGACCAGTCACACCCTGCAGAGGAGGAGAAGGCCGACTGTGCCCCCATCTGCCCCGGCAGGACACGGAAGCTCAATTTATGAAGACTGAAGATTTTCACAGCAGTTTGGAGAGTATATGACACCTGAGGGAATCCTGAGAGGGGGCTGGGATGTCCTGTCAGGGGGGAGATTAGGGGCAGCAGCTTTATCCTTCTCTGCAGGAGGTGAGGGGGGAGGGTGACCACAGACCAGCTCTTATCAGGATCTATAGAGGCACAACAAATGGAGAAAATGGGCGCTATGTATATGACAGTGTCACATAATGAATGAAAAAAAGAGCAATAGTATTAACAACGTAGGTTAAAAATCAGAACACAAGGCCTACGTATGCTGGAGACCTGACCTTGTGGTGTCATCAGTCACATCCTACATTAGGTCACACAGGATTAGAAGTGTGGCATGGGAAGACAAGGCCGGCTAGGTAGAGAGGAAGCCAGAAGACCCCGAAGAAGCACTTCTCCATCTTATTAACCCCTTCATGACCCTGGGTATTTTCGTATTTTTCTTTTTCGCTCCCCCTCCTTCCCAAAGCCATAACTTTTTTTTTATTTTTCCATCAATATTGTCATGTGAGGGCTTACTTTTTGCAGGGCGAGTTGCGCTTTTGAACGATGTCATTGGTTTTAGCATGTCGTGTACTAGAAAACGGGAAAATTCCAAGTGCGGTGAAATTGCAAAAAAAAAGTGCAATCCCACACTTGACCTGCCATTATTATTCTCCAGTTTATTACGAGTTCATAGACACCAAACATGTCTGGGTAATTTTTTTATCTAAGTGGTGATAAAAAAAAAATTCCAAACTTTGCTAAATAAAAAAAAAAAATTGCGCCATTTTCCGATACCCGTAGCGTCTCCATTTTTCGTGATCTGGGGTCGGGTGAGGGCTTATTTTTTTGCATGCCGAGCTGACGTTTTTAATGATACTACTTTGGTGCAGATATTACATTTTAATGCAATGTTGCGGCGACCAAAGAAAACGTAATTCTGGCGTTTGTAATTTTTTTCTCGCTACGCCGTTTAGCGATCAGATTAATCCTTTTCTTTTATTGATAGATTGGGCGATTCTGAACGCAGCGATACCTAACGTGTGTACATTTGAATTTTTTTTTTATTGGTTTATTTTGAATGGGGCAAAAGGGGGGTGATTTAAACTTTTATATTTTTTTTCATATTTTTAAAACTTTTTTTATACTTTTGTCATGCTTCAATAGCCTCCATGGGAGACTGGAAGCTGGCACAACTCGATCGCCTCTGCTACATAGAGATGGCATTAAGGACACTGCTCTCTCCTGGTTCTCCTAGATATCATACCGCTGCTGCCGCCTCCCCAGTCAGCGTCTCTCTCTCTCCGCGCTCGCTCCTGGACCCTGCTTCTCGTGCGCGCCCGCATACCAGGTTCAGTGCTGTGCGTGTGCACTTCTGATCTTCTGTCGGTCCTCCGCCATCAGTCCTGAGTCTCTGCAGTACTCTCTATAGGACTGCACTCGGGTGTCATCTGAGTGCAGCCTGATTCTTATAGCATAATACTGTGGTCCTACTATCTCCGCCTCTTCTTGGTCTTCTCCCATCCTGGTCCTCCAGCTTCCGTGGCGATAGTCCCTCACGGATCTGCCCCTAACTCTCCCTGTATAGGGGGCGGTCTATCTGGTCAGCTCGTCCGTGAGGGGTTCGTCGTCGCGGTCTAGAGGGTCCACATTCCGTTTTCCCTCTTTGAATCGTCACACGCACAATATGTCTGCACTCGGGTGACATCTGAGTGCAGCCTGATTCTTACAGCATAACAGTATAACCAGGCCCTGGACCCCGCTGGTGTCTCTGCCACTCAAAAGAAGTTACTTTTTTTGCAGGAGAACCAGACTAGAATCATGTCCTTTCTCAAGAACATGGAGTCTCGTCTCGCGACGTTACAGTCTACCGACCCTGGTAACGCTACTCAGTTGGCGTCTCTTCAGCAAGAGTTAAGTCAACAACGGGACACTCAGTCCCATATTTTGAATTTTATGGCCTCTGTCGATAATCGACTTCTCTCTCTTCAGACTGCTGCTTCTGCTCCTGTACAGGCGTCCGCTCCACAGCCCTCGCCCCGTCTTGCCAGGTCACCACGGTATGGTGGGGAACCTAAATTATGTCGCGGGTTTCTCAACCAGTGGCAACTACACTTTGAATTATCCCCACTACTGTACTCAACTGACAGTGCTAAGGTGGCTTTTGTGGTGTCCCCTTTGGAGGGCGAGGCTTTGGCTTGGGTGAACCCTCTTTAGGAGCGAGATGATCCTGTGGTTTCTCAACTTGCTCTCTTTTTAGACACTTTCCGCAAGGTGTTTGATGAACCTGGTCGTCTGTTATCGACTACTGAGTCCCTTTTCAACCTTTGTCAGGGGACCCTTTCTGTAGCTCAATATGCCATCCATTTCCGGACGCTGTCCTCTGATTTAGGTTGGGATAATGAGGCTTTGGTGGGAGCATTTTGGCGAGGTTTGTCTTCCCGTATTAAGGATGAGCTGGCAGGGCGGGATGCTCCTTCTGCTTTAGATGACCTTATCTCTTTGGCGACTCGCATTGATTTGCGGTTTCAGGAGCGTTCTCGTGAGGTTGTCAGAGAGAGGAGACCTCCTCGTTTATCCTCCGTTACACGTGGTACTTCTCTTTCCCAAACCACTGCAGCTTCTTCCTCTTCTTCCCCTGAGCCTATGCAGGTTGATCGCCTCAAGACTGCCGAACAACGCCGAAAGGAGAGACTTGCACAGGGCTTATGCTTTTATTGTGGCAGCGCTTCTCATCTTCTGCGTTTTTGTCCCCAGAATCCGGGAAACGCCTCCGCCTAGGTCAGGTAAGAGAGGCCTCCCTAGGTAGCCAGGATTCCTCTCCACCTTTGATTTTGCCTCTCATTTTACACATGGGTTCCAGTCGCTTCTCTCTTGAGGCTTATGTGGATTCTGGTGCGGCTGGGAATTTTGTTCAACTTGAGCTGGTCGAGAGGCTTGGGATTCCTGTCAGATCCTTGGAGGTTCCTAGGCAAATAGCTTCTGTCGACGGTCAGCCTTTGCGGGAGGTCGTTTCTTCTGTCACAGAGAAGACTGAGATTCAAATTGGAGCTTTGCATCGAGAAAAGTTGGCATTTTATGTTTTACCGTCTTTATCCCATGCATTTCTTTTAGGACTTCCCTGGCTAAGAAACCATGAACCTACTCTGAATTGGCGTACTGGGGACGTCCTATCTTGGGGACAGTTTTGTCAAGACAGATGCCTTCTTCCCGTCAAGCCTGCTAGTCTCTCTCCCTCGGCTCCGGAACTAGCGAATCTACCCGCAGCTTATCACTCTTTTTCGGACGTTTTCAACAAAAAGGAAGCAGAGGTCTTACCTCCGCATCGCCCATACGACTGTCCGATAGATCTTGTATCCGGCTCTACTCCTCCTAGAGGTCGTATTTATCCTCTCTCACCCTCCGAGACTTTAGCCATGTCTGAATACATTCAAGAGAATCTGGCCAGAGGCTTTATACGGAAGTCCTCCTCACCTGCAGGTGCTGGTTTTTTCTTCGTCAAGAAGAAGGACGGTTCCCTTCGTCCCTGTATTGATTACCGTGGCCTCAATAACATCACCATTAAAAACAAGTATCCACTTCCTCTCATCCCAGAACTTTTTGATCATCTGCGTGGAGCACGAATCTTCACTAAACTGGATCTCAGAGGAGCTTACAACTTGATCCGAATTCGTTCGGGTGACGAATGGAAGACTGCGTTTAACACCAGAGACGGTCATTATGAGTATTTGGTGATGCCTTTCGGCTTATGTAATGCTCCTGCAGTTTTTCAAGAGTTGGTGAATGATGTTTTTCGGGACCTACTTTACACCTGTGTAGTGGTGTACTTGGACGACATCCTTGTGTTTTCACCGGATCTGCTTTCTCATATGTGCGGCAAGTTCTTCTCCGTCTGAGGGAGAATCGTCTATATGCTAAACTTGAGAAGTGTGCCTTCGAACAGTCGTCCCTGCCATTCCTGGGCTTCATCATCTCTGATTCTGGTCTGTGTATGGATCCGGCTAAAGTTTCTGCCGTACTCAACTGGCCATGTCCGCTTGGGGTTAAGGCGATTCAGCGCTTTCTAGGATTTGCGAATTACTATCGGCAATTTATTCCCCATTTCTCCTTCTTGTCGGCTTCCATCTCCTCTTTGATAAAGAAGGGTGCCAATCCTCACTTTGGCAAGCAGAGGCTGAAAAGGCTTTCCACTCTCTCAAAGAAGCATTCGCCTCCGCTCCTTTACTCCATCGCCCCGAAGCTAATAAACCCTTCTTCCTAGAGGTTGACGCATCTGCTGTCGGTGCCGGAGCTGTGCTTTCTCAGAAGTCTTCTACTGGTCATCTTGTGCCCTGTGGTTTCTTCTCCAAGAGTTTCTCTTCTTCTGAAAGAAATTGTTCCATTGGCGACAGAGAACATTTGGCCATTAAATTGGCCTTAGGCTAGGTTCCCATTGCGTTAATGGGACCGCGCTAATGGACAGCGTTGCACGGCGAAATTAACGCCCTGCAACGCGTCCGTTAGCGCGCCCATTCACAGCAATGGGGAAGCGCATCACTAGCGCGTGCCATTTTTGGCACGCGTTAGCGATGTGCCGGTGTTTTGTGGCGCGCCGCGGACCCTGCTTGCAGCGTCCGAGGCGCGCCCGAGGTTCGTTCCCCGCTCTCGCAGATCTGCGAGAGCGGGGACGTTTAACGCGATCCCTTTACAAAACATTGCATTAGCGCAATCCGCTAGCGCTAGGCGCTAAACGGATTGCACTAACGCAATCTTAACCTAGCCTTAGAGGAGTGGAGATATCTGTTGGAAGGAGCCTTACATCCCTTCGTCATCTTTACGGGTCATAAGAATTTGGCATACATCCGTTCAGCGCACCGACTGAATCCACGACAGGCCAGGTGGGCCTTGTTCTTTGCCCGATTTGACTTTGAACTTCGCTTCCTGCCTGGAGAAAAGAACTTCAAAGCTGATGCTCTATCCAGGTCCTTCTTGTCGGTGGACACTGAGGAGGAATCCTCGCACATCATTGACCCCGCTAGAATCATCACACTTGCTCCAGTATCTATGACCTCTTTACCTCCGGGTAAGACTTTCGTTTCTGAGAGGAACAGGAGACATGTGTTACTCTGGGGACATGCTTCCAAGCTAGCGGGACATGTCGGTTTCAAGAAAACTCTTGATCTAATATCTCGTTACTTCTAGTGGCTGACTCTTTTGAAGGATGTCCAAGCTTTTGTGGTCTCTTGTCCTTCCTGTGCCAAGGACAAAGTACCCAGGCGGCTTCCTTCCGGGCTTCTTTCTCTTCCAGTGCCTACTGCTCCGTGCAGGGCCCTGGCAAGACGGGGGGGGGGGGGGGGGCATTTATGGTAGTAAAGTACAAGTACTGAGTCTGTACACACACATGCGCAGTGCTCCTGGGGGCCCCGCAGCCGGAATACATCCCTGCTGTGTGTGACTCTTACATGGGGGAGCACATCCATCATCCGCGCCGGCGCCCCGGCAGCAGGCGGCACAGAGCTCTCTGAGGGTTTCGCAGGCGCTGCGCAGCTGCAATACTCACCTCTCCCATCACCATGGATACCAGAGTCACTTCCGGGCCGGCGGTCATCTGTCCTGTGTGACTTCTGGTCGGTGAGAGTGTCTAGAGCTCGTCAACCTAAGAGGCAAGCAAGAGGTCAGAGAAGAATTCCACGTCCACCGTCCAGGACAGGTCCAGCGGCAGCGCCAAGCAGAAGACGAGCTGCAGTCATGTGAGGATGGTGCACGGTCGGTGCATGCACCCTGTCCCTGTGTCCACAACGGGAGCAGCAGCGCCGCGTGAAGCAGTGACTCAGTGAGTGAGTCTTCGGTCCCAACACATTGCAGGGGCAGGGGGGATGCAGCCTGCTATGGTATTGGTATGTTAACAATGCTGGGAGTGGGACTTGTAGTTATAGTCATAGACTACTCACTATTGTATATATATGGCTGGCTGTGTTATATACTGCGTCATGGGGCTGTGCTATACGTGTGCTGTGCTGTATACTACGTGGGCTGTGTTATATACTACTGGGTTGTGCTGTATACTGCATGGGGCCATGGGCTGTGTTATATACTATGTGGCTGTGCTATATACTGTGTGGGCTGTGCTATATACTGCGTGGGTGTACTATATACTGCATGGGTGTGCTATATACTACATGGGCTGTGTTATATAATGCATGGGCTGTGTTATATAATGCGTGACTGTGCTATATACTGCGTGACTGTGCTATATACTGCGTGACTGCTATATACTGCGTGGGCTATTATATATTGCGTGGACTGTGTTATATACTGTGTGACTGTGTTATATACTGCGTGACTGTGCTATATACTGCGTGACTGTGCTATATACTGTGTGACTGCTATATACTGCGTGGGCTGTGCTATATACTGCATGGGCTGTTATACACTGTATGGGCTGTGCTATATACTGCATGGGCTGTTATACACTGCGTGGGCTGTGTTATATACTATGTGGCTGTGCTATATACCACGTGGGCTGTGTCATACACTGCGTGGGCTGTGCTATATACTGCGTGGGCTGTGCTATATACTACGTGGGCTGTGCTGTATACTACGTGGGATGTGCTATATACTACGTGGGCTGTGTATATACTATGTGTCTGTGCTATATGCTACGTGGCCTGTGCTATATGCTACGTGGCCTGTGCTATATGCTACATGGCTGTGCTATATGCTACGTGGGCTGTGTTATATGCTACTTGGCTGTGGTATATTTCTCTGCTGTATCTGTGCATCATAAATCACGGTATGTGTTAAAGAGGGGGGCCCACTGAGACTCTTTCACCCGGGGCCCTTAAAAACCTGGAGCCGGCCCTGGCTCCGTGGCAACATATTGCGATGGATTTCTTAACTGATCTGCCTCGCTCCTGTGGTTGTACCATCATCCTCGTGGTTGTGGACCGTTTTTCTAAGATGGCACATTTCATTGCTCTTCCTGGTCTGCCTTCGGCTCCTGAACTGGCGAAGATTTTTGTTCAACATATTTTTCGCATTTATGGTCTTCCACAGCACATTGTTTCTGACCGGGGAGTTCAGTTCACAGCTCGTTTCTGGAGATCTCTCTGTAAGTCACTGAACATTTTGCTTGATTTTTCTTCGGCCTATCATCCACAGTCCAACGGCCAAGTGGAGCGTACCAATCAGATCCTGGTTACTTTTCTCCGGCATTTCTCCAACGCTCATCAAAATGATTGGTCTGAATTACTACCATGGGCCGAGTTTTCTTATAATAACCACACCAGCGAAGCTTCCACCGTTGGGTACAGCCGGGACCAGCTGCTTGGAAAGCATCACAAAACCAGGGATTCAAGCTTGAGGAGGATAATTTGCATATTCCAGGTGCCTTCTGGGAAAAGCGAAGAGTCTCCCTCAGCAAGAAGATCGTTGGGTACAGCCGGGACCAGCTGCTTGGAAAGCATCACCAAACCAGGGATTCAAGCTTGAGGAGGATAATTTGCATATTCCAGGTGCCTTCTGGGAAAAGCGAAGAGTCTCCCTCAGCAAGAAGATCGTTGGGTACAGCCGGGACCAGCTGCTTGGAAAGCATCACCAAACCAGGGATTCAAGCTTGAGGAGGATAATTTGCATATTCCAGGTGCCTTCTGGGAAAAGCGAAGAGTCTCCCTCAGCAAGAAGATCGTTGGGTACAGCCGGGACCAGCTGCTTGGAAAGCATCACCAAACCAGGGATTCAAGCCTGAGGAGGATAATTTGCAAATTCCAGGTGCCTTCTGGGAAAAGCGAAGAGTCTTCCTCAGCAAGAAGATCGTTGGGTACAGCCGGGACCAGCTGCTTGGAAAGCATCACAAAACCGCGCGCCGTAAGCCTGTAGGACATTATTGCAAGAAAGCTTGGCTGAATAGATTACACAAGAAGGAAAACACACAGCAAGTCAGCAGGATCTAGGAGCAACATGGCAGATGTGACAACCTACATGGTGAGCTGCAGCATGTGCTACATGTTCACAGATGGACCAGAAGAAGAATCCAATTTCACCTGTCAGAAGTGTAGACTAGTGGCCCTTTTAGAAGAAAAGGTGCGGGGTCTGGAAGAAAGAATAGCAACTTTGAAACTCATCAAAGAGAATGAAGACTTCCTAGACAGAACAGAAGCATCTCTACTGGTCACAGAAGGTGAAAAAAGTGTCAGAGAACCTCCAAAAGCAGATGAGTGGAAGCATGTGACCAAAAGAAGCAAGAAGACCATGGAGAAATCACCAACCACACAACTGAAGAACCGATATCAAATCTTTGTAGAGGATGAAGATGGCACACCTAAGGATGAAGCAATACCAGCAAGCAAAAAAGAAAAGGGCACACAGCAACAAGTGACAGCAAAAAGTACAGCCAAGAAGCAACGAAGAGTGGTGGTGGTGGGAGACTCACTACTGAGAGGCACAGAAGCAGCCATCTGCAGACCGGACATAACTGCAAGAGAAGTATGCTGCCTTCCAGGTGCGATGATCAAGGATGTGACCGATAGGATACCAAAGCTCTTCAGCTCCAAGGACGTCCACCCATTTCTTCTGATACATGTTGGCACCAATGACACGGCAAGGAAGGACCTACCGACAATCTGCAAGGACTTTGAAGAGTTGGGGAAGAAAGTAAAGGAACTGGATGCACAGGTAGTTTTTTCTTCTATCCTTCCAGTAGACGGGCATGGCACCAGGAGATGGAACAGGATCCTTGATGCGAACAACTGGCTAAGACGATGGTGCAGACAACAAGGATTTGGATTCCTGGACCACGGTGTGAATTACTGGTATGATGGACTCCTCGCCAGAGACGGACTACACCTCAACAAACCTGGGAAACACACATTCGCCAGAAGACTCGCTACACTCATCAGGAGGGCGTTAAACTAGAAGAAGAGGGGACGGGAAGAAAAACATTAGACTGGAACAAAGAAGACCTAGGAAAACATACTCAGGAGAGAGGTAAGAACATTTCTAAAACAATCCACAGCGAGGAGATTGGAACAAAACAAAATCCTCTAAACTGCATGCTCACAAACGCCAGAAGCCTGACAAACAAGATGGAAGAACTAGAAGCAGAAATATCTACAGGTAACTTTGACATAGTGGGAATAACCGAGACACGGTTAGATGAAAGCTATGACTGGGCAGTTAACTTACAGGGTTACAGTCTGTTTAGGAAGGATCGTAAAAATCGGAGAGGAGGAGGGATTTGTCTCTATGTAAAGTCCACTTTAAGGGAGGATATTAGCAAAGGGAATGAGGATGTCGAGTCCATATGGGTCGAAATTCATGGAGGGAAAAATGGTAACAAAATTCTCATTGGGGTCTGTTACAAACCCCCAAATATAACAGAAACCATGGAAAGTCTACTTCTAAAGCAGATAGATGAAGCTGCAACCCATAATGAGGTCCTGGTTATGGGGGACTTTAACTACCCGGATATTAACTGGGAAACAGAAACCTGTGAAACCCATAAAGGCAACAGGTTTCTGCTAATAACCAAGAAAAATTATCTTTCACAATTGGTGCAGAATCCAACCAGAGGAGCAGCACTTTTAGACCTAATACTATCTAATAGACCTGACAGAATAACAAATCTGCAGGTGGTCGGGCATTTAGGAAATAGCGACCACAATATTGTGCAGTTTCACCTGTCTTTCACTAGGGGGACTTGTCAGGGAGTCACAAAAACATTGAACTTTAGGAAGGCAAAGTTTGACCAGCTTAGAGATGCCCTTAATCTGGTAGACTGGGACAATATCCTCAGAAATAAGAATACAGATAATAAATGGGAAATGTTTAAGAACATCCTAAATAGGCAGTGTAAGCGGTTTATACCTTGTGGGAATAAAAGGACTAGAAATAGGAAAAACCCAATGTGGCTAAACAAAGAAGTAAGACAGGCAATTAACAGTAAAAAGAAAGCATTTGCACTACTAAAGCAGGATGGCACCATTGAAGCTCTAAAAAACTATAGGGAGAAAAATACTTTATCTAAAAAACTAATTAAAGCTGCCAAAAAGGAAACAGAGAAGCACATTGCTAAGGAGAGTAAAACTAATCCCAAACTGTTCTTCAACTATATCAATAGTAAAAGAATAAAAACTGAAAATGTAGGCCCCTTAAAAAATAGTGAGGAAAGAATGGTTGCAGATGACGAGGAAAAAGCTAACATATTAAACACCTTCTTCTCCACGGTATTCACGGTGGAAAATGAAATGCTAGGTGAAATCCCAAGAAACAATGAAAACCCTATATTAACCCCTTCATGACCAGGGGATTTTTCGTTTTTCCGTGTTCTTTTTTCGCTCCCCTCCTTCCCAGAGCCATAACTTTTTTATTTTTCCGTCAATTTGGCCATGTGAGGGCTTATTTTTTGCGGGACGAGTTGTACTTTTGAACAACATCATTGGTTTTAGCATGTCGTGTACTAGAAAACGGGAAAAAAAATCCAAGTGCGGTGAAATTGCAAAAAAAGTGCAATCCCACATTGGTTTTTTGTTTGGCTTTTTTGCTAGGTTCACTAAATGCTAAAAATGACCTGCCATTGTAATTCTCTAAGTCATTACGAGTTCATAGACATCTAACATGTCTAGGTTATTTTTTATCTAAGTGGTGAAAAAAAATTCCAAACTTTGCTAAAAAAAATTGCGCCATTTTCCGATACTCGTAGCGTCTCCATTTTTCGTGATCTGGGGTCGGTTGAGGGCTTATTTTTTGCGTGCCGAGATGACATTTTTAATGATAGCATTTCGGTGCAGATACGTTCTTTTGATCGCCCGTTATTGCATTTTAATGCAATGTCGCGGCGACCAAAAAAACGTAATTCTGGCGTTTCGAGTTTTTTTCCCGCTACGCTGTTTAGCTATCAGGTTAATACTTTTTTTTATTTGATAGATCGGGCAATTCTGAGCGCGGCGATACCAAATATGCGTAGATTTGATATTTTTTTTATTGATTTCTTTTGATTGGGGCGAAAGGGGGGTGATTTAAACTTTTATGTTTTTTTTATTTTTTTCACATTTTTTTAAACTTTTTTTTTTAACTTTTGCCATGCTTCAATAGCCTCCATGGGAGGCTAGAAGCAGGCATAGCACGATCGGCTCTGCTACATAGCAGCGATCTGCTGATCGCTGCTATGTAGCAGAATTGCACGTGTGCTGTGAGCGCCGACCACAGGGTGGCGCTCACAGCGACGGGCAATCAGTAACCATAGAGGTCTCAAGGACCTCTATGGCTACAATGGAGACGCATCGCCGACCCCCGGACATGTGACGGGGGTCGGCGATGACGTCATTTGCGGCCGCCCGGCCGGAAGCGGTAGTTAAATGCCGCTGTCTGCGTTTGACAGCGGCATTTAACTAGTTAATAGGTGCGGGCAGATCGCGATTCTGCCCGCGCCTATTACGGGCACATGTCAGCTGTTCAAAACAGCTGACATGTCCCGGCTTTGGTGCGGGCTCACCGCGGAGCCCTGTATCAAAGCAGGGGAGCCGGCATCGGACGGTATAGTACGTCCGATGCCGGTAAGGGGTTAAGGGTCACAAATCTAACCCAAGAAGAGGTGCGAAACCGGCTAAATAAGATTAAAATAGATAAATCTCCGGGTCCGGATGGCATACACCCACGAGTACTAAGAGAACTAAGTAATGTAATAGATAAACCATTATTTCTTATTTTTAGGGACTCTATAGCGACAGGGTCTATTCCGCAGGATTGGCGCATAGCAAATGTGGTGCCAATATTCAAAAAGGGCTCTAAAAGTGAACCTGGAAATTATAGGCCAGTAAGTCTAACCTCTATTGTTGGTAAAATATTTGAAGGGTTTCTGAGGGATGTTATTCTGGATTATCTCAATGAGAATAACTGTTTAACTCCATATCAGCATGGGTTTATGAGAAATCGCTCCTGTCAAACCAATCTAATCAGTTTTTATGAAGAGGTAAGCTATAGGCTGGACCATGGTGAGTCATTGGACGTGGTATATCTCGATTTCTCCAAAGCGTTTGATACCGTGCCGCACAAGAGGTTGGTACACAAAATGAGAATGCTTGGTCTGGGGGAAAATGTGTGTAAATGGGTTAGTAATTGGCTTAGTGATAGAAAGCAGAGGGTGGTTATAAATGGTATAGTCTCTAACTGGGTCGCTGTGACCAGTGGGGTACCGCAGGGGTCGGTATTGGGACCTGTTCTCTTCAACATATTCATTAATGATCTGGTAGAAGGTTTACACAGTAAAATATCGATATTTGCAGATGATACAAAACTATGTAAAGCAGTTAATACAAGAGAAGATAGTATTCTGCTACAGATGGATCTGGATAAGTTGGAAACTTGGGCTGAAAGGTGGCAGATGAGGTTTAACAATGATAAATGTAAGGTTATACACATGGGAAGAAGGAATCAATATCACCATTACACACTGAATGGGAAACCACTGGGTAAATCTGACAGGGAGAAGGACTTGGGGATCCTAGTTAATGATAAACTTACCTGGAGCAGCCAGTGCCAGGCAGCAGCTGCCAAGGCAAACAGGATCATGGGGTGCATTGAGAGGTCTGGATACACATGATGAGAGCATTATACTGCCTCTGTACAAATCCCTAGTTAGACCGCACATGGAGTACTGTGTCCAGTTTTGGGCACCGGTGCTCAGGAAGGATATAATGGAACTAGAGAGAGTACAAAGGAGGGCAACAAAATTAATAAAGGGGATGGGAGAACTACAATACCCAGATACATTAGCGAAATTAGGATTATTTAGTCTAGAAAAAAGACGACTGAGGGGCAATCTAATAACCATGTATAAGTATATAAGGGGACAATACAAATATCTCGCTGAGGATCTGTTGATACCAAGGAAGGTGACGGGCACAAGGGGGCATTCTTTGCGTCTGGAGGAGAGAAGGTTTTTCCACCAACATAGAAGAGGATTCTTTACTGTTAGGGCAGTGAGAATCTGGAATTGCTTGCCTGAGGAGGTGGTGATGGCGAACTCAGTCGAGGGGTTCAAGAGAGGCCTGGATGTCTTCCTGGAGCAGAACAATATTGTATCATACAATTATTAGGTTCTGTAGAAGGACGTAGATCTGGGGATTTATTATGATGGAATATAGGCTGAACTGGATGGACAAATGTCTTTTTTCGGCCTTACTAACTATGTTACTATGTTACCAAATCTCCATTTTTTGTCGTCTACGGACAACACCCTGGTCATCCTCTACCAGTTCCTCCTGTCTCTACTGTGCCGGCGGCAGATCTTCTGTCTAGAGAATTCTCCAGGGTTTGGCAGGAGACCAAGTCTGCTCTCGAACTAGCTCAGCATAGGATGAAGAGGCATACAGATAAAAGGCGTCTCGATTCTCCAGTGTTCCATCCTAGGGATAAGGTCTGGCTTTCTTCTAGATTTATTCGCCTTAAAATCCCTTCACATAAACTGGGTCCCCGTTATATTAGTCCTTTCGAGGTTTTGGCACGTATTAACAACGTCTCTTACAAACTTAAGTTACCTGCCTAATCCCTAATTCCTTTCATGTATCTCTCCTTAAGCCTGTAGTTTTTAATCGGTTTCACACCTCGTCTCTTTCTTCACCTTCGCCTGTTTCCGCAGACAATGTTTTTGAGGTTAACGACATTTTGGCCATGAAAAAAATTAGAGGTAGAACTTTCTTTTTGGTCGACAGGAGGGGTTTCGGTCCTGAGTAGAGATCCTGGGAGCCTCGGGAGAATATTCAGGCTCCTCGAATTTTAGCTAAGTTTCTTTCTGGCCTAAAGAGGAAGGAAGGATGTAAAGACGGGGGTACTATCATACCGCTACTGCCACCTCCCCAGTCAGCGTCTCTCTCTCCGCGCTCACTCCCGGCCCCTGCTTCTCGTGCGCGCGCGCATACCAGGTTCAGTGCTGTGCGTGTGCACTTCTGATCTTCTGTCGGTCCTCCTCTTCGTCTCCTCTATGATCCTGGAGGACTAGTACCCGGAGGTCGGTTCTCCTTATTGTCCTCTCTATGGTTCTGGAGGTCTGTTACCTGGAAGTGCTACCCTGCCTGTAGGTATTTAAACTGCTTCCTGCCGTCCCTCTGTGCCTGGTTATCATTTGTTCCTTCAGGTGTTCCCGGCCGCTCTTAGTCTCTGTGAAGTTCGTTTTCCCTCTGACTTTGGGTTTATCCTGTCTTTCCTGTATCCTGCTAGCCTCTGCGTCTCCTCAGTTCCTCCGCCAGTTCCTGTACTGCTGCAGTTTACCCATCAGTCCGGTGACTCTGCAGTTCCTGTCTTTCCTGTATCCTGCTAGCCTCTGCGTCTCCTCAGTTCCTCCGCCAGACCCTGTACTGCTGCAGTTTACCCATCAGTCCTGTGTCTCTGCAGTACTCTCTATAGGACTGCACTCGGGTGTCATCTGAGTGCAGCCTGATAGCATAACACTGTGGTCCTACTATCTCCGCTTCTTCTTGGTCTTCTCCCGTCCTGGTCCTCCAGCTTCCGTGGCGATAGTCCCTCACGGACCAGCCCCTAACTCTCCCTGCATAGGGAGCGGTCTATCTGGTCAGCTCGTCCGTGAGGGGATCGTCGTCACGGTCTAGAGGGTCCACTTTCTGTTTTCCCTCTTTGAATCGTCACAGTCACAATAGGACTGCACTCGGGTGACATCTGAGTGCAGCCTGATTCTTACAGCATAACACTATCTTTCTGACCACTCCTTCAGTGTTCTGTTCTCTGGCTCCACTTCATCTCCTCTTCCTCTCACTGTCGGGGTACCTCAGGACTCAGTCCTTGGCCCCCTTCTGTTCTCTCTCTACACGGCCCCAATTGGACAGACCATCAGCATATTTGGCTTTCAGTACCATCTTTATGCTGATGACACACAACTATACACGTCATCCCCTGACCTTACCCCGGCTGTACTACAGAATGCCACTGACTGTCTGTCCGCAGTCTCCAACATCATGTCCACCCTCTATCTGAAACTCAACCTCTCCAAAACTGAACTTCTTCTGCTCCCGCCTTCTACTAACCTCCCTAAACCTGACGTTTCCCTCCGTGGGTGGCACCATAATAACACCCCCGCAGCAGGCGCGCTGTCTGGGTGTTATGTTTGACTCCGATCTCTCCTTCACCTCCCATATACAATCTCTTGCCCGCTCGTGCCGCTTACACCTAAAGAACATCTCTAGAATCCGCCCTTTTCTCACCATGGAGACAACTAAAACCCTCACTGTCGCCCTGATCCACTCCCGCCTGGACTACTGTAACGCTCTATTAATTGGCCTCCCCCTCACTGTCGCCCTGATCCACTCCCGCCTGGACTACTGCAACACTCTATTAATTGGCCTCCCCCTCACTGTCGCCCTGATCCACTCCCGCCTGGACTACTGCAACGCTCTATTAATTGGCCTCCCCCTCACGCGACTTTCCCCTCTCCAGTCCATCCTTAATGCAGCAGCCAGGGTCGTCCAACTGGCTAATCGTTACTCGGACACGTCCGCTCTTCGCCAGTCGTTACACTGGCTGCACATTCATTACAGGATACAATTCAAAGTACTTGTTCTCCCCCACAAAGCTCTCCACAATGCAGCACCCCCTTACATCTCCTCCCTCATTTCTGTCTATCGGCCTAACCGACCACTGCGCTCTGCAAATGACTTTTGACTAACCTGCACTAATCCGTACCTCCCACTCCCGACTCCAAGACTTCTCCCGTGCTGCGCCAATCCTCTGGAATGCTCTACCCCAAGATATTAGGACCATCCACAACTTGCATAGTTTTAGGCGCTCGCTCAAAACACATTTGTTCAGAGCGGCCTATCACGTTCACTAATCAAAGTCATTTTATGTTTGTGTGTGTGTAGCCCATTCACTATCTCCATCTATCCCCCACCCCCTGAAGATGGCTGGACCATCATTGTAAATACATCATTGTAAATACACACCTGTACTTTGTATCTCCCCACCTCATTGTAGATTGTAAGCTCTCACGAGCAGGGTCATCTTGTGTTGATTATTATTGCATTGTTAACATTGTTACTTATTATGACTGTTGTGTTTGAAGCTGTTAAACTGTAACGCGCTGCGGAATATGTTGGCGCTATATAAATAAAGATTATTATTATTATTATTATTATTATAAAGATGATGCACAGATCACCTCTATGCAGCAGAATTACAGGCTTGTTATGAGCGCCGACCACAGGGTGGCGCTCATAGCAATCCGGCATCAACAACCATAGAGGTCTCAAGGAGACCTCTGGCTGTTATGCCGACGCATCGCTGACCCCCGATCACGTGACAGGGGTCAGTGATGAGCGCATTTCCGGCCAGATGGCTGGAGGCACTAGTTAAATGCCGCTGTCAGCGTTTGACAGCAGCATTTAACTAGTTAATAGCGGCAGGTGAATCGCGATTCCACCCGCCGCTATTGCGGGCACATTTCAGCTGTACAAAACAGATGACATGTCTCAGCTTTGATGCGGGCTCACCGCCGGAGCCTGCATCAAAGCAGGGGATCTGACCTTGGACGTACTATCCCAGCAGAGGTCAGAAAGGGGTTAAACGTGTCTATTTCTTCCAGCAGAACAGGGGTTAATCGGCCATGTTTGAAATCCCTGCTCTCAGCTGTGCTCGGTTAGCCACTTCTTTTCCCTATATAATCTGGGTTCTATTACTAATCTTCGTCAGAGTTAGCTTTTTGCTGCATGGCTAAAGGAGGGAGAGAAGTTGTTATGAGGAGAGCTGGAGGGATTATAAGCGACTGTTGTTTGGTTTGTACGCTTGGTGATTCCCTATCCCTTCCTATTTTGGTTTCTTCCCCTTCCTGCACCCCCCGGTGGATTTCTCTGTTATATGTGAGTGAATATGTGTGAAGTTTTCAGTTTCTCCTTGTCTTTGTCGCCCTGTTTGTCGGGTTGGTGTACTGCGGTGCACAGTAACGCCCTCTTCTCCCTGGGGCTAATTTAGGAGATAAGGGAAGGGCGGAGGCCCCAGAATCTTCGCCAAGTATCCCGGGGAACAGGGCGAGCTAGGGCGCCCCCTAGTGTTAGGACCAGGAAGGGAGCCCCTGATTCCGGGTCACCCGACAGCTGTGTTGTGACAGTAGTGTAGCAGTCCTATGTTTTGTCACACTCAATTTGATGACAGGTGCCACGCCATCAGCTAAGTGTATATAAGAGTGTAACCGCACCCCTCCCCCCATCAGCGCATCTGTTGCATCTTGTTCAGCATTTTATATTAAAAACTTAATTTGTAAAGCGCTGCAGAATATATTGGTGCTATATAAATAAAATTATTATTATTATTATTAATTTTATATGAGTTTCATGAGCTTTACTCTTATTTGATAGCTTTAAACCAACAAATTGGGGAGTTAAATGTAAGCTCTGCCACAAAGAGTATAATGAGAAGCCAAAAGAAAATGGACACTAGAACAAGATAAAAATAATCTACATTTTTATTATTGAAAAATATTTAAAAATATATATGATATTTGGTAGTAATGATGACACAAACAATAAAATGAAAGAGGACACACAAGTGCCACGTACACACAGGGGGTATAACTACAATAAGGTTGAGCCAACCATCCAGTGAAACAATGGTGGTATATGTGTAGCAATGGCCGGGGGACCACCACGGTGCAGGAAGACTACTGTACACAAGATGAGGTGCAAACAACAAAGGGTAGATTTCTTGGGAGGCAAGGAATAAAGTGGGTGAGGAAGATGCAAACAGGGGTATGCAAAGGCAAAAGATAATTTACAAGAGTTATAAAATTTATCTTGTCCGTAAAATAGCACGGTGCTCCAACTATTACAGACTCAAGATATGTCTCACAAGCAAATTTAAACAATAAAACAAATAACGATGCTACTCTACATATAACCTCCCTGGCCTTTACTAAGCAGGCCACACAGCTCCCGTGTACTGACTACTGAAGCCTACACTAGGCCCTAACAGGTGCACCAAACAGGAACAAACTCACGGTGATGTTGGGGACTCAGGTCCAGTCCCAGGGGGGCCCCCAGCAGTCCAATATGGTGGTGCGCACGGCTTTCTGTCAGCTCTGTGAAGCGTGGTCTTCTCCTTGCTTCTGGATCCTAGGGATGCTCCTGAAAACTGTAAGTCCCTTTCTCAGTATCTTCGTGGCTTCACAAACTAGCACAGAACAGCCACCTTTGCTGTACCCGGAAAAGTCTTGCAAATTTCACAAGTACACTCCATTCCAGGCTGTGGGACCTTTCTTGTAGAAAACAGCACAAAGTTCTCTCTGTAGCAGCTTCAGCTCACACACACACTTTAGGCTCAACTCCTCCCCTAATTCTAGGGCAGTTCATCTTCACAGTCTATAGCAGGGGGAAGCCGAACATTCCATCACACCAGACAAGGGGGTGCTGTCTCTTAAAGTGGCAGCGTGTTACTGTCCATAACAGCACCACCCTCTTACATATGGAGCCAGGAATAAATACTGACAGTCTGATTGAAAGTATATAAAGAACTGACCTGTAGTATAGGTTGTATGTACTAATAAATTAAATACCTATAATGGTCCAATGATGAGGTTACGTGCATACAACCACTTTTGCATTGATTGAAATAGACATATATGCACGGATAAGGCTAAGACTCAACAAAATATATATTGTTTATATCACATCAGAATACGGCAAGATAGATGTATTAAAGTGCATAGTGCAATCTATAGTACAACATGATATAGCCACAATTGGCTGATGCTAATGGAGAAACCCATAATGGAAGAACATAGAAAGAATGCACATAAAGATGACGGTGCCTAAAATTCAGGGGAAATCATCTAACCTTATGGAAACCCTACATAGGGTGATGTGAAGTAAGTACACATAATGCTATTGTAGCCTGATAAACCAACCTGAAATGGACGTGGGAAGAGGAAGACCCCAACGCGCGTTTCGCACACGGCTTCTTTGGGGGGCGTCAATAGTATTATGTGTACTTATCATATACCACCATTGTTTGACTGGTTGGTTGGCTCAACCTTATTGTAGTTATACCTCCTGTGTGTACGTGGCACTTGTGTGTCCTCTTCCATTCTATTGTTTGTGTCATCATTACTACCAAATATCATATATATTTTTTTATATTTTTCAATAATACAAATTTAGATTACTTTTATATTGCTCTAGTGTCCATTTTCTTTTGGTTTCTGTTATTTGATAGCGCGATTCTCACATAGGACAAAATGTGTTTCCCAGCTCCTCTCTCCACACAACTAACACACGTCAGCTGTCCACATTTGAGGTCATTAGCTCATTTCAGACTTAATCACTAACACATGTGAGCCGCCCGAGCACAAACCAGACACAGGTCAGTTTTAAAAGATTTTATTGTCAAACTCAGCTTGGAATAAATCATCAGCTTCTGGGGGCAGATGAGCAGACACCGAAGTCAGCAGCTGTGATCACAAAGTCTTGTACAGCGTTGGTTATAAAGGCAGATGTTACAGAGTGAATGTGAAGATAAGGGATGATGCAAAGCTTGATACTACTGCATCATTTCTTTGTAAATCAGCAGTATGATATAAATCAGCAGTAAAGTGATGTAACACTTATTGAAGGACGAACCTCGAGCTAGATGATCCAAAATGTCCACATACACTGCTAGATGTGTCCTGGAATTGAGAGGTTTGATAACAATAAGACTCACAACTCTTGTTGTCACAAAATCATGGGGAAAGATTAACACTATCCGGACAAATGCCATAGCTATAAAAAAAATATGGCCTTCTTATCATCGTAAAGTACGATCAATATCCAGTGTCATCCAGGCTGTGCAGTGTCGGTGGTATTGACAATGTATGTGACATATATACAGCAGCCAGCAGTGTGTCCCCAATGTGACATATATACAGCAGCCAGCAGTGTGTCCCCAATGTGACATATATACAGCAGCCAGCAGTATGTCCCCAACGTGACATATATACAGCAGCCAGCAGTGTGTCCCCAATGTGACATATATACAGCAGTCAGCAGTGTGTCCACAATGTGACATATACAGCAGGCAGCAGTGTGTCCCCAATGTGACATATATACAGCAGTCAGCAGTGTCTCCAATGTGACATATATACAGCAACCAGCAGTGTGACCCCAATGTGACATATATACAGCAGCCAGCAGTGTGTCCCCAATGTGACATATATACAGCAGCCAGCAGTGTGTCCCCAATGTGACATATATACAGCAGTCAGCAGTGTGTCCCCAATGTGACATATATACAGCAGTCAGCAGTGTGTCCCCAATGTGACATATATACAGCAGCCAGCAGTGTGTCCCCAATGTGACATGTCTACAGCAGCCAGCAGTGTGTCCCCAATGTGACATGTCTACAGCAGCCAGCAGTGTGTCCCCAATGTGACATATATACAGCAGTCAGCAGTGTGTCCCCAATGTGACATATACACAGCAGCCAGCAGTGTGTCCTCAATGTGACATATATACAGCAGTCAGCAGTGTGTCCCCAATGTGACATATATACAGCGGTCAGCAGTGTGTCACCAATGTGACATATATACAGCAGTCAGCAGTGTGTCCCCAATGTGACATATATACAGCAGTCAGCAGTGTGTCCCCAATGTGACATATACACAGCAGCCAGCAGTGTGTCCCCAATGTGACATATATACAGCAGTCAGCAGTGTGTCCCCAATGTGACATATATACAGCAGTCAGCAGTGTGTCCCCAATGTGACATATACACAGCAGCCAGCAGTGTGTCCCCAATGTGACATTTATACAGCAGTAAGCAGTGTGTCCCCAATGTGACATATATACAGCAGCCAGCAGTGTGTCCCCAATGTGACATGTCTACAGTAGCCAGCAGTGTGTCCCCAATGTGACATGTCTACAGTAGCCAGCAGTGTGTCCCCAATGTGACATATATACAGCAGTCAGCAGTGTGTCCCCAATGTGACATATATACAGCAGTCGGCAGTGTGTCCCCAATGTGACATATACACAGCAGCCAGCAGTGTGTCCCCAATGTGACATATATACAGCAGTTAGCAGTGTGTCCCCAATGTGACATATATACAGCAGCCAGCAGTGTATCCCCAATGTGACATGTCTACAGCAGCCAGCAGTGTGTCCCCAATGTGACATATATACAGCAGCCAGCAGTGTGTCCCCAATGTGACATATATACAGCAGCCAGCAGTGTGTCCCCAATGTGACATATATATAGCAGTCAGCAGTGTGTCCACAATGTGACATATACAGCAGCCAGCAGTGTGTCCCCAATGTGACATATATACAGCAGTCAGCAGTGTGTCCCCAATGTGACATATACACAGCAGCCAACAGTGTGTCCCCAATGTGACATATATACAGCAGCCAGCAGTGTGTCCCCAATGTGACATATATACAGCAGTCAGCAGTGTGTCCCCAATGTGACATATACACAGCAGTCAGCAGTGTGTCCCCAATGTGACATGTCTACAGCAGCCAGCAGTGTGTCCCCAATGTGACATGTATACCGCAGCCAGCAGTGTGTCCCCAATGTGACATATATACAGCAGCCAGCAGTGTGTCCCCAATGTGACATATATACAGCAGCCAGCAGTGTGTCCCCAATGTGACATATATACAGCAGTCAGCAGTGTGTCCACAATGTGACATATACAGCAGCCAGCAGTGTGTCCCCAATGTGACATATATACAGCAGTCAGCAGTGTGTCCCCAATGTGACATATACACAGCAGCCAACAGTGTGTCCCCAATGTGACATATATACAGCAGCCAGCAGTGTGTCCCCAATGTGACATATATACAGCAGTCAGCAGTGTGTCCCCAATGTGACATATACACAGCAGTCAGCAGTGTGTCCCCAATGTGACATGTCTACAGCAGCCAGCAGTGTGTCCCCAATGTGACATGTATACCGCAGTCAGCAGTGTGTCCCCAATGTGAAATATATACAGCAGCCAGTAGTGTGTCCCCAATGTGACATGTCGACAGCAGCCAGCAGTGTGTCCCTAATGTGACATATATATACAGCAGTCAGCAGTGTGTCCCCAATGTGACATATATACAGCAGTCAGCAGTGTGTCCCCAATGTGACATATATACAGCAGCCAGCAGTGTGTCCCCAATGTGACATATATACAGCAGTCAGCAGTGTGTCCCCAATGTGACATATATACAGCAGCCAGCAGTGTTTCCCCAATGTGACATGTATACCGCAGTCAGCAGTGTGTCCCCAATGTGACATATATACAGCAGCCAGCAGTGTGTCCCCAATGTGACATATATACAGCAGTCAGCATTGTGTCCCCAATGTGACATATATACAGCAGCCAGCATTGTGTCCCCAATGTGACATATATACAGCAATCAGCAATGTGTCCCCAATGTGACATATATACAGCAGTCAGCAGTGTGTCCCCAATGTGACATATATATATATATATATACAGCAGTCAGCAGTGTGTCCCCAATGTGACATATATACAGCAGCCAGCAGTGTGTCCCCAAAGTGACATATATACAGCAGTCAGCAGTGTGTCCCCAATGTGACATATATACAGCAGTCAGCAGTGTGTCCCCAATGTGACATATATACAGCAGTCAGCAGTGTGTCCACAATGTGACATATACAGCAGCCAGCAGTGTGTCCCCAATGTGACATATACACAGCAGTCAGCAGTGTGTCCACAATGTGACATATACAGCAGCCAGCAGTGTGTCCCCAATGTGACATATATACAGAAGCCAGCAGTGTCTCCCCAATGTGACATGTCTACAGCAGTCAGCAGTGTGTCCCCAATGTGACATATATACAGCAGCCAGCAGTGTGTCACCAATGTGACATATATACAGCAGTCAGCAGTGTGTCCCCAATGTGACATATACACAGCAGTCAGCAGTGTGTCACCAATGTGACATATATACAGCAGCCAGCAGTGTGTCCCCAATGTGATATATACAGCAGCCCGCGGTGTGTCCCCAATGTGACATATATACAGCAGCCAGCGGTGTGTCCCCAATGTGACATATATACAGCAGCCAGTGGTGTGTCCCCAATGTGACATATATACAGCAGCCAGCAGTGTCCCCAATGTGACATGTCTACAGCAGTCAGCAGTGTGTCCCCAATGTGACATATATACAGCAGCCAGCAGTGTGTCCCCAATGTGACATATATACAGCAGTCAGCAGTGTGTCCCCAATGTGACATATACACAGCAGCCAGCAGTGTGTCCCCAATGTGACATATATACAGCAGTCAGCAGTGTGTCCCCAATGTGACATATACACAGCAGTCAACAGTGTGTCCCCAATGTGACATATACACAGCAATCAGCAGTGTGTACCCAATGTGACATATGTACAGCAGTTAGTAGTGTGTCCCCAATGTTACATATATACAGCAGTTAGTAGTGTGTCTCCAGTGTGATATGTATACAGCAGTCAGCAGTGTGTCACCAATGTGACATATATACAGCAGCCAGCAGTGTGTCCCCAATGTGATATATACACAGCAGCCCGCGGTGTGTCCCCAATGTGACATATATACAGCAGCCAGCGGTGTGTCTCCAATGTGACATATATACAGCAGCCAGTGGTGTGTCCCCAATGTGACATATATACAGCAGCCAGCAGTGTCCCCAATGTGACATATATACAGCAGTCAGCATTGTGTCCCCAATGTGACATATATACAGCAGCCAGTGGTGTGTCCCCAATGTGACATATATATAGCAGTTAGTAGTGTGTCCCCAGTGTGACATGTATACAGCAGTGTGTTACCAATGTGACATTTATACAGCAGCCAGCAGTGTGTCCCCAATGTGACATATATACAGCAGCCAGTGGTGTGTCCCCAATGTGACATATATACAGCAGTTAGTAGTGTGTCCCCAGTGTGACATGTATACAGCAGTGTGTCACCAATGTGACATTTATACAGCAGCCAGCAGTGTGTCCCCAATGTGACAAATATACAGCAGCCAGCAGTGTGACCCCAATGTGACATATATACAGCAGCCGGCAGTGTGTCCCCAATGTGACATATATACAGCAGTCAGCATTGTGTCCCCAATGTGACATATATACAGCAGCCAGCAGTGTGTCCCCAATGTGACATATATACAGCAGTCAGCAGTGTGTACCCAATGTGACATATATACAGCAGTCAGCAGTGTGTACCCAATGTGACATTTATACAGCAGCCAGCAGTGTGTCCCCAATGTGACATATATACAGCAGTCAGCAGTGTGTACCCAATGTGACATTTATACAGCAGCCAGCAGTGTGTCCCCAATGTGACATATATACAGCAGCCAGCAGTGTGTCCCCAATGTGACATATATACAGCAGCCAGCAGTGTGTCCCCAATGTGACATATATACAGCAGTCAGCATTGTGTCCCCAATGTGACATATATACAGCAGCCAGCAGTGTGTCCCCAATGTGACAACCAGCAGTGCCAAAAACTCCTCTGGACTTTGTTATAATTTGCCTAGATGCCCATGAATTCTTCTGAGTAGCTGTTGCAGGTGGCCTCTCCTGTACTTGGACCTACTCCATAGTCGGACATCCCCCACCACGCCCCGCGCCATGACTGCTCACTGTGCAATTCCTCCAAAGTGAGGTTTCCAGGTTGGTATTACCAAAGAGTTACAAACCCATCCTAAAGTTATTGCGTTGGAAGGTTCCAAGATTATTTTGTCTGTGACGGCTTTGTGAAACTATCTTTATCAGTCTGATCAAAGTGAATGGCGCAGTGGTCACACGTACACTTCTGCTCAATGTCCAAAGAGTACATTAGGACCCCAGTTCTTGGGATTGCGGGGTTCCCAGCAATCTGCTCTCCAACATTCATAAGTTAATCACCTATCCCGTAGATACGTGACAAACCCTCACCTACTGTATCTTCACCCATCCCTTGTAGACCGTGAGACCTCGCAGGCCGGGTCTTCTCACCTACTGTATCCTCACCAATCCCTTGTAGACTGTGAGACCTCGCGGGCAGGGTCCTCTCTCCTCCTGTATCCTCACCCATCCCTTGTAGACTGTGAGACCTCGCGGGCCGGGTCCTCTCACCTACTGTATCCTCACTCATCCCTTGTAGACTGAGACCTTGCGGGCCGGGTCCTCTCACCTACTGTATCCTCACCCATCCCTTGTACACTGTGAGACCTCGCGGGCCGGGTCTTCTCACCTACTGTATCCTCACCAATCCCTTGTAGACTGTGAGACCTCGCGGGCAGGGTCCTCTCACCTACTGTATCCTCACCCATCCCTTGTACACTGTGAGACCTCGCGGGCCGGGTCTTCTCACCTACTGTATCCTCACCAATCCCTTGTAGACTGTGAGACCTCGCGGGCCGGGTCCTCTCACCTACTGTATCCTCACTCATCCCTTGTAGACTGAGACCTCGCGGGCCGGGTCCTCTCACCTACTGTATCCTCACTCATCCCTTGTAGACTGTGAGACCTCGCGGGCCGGGTCTTCTCACCTACTGTATCCCCACCCATCCCTTGTACACTGTGAGACCTTGGGGGCAGGGTCCTCTCTCCTCCTGACCAGTTGGTGACTTATTTTTTCTAGATTATTGTACTTGTTTTTATTATGTATACCCCTCCTCACATGTAAAGCGCCGTGGAATAAATGGCGCTGTAATAATAATAATAAATAATAATAATATTATTATAATACAGGACACAATTTTTTACTTTTCAGTTTATATATCAAACACATTTATTGGTGTTTTCTTTTAATGATTCTAAAATTGGAAAGCTAGTAGAAATGAGAAAAAGAAGGCAGAGGCATTTATTTTGTCTTTTTCTTCCTTCTCTCCTATAAAGTCACATTAGGAGATTAGATTGTATGATACATTTTGCTATTGTTACCTTGAAAAATGATATAATGCTTTTTGTTTTAACATTTTTGTAAATCCGCATTATAGGAGCAGAATGGAGAGAGATAGGGGCAGAATGGAGAGACATGGGGCAGAATGGAGAGACATCTGGGCAGAATGGAGAGAGATAGGGGCAGAATGGAGAGACATCTGGGCAGAATGGAGAGAGATAGGGGCAGAATGGAGAGACATCTGGGCAGAATGGAGAGACATCTGAGCAGAATGGAGACATGGGGCAGAATGGAGAGACATCTGGGCAGAATGGAGAGAGATAGGGGCAGAATGGAGAGACATCTGGGCAGAATGGAGAGACATCTGAGCAGAATGGAGAGAGATAGGGGCAGAATGGAGACATGGGGCAGAATGGAGAGACATCTGGGCAGAATGGAGAGAGATAGGGGCAGAATGGAGAGACATCTGGGCAGAATGGAGAGACATCTGAGCAGAATGGAGAGAGATAGGGGCAGAATGGAGACATGGGGCAGAATGGAGAGACATCTGGGCAGAATGGAGAGAGATAGGGGCAGAATGGAGACATGGGACAGAATGGAGAGACATCTGGGCAGAATGGAGAGAGATAGGGGCAGAATGGAGACATGAGGGCAGAATGGAGAGACATCTGAGCAGAATGGAGAGAGATGGGGGCAGAATGGAGAGACGTCTGAGCAGAATGGAGAGAGATAGGGGCAGAATGGAGACATGGGGCAGAATGGAGAGACATCTGAGCAGAATGGAGAGAGATAGGGGCAGAATGGAGACATGGGGCAGAATGGAGAGACATCTGAGCAGAATGGAGAGAGATAGGGGCAGAATGGAGACATGGGGCAGAATGGAGAGACATCTGAGCAGAATGGAGAGAGATAGGGGCAGAATGGAGACATGAGGGCAGAATGGAGAGACATCTGAGCAGAATGGAGAGAGATAGGGGCAGAATTGTTATGATTAGGTAATTCAGAACCACAATGGACCTTGAAGTTCAGAGCACACAAAGTGACCTGACAATAACCAAAAGACATAGGACGAGCTCTGAGACGTGGGAACTCTGCTGACCGCAATCCCTAATCCTATCCAACCACACTAGAGGCAGCCGTGGATTGCGCCTAACGCTCCCTATGCAACTCGGCACAGCCTGAGAAACTAGCTAGGCCTAAGATAGAAAAATAAGCCTACCTTGCCTCAGAGAAATACCCCAAAGGAAAAGGCAGCCCCCCACATATAATGACTGTGAGTAGAGATGAAAATACAAACACAGAGATGAAATAGATTTAGCAAAGTGAGGCCCAACTTACTGAACAGACCGAAGATAGGAAAGATAACTTTGCGGTCAACACAAAACCCTACAAACAACCACGCAGAGGGGGCAAAAAGACCCTCCGCACCGACTAACGGTACGGAGGTGCTCCCTCTGCGTCCCAGAGCTTCCGGCAAGCCAGAAAAATCAATAAAGCAAGCTGGACAGAAAAAATAGCAAACAAAAATAACACAAGCAAAACTTAGCTTATGCAGAGCAGACAGGCCACAGGAACGATCCAGGAGGAAGCAAGACCAATACTAGAACATTGACTGGAGGCCAGGAGCAAAGCACTAGGTGGAGTTAAATAGAGCAGCACCTAACGACTTCACCACATCACCTGAGGAAGGAAACTCAGAAGCCGCAGTACCACTTGTGACCACAGGAGGGAGCTCTGCCACAGAATTCACAACAGTACCCCCCCCCTTGAGGAGGGGTCACCGAACCCTCACCAGAGCCCCCAGGCCGACCAGGATGAGCCATATGAAAGGCACGAACAAGATCGGCAGCATGGACATCAGAGGCAAAGACCCAGGAATTATCTTCCTGACCATAACCCGTCCACTTAACCAGATACTGGAGTTTCCGTCTCGAAACATGAGAATCCAAAATCTTCTCCACAATATACTCCAACTCCCCCTCCACCAAAACCGGGGCAGGAGGATCAACAGATGGAACCATAGGTGCCACGTATCTCCGCAACAATGACCTATGGAATACGTTATGGATGGAAAAAGAATCTGGAAGGGTCAAACGAAAAGACACAGGATTAAGAACCTCAGAAATCCTATACGGACCAATGAAACGAGGCTTAAACTTAGGAGAGGAAACCTTCATAGGAATATGACGAGATGACAACCAAACCAAATCCCCAACACGAAGTCAGGGACCCACACAGCGTCTGCGATTAGCGAAACGTTGAGCCTTCTCCTGGGACAAGGTTAAATTGTCCACTTCATGAGTCCAAATCTGCTGTTACCTGTCCACCACCGTATCCACACCAGGACAGTCCGAAGACTCAACCTGCCCTGAAGAGAAACGAGGATGGAACCCAGAGTTGCAGAAAAACGGCGAAACCAAGGTAGCCGAGCTGGCCCGATTATTAAGGGCGAACTCAGCCAAAGGCAAGAAGGACACCCAATCATCCTGATCAGCAGAAACAAAGCATCTCAGATATGTTTCCAAGGTCTGATTGGTTCGTTCGGTCTGGCCATTAGTCTGAGGATGGAAAGCCGAGGAAAAAGACAAATCAATGCCCATCCTAGCACAAAAAGCTCACCAAAACCTCGAAACAAACTGGGAACCTCTGTCAGAAACAATGTTCTCTGGAATGCCATGTAAACGAACCACATGCTGGAAGAACAATGGCACCAAATCAGAGGAGGAAGGTAATTTAGACAAGGGTACCAAATGAATCATCTTAGAAAAGCGATCACAAACCACCCAAATGACCGACATTTTTTGAGAGACGGGGAGATCCGAAATAAAATCCATAGAGATATGTGTCCAAGGCCTCTTTGGGACCGGCAAGGGCAAAAGCAACCCACTGGCACGAGAACAGCAGGGCTTAGCCCGAGCACAAATCCCACAGGACTGCACAAAAGAACGCACATCCCGCGACAGAGACAGCCACCAAAAGGATCTAGCCACTAAATCTCTGGTACCAAAGATTCCAGGATGACCAGCCAACACCGAACAATGAACCTCAGAGATAACTTTATTCGTCCACCTATCAGGGACAAACAGTTTCTCCGCTGGGCAACGATCAGGTTTATTAGCCTGAAATTTTTGCAGCACCCGCCGCAAATCAGGGGAGATGGCAGACAAAATTACTCCCTCTTTGAGAATACCCGCCGGCTCAGACAAACCCGGAGAGTCGGGCACAAAACTCCTAGACAGGGCATCCGCCTTCACATTTTTAGAGCCCGGAAGGTACGAAACCACAAAGTCAAAACGGGAGAAAAACAGCGACCAACGAGCCTGTCTAGGATTCAACCGTTTGGCAGACTCGAGATAAGTCAAGTTCTTGTGATCAGTCAAGACCACCACACGATGCTTAGCTCCTTCAAGCCAATGACGCCACTCCTCGAATGCCCACTTCATGGCCAGCAACTCTCGATTGCCAACATCATAATTTCGCTCAGCAGGCGAAAACTTCCTGGAAAAGAAGGCGCATGGTTTCATCACCGAGCAATCAGAACTTCTCTGCGACAAAACAGCCCCCGCTCCAATTTCAGAAGCATCAACCTCGACCTGGAACGGAAGCGAAACATCTGGTTGACACAACACAGGGGCAGAAGAAAAACGACGCTTTAACTCTTGAAAAGCTTCCACAGCAGCAGAAGACCAATTGACCACATCAGCACCCTTCTTGGTCAAATGGGTCAATGGTTTAGCAATACTAGAAAAATTACAGATGAAGCGACGATAAAAATTAGCAAAGCCCAGGAACTTTTGCAGACTCTTCAGAGATGTCGGCTGAGTCCAATCATAGATGGCCTGGACCTTAACAGGGTCCATCTCGATAGTAGAAGGGGAAAAAATGAACCCCAAAAATGAAACCTTCTGAACACCAAAGAGACACTTTGATCCCTTCACAAACAAAGAATTAGCACGCAGGACCTGGAACACCATTCTGACCTGCTTCACATGAGACTCCCAATCATCCGAGAAGACCAAAATATCATCCAAGTATACAATCAGGAAATTATCCAGTTACTCTCGGAAGATGTCATGCATAAAGGACTGAAACACCGATGGAGCATTGGCAAGTCCGAAAGGCATAACTAGGTACTCAAAATGGCCCTCGGGCATATTAAATGCAGTTTTCCATTCATCGCCCCGCTTAATACGCACAAGATTATACGCACCACGAAGATCTATCTTGGTGAACCAACTAGCCCCCTTGATCCGAGCAAACAAATCAGATAGCAGCGGCAAGGGGTACTGAAATTTGACCGTGAATTTATTTAGAAGGCGGTAATCTATACAAGGTCTCAGCGAACCATCCTTCTTGGCCACAAAAAAGAACCCCGCTCCCAATGGCGACGATGACGGGCGAATATGACCTTTCTCCAAGGACTCCTTCACGTAACTCCGCATAGCGGCGTGCTCAGGTACAGATAAATTAAACAGTCGACCTTTAGGAAACTTACTACCAGGAATCAAATCGATAGCACAATCACAATCCCTATGCGGAGGTAGGGCATTGGACTTGGGCTCATCAAATACATCCCGGTAATCAGACAAGAACTCTGGGACCTCAGAAGGGGTGGATGACGAAATAGACAGAAATGGAACATCACCATGTACTTCCTGACAACCCCAGCTGGACACAGACATTGATTTCCAATCTAATACTGGGTTATGGACTTGTAGCCATGGCAACCCCAACACGACCACATCATGCAGATTATGCAACACCAGAAAGCGAATATCCTCCTGATGTGCAGGAGCCATGCACATGGTCAGCTGGGTCCAGTACTGAGGCTTATTCTTGGCCAAAGGCGTAGCATCAATTCCTCTCAATGGAATAGGACACTGCAAGGGCTCCAAGAAAAACCCACAACGCCTAGCATACTCCAAGTCCATCAAATTCAGGGCAGTGCCTGAATCCACAAATGCCATGACAGAATAAGATGACAAAGAGCAGATCAAAGTAACGGACAAAAGAAATTTTGACTGTACCGTACCAATGGTGGCAGACCTAGCGAACCGCTTAGTGCGCTTAGGACAATCGGAGAAAGCATGAGTGGAATCACCACAGTAGAAACACAGCCCATTCTGACGTCTGTGTTCTTGCCGTTCAACTCTGGTCAAAGTCCTATCGCACTGCATAGGCTCAGGTTTATGCTCGGATAATACCGCCAAATGGTGCACAGATTTACGCTCACGCAAGCGTCGACCGATCTGAATGGCCAAAGACATAGACTCATTCAGACCAGCAGGCATGGGAAATCCCACCATGACATCCTTAAGGGCTTCAGAGAGACCCTTTCTGAAAATAGCTGCCAGCGCACATTCATTCCATTGAGTGAGCACGGACCACTTTCTAAACTTCTGACAATAAATCTCTATCTCATCCTGACCCTGACACAGAGCCAGCAAATTTTTCTCTGCCTGATCCACCGAATTAGGTTCATCGTACAGCAATCTGAGCGCCAGGAAAAACGCATCAATATTACATAATGCAGGATCTCCTGGCGCAAGGGAAAATGCCCAGTCTTGAGGGTCGCCACGTAATAAAGAAATAATGATCCTAACTTGTTGAACTGGGTCACCAGAGGAGCGAGGTTTCAAAGCCAGAAACAGTTTACAATTATTTCTGAAACTCAGAAATTTAGCTCTATCTCCAGAAAACAAATCAGGAATAGGAATTCTTCGCTCTAACATAGAATTCTGAACCACAAAGTCTTGAATATTTTGTACTCTTGCAGTGAGATGATCCACACATGAAGACAGACCTTTAATGTCCATCACTACACCTGTGTCCTGAACCACCCAAATGTCTAGGGGAAAAAAAAAGGCAAAACACAGTGCAAAGAAAAAAAAAATGGTCTCAGAACTTCTTTTTTCCCTCTATTGAGAAGCATTAGTACTTTTGGCCTCCAGTACTGTTATGATTAGGTAATTCAGAACCACAATGGACCTTGAAGTTCAGAGCACACAAAGTGACCTGACAATAACCAAAAGACATAGGACGAGCTCTGAGACGTGGGAACTCTGCTGACCGCAATCCCTAATCCTATCAACCACACTAGAAATAACCGTGGATTGCGCCTAACGCTCCCTATGCAACTCGGCACAGCCTGAGAAACTAGCTAGGCCTAAGATAGAAAAATAAGCCTACCTTGCCTCAGATAAATACCCCAAAGGAAAAGGCAGCCCCCCACATATAATGACTGTGAGTAGAGATGAAAATACAAACGCAGAGATTAAATAGATTTAGCAAAGTGAGGCCCAACTTACTGAACAGACCGAAGATAGGAAAGATAACTTTGCGGTCAACACAAAACCCTACAAACCACGCAGAGGGGGCAAAAAGACCCTCCGCACCGACTAACGGTACGGAGGTGCTCCCTCTGCGTCCCAGAGCTTCCGGCAAGCCAGAAAAACCAATAAAGCAAGCTGGACAGAAAAAATAGCAAACAAAAATAACACAAGCAAAACTTAGCTTATGCAGAGCAGACAGGCCACAGGAACGATCCAGGAGGAAGCAAGACCAATACTAGAACATTGACTGGAGGCCAGGAGCAAAGCACTAGGTGGAGTTAAATAGAGCAGCACCTAACGACTTCACCACATCACCTGAGGAAGGAAACTCAGAAGCCGCAGTACCACTTGTGACCACAGGAGGGAGCTCTGCCACAGAATTCACAACACAAAATGGAGACATGGGGGCAGAATGGAGAGACGTCTGAGCAGAATGGAGAGAGATAGGGGCAGAATGGAGACATGGGGCAGAATAGAGAGACATCTGGGCAGAATGGAGAGAGATAGGGGCAGAATGGAGAGACTTGAGCAGAATGGAGAGACATCTGGGCAGAATGGAGAGAGATAGAGGCAGAATGGAGACATGGGGCAGAATGGAGAGACATCTGGGCAGAATGGAGAGAGATGGGGCAGAATGGAGAGACTTGAGCAGAATGGATTAACATCTGGGCAGATTGGAGAGATATAGGGGCAGAATGGAGACATGAGGGCAGAATGGAGAGACATCTGAGCAGAATGGAGAGAGATAGGGGCAGAATGGAGAGACATCTGAGCAGAATGGAGAGAGATAGGGGCAGAATGGAGACATGGGGCAGAATGGAGAGACATCTGAGCAGAATGGAGAGAGATAGGGGCAGAATGGAGAGACGTCTGAGCAGAATGGAGAGACATCTGGGCAGAATGGGAGAGATAGGGGCAGAATGGAGAGTCATGTGGGCAGAATGGATAAATGGGGGCAGAATGGAGACATGGGGCCAGAATGGAGAGACATAGGGTCAGAATAGAGAGGCATGAGAGCAGAATGGATAAATGGGGGCAGAATGGAGAATCATGTGGGTAGAATGGAGACATGGGGCCAGAATGGAGAGACATAGGGTCAGAATAGAGAGGTATGAGAGCAGAATGGAGAAATGAGGGCAGAATGGAGAGACATCTGGGCAGAATGGATAAATGGGGCAGAATGGAGAGACAAGGGGCAGAATGGAGAGACATTAGTGCACAATGAAGACATGTGGGCAAAATGGAGAAACAAGGGGCAGAATGGAGTCGCATGGGGAAGAATGGAGACTGTAGAGACGACATGGGGCAAGAGAGCGATGACATTTGGACACAATGGAAACAACATGGGGGCAGCATGGAGACGACATAGAGGCAGGATACAGTCACATGGGGCCAGGATGAGAGAATATTTGAGGCCAGGAATGGGAGAATACAATGGGCCAGGAATGGGAGAACACAATGGGTTAGGAATGGGAGAATATAAGGAGCCAGGAATGAGGATGCCACAAGGGGCCATGAATGAGACATGTGGGGTCCAGAATGGAGTACATATAGGAGCAGGATGTGGGACAGTATTACTATAGGGGTAAATTAAGAGATATTAAGAGACTATACACTATATACAGAGCTCTTGTGTATAATGTAACCAGTGATCACTGCATTACCTGTACATTGACACTATATACAGAGCTCCTGTGTATGTCATCGGTGATCACTGTGTTACCTGTACACTGTCTTGCTTTAGCTTGTCTGGTTGGCTGTCAAAATTGGGGGGACCCCATGCCATTTTGTTAAATGATTTATTTAGATAATTTAAAAAAAAATGTGGGGACCCCTCTATTCTTGATGACCAGCCTTGTTAATGCTGACAGCTGAGGGTTGCTGCCCGCAGCTGTCACTTTTGCCTGGCTGGTTATCAACAATACTGGGGAACCCACGCCGTTTAATTAATTAATTCATTCATTTAATTTATAGCGCAGGCAGCAGCTGATGAATACTCCCATCAGCTGCCGCCTGCTCTCACTGTTATTAGCAGCAGGAGGTGTAGGCTGATGGGAGTATACCGTCACACAGTGCAATTTTGATCGCTACGACGGCACGATTTGTGACGTTCGAGCGATATAGTTACGATATCGCAGTGTCTGACACGCTCCTGCGATCAGGGACCCCGCTGAGAATCGTACGTCGTAGCAGATCGTTTGAAACTTTCTTTCGTCGTCTAGTGTCCCGCTGTGGCGGCATGATCGCATGGTGTAACATGTATCGTATACGATGTGCGCATAGTAACCAACGGCTTCTACATCGCACATACGTCATGAAATTATCGCTCCAGCGTCGTAGATTACAAAGTGTGACAGCAGTCTACGACGCTGGAGCGATATTGTTACGACGCTGGAGCGTCACGGATCGTACCGTCGTAGCGATGAAAATTGCACTGTGTGACGGTACCCTAAGTCCCAACAGCCACCGCCTGCTCTCACTGATATCAGTTAAATATGGCTGTCAACATTCTCCCCTGCTCGCGCTGATCGCAGCAAGATCAGGGAGATCAGGGGAAAATGACGAGAGCTGTTTTCAGCACCCAGCGGCGGTGAACAACGTGAACACTACCACTGCTTCCCAAGCGCCGGTATGAATCGCACTAATAATACAGGGATGTCAACATCAGTGTGCATGTGTGCGGGACGTTTTGCGGCCCGTGCTGCTGTTAAAAATGGACATATCAGCTTATTTTGCCCATGGACACATGGTCCGTAGAAACACACTGACGTGTGTACAGACCCATTCACTTGAATGGGTCTACGTGTGTAAGTGTCTTCGATAAGTGTGAAAACTGTCACCACACGTACCAGACACACTGACATCTGACAGAGGCCTAACAAGTAGCAGAGATCTTGAAAAAAAATGAAAGTTGTAAAAAATGTATTGTACAGTGACTGTTATTTAGAAAGACATAAGACCTACCGTATATACTCGAGTATAAGCCGAGATTTTCAGCCCAAATTTTTGGGCTGAAAGTGCCCCCCTCGGCTTATACTCGAGTCACGGTAGTGGTGGGGTCGGCGGGTGAGGGGGAGAGGGCGCTGAGGTATACTTACCTAGTCCCAGCGATCCTCGCGCTGTCCCTGCCGTCCCACGGTCTTCGGTGCTGCAGCGTCTTCCCCTCTTCAGCGGTCACGTGGGACCGCTCATTAGAGATATGAATAAGCGGCTCCACCTCCCATAGGGGTGGAGCCGCCTATTCATTTCTCTAATCAGCGGTGCCGGTGACCGCTGACAGGAAGATGCTGCAGCACAGAAGACGGGGAGGAAGGCAGGGACAGCGCGAGGATCGCTGGGACTAGGTAAGTATGTTATATTCACCTGTCCGCGTTCCAGCCGCCGGGCGTCGCTCCATCTTCCCGGCGTCTGCGCTCTGACTGTTCAGGCAGAGGGCGCGATGACGCATATAGTGTGCGCGGCGCCCTCTGCCTGATCAGTCAGAGCAGAGACGCCGGGAAGATGGAGGCGCCGGGACCGGACGCTGGGAGCTGCAATCAAGGGAGGTGAGTATGTGGTTTTTTTTTTTATTGCAGCAGCAGCAGCAGCAGCGGCAGCACAGATTTATGTACAGCATCTATGGGGGCAGTATGAACGGCACACAGCACTATATGGGGGCAGTATGAACGGCACACAGCACTATATGGGGGCAGTATGAACGGCACACAGCACTATATGGGGGCAGTATGAACGGCACACAGCACTATATGGGGGCAGTATGAACGGCACACAGCACTATATGGGGGCAGTATGAACGGCACACAGCACTATATGGGGGCAGTATGAACGGCACACAGCACTATATGGGGGCAGTATGAACGGCACACAGCACTATATGGGGGCAGTATGAACGGCACACAGCACTATATGGGGGCAGTATGAACGGCACACAGCACTATATGGGGGCAGTATGAACGGCACACAGCACTATATGGGGGCAGTATGAACGGCACACAGCACTATATGGGGGCAGTATGAACGGCACACAGCACTATATGGGGGCAGTATGAACGGCACACAGCACTATATGGGGGCAGTATGAACGGCACACAGCACTATATGGGGGCAGTATGAACGGCACACAGCACTATATGGGGCATCTGTGCAGCATCTATGGGGCAATATGAACGGTGCAGAGCACTATATGGCACAGCTATGGGGAAATAATGATCTATTTTTATTTTTGAAATTCACCGGTAAATGCTACATTTCCACCCTAGGCTTACACTCGAGTCAATAAGTTTTCCCAGTTTTTTGTGGCAAAATTAGGGGGGTCGGCTTATACTCGGGTCGGCTTATACTCGAGTATATACGGTAATTATCTTAGTGTCAGCCCCACTTTACACTCATCAAAACATACAGACAACATGTTTTATCATTTTTTTATGGTATATAAATCAAAACAACAATAAATTGATCTGGAAGGATAAATCACACAAAATAACTGAAACATGGTGGGTTCTGGTGACATTTCCAGGTCTTGTTTGGCAATCACAGACAAGGTGAATTCTGGCAATGTTCCCGCACTAACTTTTTATCAAGTTATCACTGTGCCCCATTATATCACAACTAGGACCACATTATATAATGGTGATTCTACAATGGAGGGGCTGCAGGGGACACATACACAGCTTTCACCATTATGCTCCTGTTGATTTATAAATAATCCACCGTGGCCCAAATCTTTCTTACTAATACTTCATTGTACATTAACACAAAAACACAAAACAATAGAACAAAATTGCAATTAGCAATAACTCCCACCACCACAAACTATATATAAATGCATGGTATCACCATAATCGCGACCTGCAGAATAATGATATACTGTCATTTACAGCACATAGTGAATGGTAGAGACACGAAACCTCATAAATTGCTTTAAACCTCATAAATTGTCCTTTTTTTTCCATTACACCCGACCATCAGAACATTATTAAAAAAAAATTCAATACATTGTAAATACTCTAAGAATATTGTAAAATACAACTTGTCTCACAATAACTTAACTCTAATAAGGCTAAAAAAAAATAGTTATGACTCTTGGAATGCCAAGAGGAAACAAACTATAAAAAGTGCTGCGTACTCATAGAATTTTTTTTCAACATATGCTAATTCACCAGCAAGACCACTAATCAATAAAGATTTTGCTAAATGAGTACTGTTGGTGGTTCTTAAAGTATTTTGTGCGCTGATTCCGAATTTTTTTTTTTTTCAATAAATTTTGCCTACATATGAAGATATGCCCCTCCTGGTGTCCAAAATCTATTCCGAAAACTACGAGTGGAATATTGGTGGTGATGTGGAGGTAGTAGCCTTGGTGTTTGAGTTGTAACTTTATTACATGATGTTTTGTTCTTTTCTCTGCAGAGACCGCAAAAACCATTTCACAAAAAAAAACAGTGACCACCAAGAAACAATTTGACTCCTGGAAGAAATAATTTCCTGCATCAGCATCTGGTAGTTCAAGAAAAAAATTTCCGTCTGCCACTGCACCTAAAACTTGGGTTGATGAAGAACTTTGTCAAGGCTTTGGCTCGTGATGGCGATGGTTTTGCAGGCCTCAAAAACAAGTTTCCACAAATCAACGAGGTCAAGATCAAGAAAGGAATTTTCATGGGCCACAAGGGACATTTCGAAAGACACTGATTTTGACACAAAACTAAGCGAGACGGAGGCAACGGTGTGGTAGTCCTTCAAAAATGTAGTGGTGAACTTCCTTGGCAACCATAAAGCACCAAACTATAGAGACCTTGTGACTGAGTTATTACAACGCTACCAAGAATTGGGATGCAATATTTCTCTGAAGATACATTTCCTGGACTCACATTAAGATTTTTTTTTTCCTCGATAACCATGGAGCTGCCAGTGATGAGCACAGACAGCGTTTTCATCAGGACATCGCGCTACTTGAAGGCCATTATAAAGAGTAGTGGAGCTCAAAAATGCTCACAGACTACTTTTGGGGACTAAAAAGGGACACGCCTGCAGTTAAATATTCAAGAAATTCAAACCATTTTTTTTGCATAATTGAAAAAAAAAAAATTGTAGTTTTTGTTAAAAATAAAATGTTTAAAAATGTAAAAGCGTGTAACTAAAAATCCCTGCCTGATAGAAAAATTCTGAATGCAGAATTCGGATCAGGGGACAAATTACCATAAGAAATGCGCTATTTCATCCATTTAACACAAAAGAAATAAAATTTTGTAGGCCAGTGTAACCTGGATCTTCACAGCTCATTTATAGCAGACACCTTCTTATCCCTTCTGACTCTTTAACCCAGTGGCAACCTGTCCCCGACACTAACTGACACACCTGGACCTGGGTGTTTATAGACTCCCTGTCTGCTGCTGGGAGTTACCGGTGATATTTTAACTTCCTCCTGTTGAGGCTTGGAGCTATAGCCAGTCGGCTATCTTCCTGTTTGGTATTGCTGGAGGACATCTGTGTTACATCTCTGAGTCAACTCAAGATAAGTGTTCCTTGTATTCGTCTATCCCACCTGTTTTTAGTGGTAGTGGTGATCGACTAGTGCTCTCACTCAGTCATTCCCTAAGTAGGGCTTATCGCCAAGGTCAGGCAGGTGTTAGGTTCCTGCTCGGTGATAGGTGCAGAACCTATATAGGGATGTTTAGGGCAGACAGGGTGACTTTAGATCTGCCTAGGGGTCTCCCCCTTCCCTAGTGATGGGTTCCCTTCCCCTCATCCCTTCATGTTGCACTTAGTCTTTACTACAGTGTGCGTGACAGCAAGTATTATTTTTGTAACCAGTTTCCTGGCCCTCTACAATTCAGCAAAATGGAAGTCAGCTGGTCGTCATTTTGCAGAGTTGAAAAAAAATAATATTCTGGAGATGTTGCACAAACCAATATGCTCATCTCTATTTATTTCCAGGAATGAAGCTGTGTTGATACATGAGAGCTAATGAGGGCAGCAGGAGCCTGGATATAAAGACGTCACATTAAGCCTGTATTACTGAAAGGGACACGAAGAGTCTGAAACTAGGAACAGATTGTAAACTTTAAATCAGAAAACTTTGAGAATGAATGCGGAAATGAAGGAGGAAGCCTCAAACCTAATGTAACTCAATAACTACACCTAATGTGTACAAATTAGTTTTATCATGTCCTTATCTTTTATGTGTTGAACTAGAGAAAGCAGAAAAACATTAGCTCCTCTCACTATTAGTTCCTGAAATATATTGTGTACCAATCAGATGTTTTTAACCCTCCTGCTTGATTTGATATCTTTATAGAACCTTCCTTTACATGTAACGCAGCATGTAGAGGCTCGGTGAAGGTGGCAGTGAAGGTGTGGATGTGTCTGATGGGGTCACCCAGGACATAAAAGGACAACTGCCCGGCCTCATAATCCAGATGTATCCTGACTCTACCACTGGAGATACAGTAAGGTAAATGTTTTGTGCAACCATCATACATCACTGTACTCTTCGAATTTTCGCTCCCTCCAGATAAACACCAGGACTCATAATGTCCAAAGAGAGACCCATATCCCCTTCTGTTTACGCTGGGGTAACACATCCCCATCCTCCATGAATCTGATCTACTGATGTCCACATCCCAGTAATGTCGCCCTGAAGAAAATGTAGTGCTGCTTAGCACCTGGGGATGATGTCTGAATCTTTCATCTGTAGTATAACGATACCTTTTAATCTCTGTATAGTCTACACCTCTCAGGTCTTCAGATATATTAATGTTCTCATTTGCTGTCTTTACATCCAGTAATATGTCTGTAGGATCCTGATCATAGAAGGTCAGATTTACACATGTCATTATATCGGATAATGTTTGTGATATTTGTGAGATCAGCTCCTTTCCCCAATTTTCTCTATTATTTACCCAAAAGCCCTCATCATCACCTCTCAACTCCCCGAAACCATACACCTCACCCTTGTCTGGTTCCTGTAAGACAGTCACTGGATCTGTCATGTTACACAGCTCTTCAATATCCTTAACAATCTTGGACAGCTCATCCTTCTTTATTTCCAGCTTCTGGATCACATCAGACAGTGACAGTGACACCTCCTCTTCCAACCTGGAGAGTTGACTCAGGACCTTCTTCTCCAGGTCATCCACTTGTCTCCTGATGTCTACAAACAGGGTAGTGACTCTCTCGTTTGCATTTTCTTTGGTTTTTCTAAAGTGCTCCTCCAGACTCAGGACTTTTTCCTCAGTCTTCTCCTTCTTTGTTATCAGATTCTGCAGAACATTTCTCAGTGCCGCCTTCTTCTTCTCAGAGGCCTCATCCAGGGTCTCCACCTTGTGTCCTCGATGTTCTCCTGCTGAACAATAAACACAGATACAAGCATTGTCCTCAGTGCAGTAATATTCCAGGATCTTCTTATGGAAAATGCATTTCTTGTTCTTCAGGGAAGTGCTGGGATCAGTGAGGACGTGTTCTGGTCCTTTGCTGTGAACCCTCAGGTGATTATCACACAGAGAAGCCTCACAGTGTAGACAGGATCTAACAGCTGGTGCAGGAGAGTCCATACAGTAAGTGCAGCGGATCCCGGTGATCTCCTCCTGATGTAGCTCAGTAGACCGGAAGTTCTCCACCACATTACACAGAGTTATGTTCCTCCTCAGTGTCGGCCGCTCCTGAAACTCTTCTCTACATTCAGGACAGGAATAAACTCCAGACTCATCCTGTGTATTCAGGACCTGATCAATACAGACCCGGCAGAAGTTGTGTCCACATCTCAGGGTGACAGGGTCTGTATACAGGGTCAGACAGATGGAACATTCCAGCTCCTTTCTTAGACCTGCAGACGCCATCGCGGACAGCAGAAGGAAGTAGAATTCTGCAGCAAACACACTTTGTGTGTGATCCACTTTTATCAGAAAGGGAGCAGCTGAACCTGTCCTTCCGGTTGTATTTTCATGCTGCAAGTCCAGTGACACAGAGTATTTATTCCATGTTATCACCAGGTTCTCTGTGCTGTAAAGAAGTGTGTCCTTTGCAAAAATTACCAGTGTGTAGGTCATTAATTGTGAGAACTGTTTTAAGGTACCGTCACACTCAGCGACGCTGCAGCGATATAGACGAGCCGATCGCTGCAGAGTCGCTGTTTAGGTCGCTGTAGATAGAGCGCCCCCAGACGCAGGGCCGCGGGTTACTCGGTACCGGTCCTCTCTGTCTCAGTTCTGGGGTTGCCACGGTGGCTGGTGTTGTGAATTCTGTGGCTGAGTTCACTTCTGTGGTCACAAGTGGTATTGCAGTCTCTGGGCTTCCTCCCTCAGGTGTTTTGGTGAGCTCGTTGGCTGCCTTGCTATTTAGCTCCACCTGAGTCTGTCTTCCTTGCTCCTTGTCAATGTTCCAGTGTTGGATCTGAGCTACTGCATCTTTCCTTGGGCCTGCTGCTCTGCTAGATAAGTGCTTCTAGTTTGTTTTCTGTTTTTTCTGTCCAGCTTGTTATTATCTTTTGCTGGAAGCTCTGAGAAGCAAAGGGGTGCACCGCCGTGCTGTTAGTTCGGCACGGTGGGTCTTTTTGCCCCTTTGCGTGGTTTTCGTTTTAGGGTTTTTTGTAGACTGCATAGTTCTCTTTGCTATCCTCGCTCTGTCTAGAATATCCGGCCTCACTTTGCTGAATCTATTTCATTCCTACGTTTGTCTTTTCATCTTGCTAACAGTCATTATATGTGGGGGGCTGCCTATTCCTTTGGGGTATTTCTCTGAGGTAAGTCAGGCTTGTATTTCTATCTTCAGGCTAGTCAGCTCCTCAGGCAGTGCCGAGTTGCATAGGTAGTTGATAGGCGCAATCCACTGCTGCTTCCAGTTGTGTGAGGATAGATCAGGTACTGCAGTCTACAGAGATTCCACGTCTCAGAGCTCGTCCTATTGTTTTTGGTTATTGCCAGATCTCTGTATGTGCGCTGATTACTGCACGCTGTGTTGCCTGATTGCCAGCCATAACAGTACAAGGAGCCATTCAATGATTTCCAATAGAGGGAAAAAAGAAATCCTGACATCATTTTTTTTTCTTAGCTCTGTCTTCAGTCTTTTTTTTCCCCTAGACATTAGAGTGCTTCAGGACACAGCTGTGGACATGGATATTCAGGCTCTGTGCTCCTCAATGGATAATCTCGTTGTAAATGTACAAAAGATTCAAGATACTATTGATCAGAAATCGATGCTAGAACCAAGAATTCCGATTCCTGATTTGTTTTTTGGTGACAGAACTAAGTTCCTGAGCTTCAGAAATAATTGTAAGCTATTTTTGGCCTTGAAACCTCATTCTTCTGGTAATCCTATTCAACAGGTTTTGATTATTATTTCTTTTTTGCGCGGCGACCCACAGGACTGGGCGTTTTCTCTTGCACCAGGAGATTCTGCATTGAGTAATGTTGATGCATTTTTCCAGGCGCTGGGATTGCTTTACGATGAGCCTAATTCAGTGGATCAAGCTGAGAAAAATCTGCTGGCTTTATGCCAGGGTCAGGATGATGTAGAAGTATATTGTCAGAAATTTAGAAAATGGTCAGTACTCACTCTGTGGAATGAATCTGCACTAGCGGCTTTGTTCAGAAAGGGTCTCTCTGAAGCTCTTAAGGATGTAATGGTGGGATTTCCTATGCCTGCTGGTTTGAATGAGTCTATGTCCTTGGCCATTCAGATCGGTCGTCGCTTGCGCGAGCGTAAATCTGTGCACCATCTGGCGGTATTTTCTGAGAGTAAGCCTGAGCCTATGCAGTGCGACAGGACTATGACTAAAGTAGAACGGCACGAACACAGACGTCTGAACAGACTGTGTTTCTATTGTGGTGATTCTACTCATGCTATTTCTAATTGTCCTAAACGCACTAGGCGGTTCGATAGCTCTGCCGTTATTGGTACTGTACAGTCCAAATTCCTTTTGTCCATTACCTTAATGTGCTCTTTGTCATCATATTCTGTCATGGCGTTTGTGGATTCAGGCGCTGCCCTGAATCTGATGGATTTGGATTATGCTAAACGTTGTGGATTTTTCTTGGAGCCTTTGCGGTGTCCTATTCCGTTGAGAGGAATTGATGCTACACCTCTGGCCAAGAATAAGCCTCAGTACTGGGCCCAGCTGACCATGTGCATGGCTCCTGCACATCAGGAAGTTATTCGCTTTTTGGTACTGCATAATTTGCATGATGTGGTCGTGTTGGGGTTGCCATGGCTACAAACCCATAATCCAGTATTGGATTGGAACTCTATGTCGGTAACCAGCTGGGGTTGTCAGGGAGTACATGGTGATGTTCCATTTTTGTCTATTTCGTCATCCATTCCTTCTGACATCCCAGAGTTCTTGTCGGACTTTCAGGATGTATTTGAAGAGTCCAAGTCTGATGCCCTTCCTCCGCATAGGAATTGTGATTGTGCTATCGATTTGATTCCTGGTAGTAAATTCCCTAAGGGTCGTTTATTTAATTTGTCCGTACCTGAACACACCGCTATGCGCAGTTATGTGAAGGAGTCCCTGGAGAAGGGACATATTCGCCCATCGTCGTCACCATTGGGAGCAGGGTTCTTTTTTGTAGCCAAGAAGGATGGTTCGCTAAGACCGTGTATTGATTACCGCCTTCTTAATAAGATCACTGTTAAGTTTCAGTATCCCTTGCCATTGATTTCTGACTTGTTTGCTCGGATTAAGGGGGCTAGTTGGTTTACTAAGATTGATCTTCGTGGTGCGTATAATCTGGTGAGAATCAGGCAGGGAGATGAATGGAAAACGGCATTTAATACGCCCGAGGGTCATTTTGAGTATCTGGTGATGCCGTTCGGACTTGCCAATGCTCCATCTGTTTTTCAGTCTTTTATGCATGACATTTTCCGTGAGTATCTGGATAAATTCTTGATTGTTTACTTGGATGACATTTTGATCTTCTCAGATGATTGGGAGTCTCATGTGAAGCAAGTCAGAATGGTTTTCCAGGTACTGCGTGCTAATTCCTTGTTCGTGAAGGGATCAAAGTGTCTCTTCGGTGTGCAGAAAGTTTCATTTTTGGGGTTCATCTTTTCCCCTTCTACTATCGAGATGGATCCGGTTAAGGTTCAGGCCATCCAGGATTGGACTCAGCCGACATCTCTAAAAAGTTTGCAGAAATTCCTGGGCTTTGCTAATTTTTATCGTCGCTTCATCTGTAATTTTTCTAGCATTGCCAGACCATTGACCGATTTGACCAAGAAGGGTGCTGATTTGGTTAATTGGTCTTCTGCTGCCGTGGAAGCTTTTCAGGAGTTGAAGCGTCGTTTTTGCTGTGCCCCTGTGTTGTGTCAACCTGATGTTTCTCTTCCGTTCCAGGTCGAGGTTGATGCTTCTGAGATTGGTGCAGGGGCGGTTTTGTCACAGAGAGGTTCTGGTTGCTCAGTGTTCAAACCATGTGCTTTCTTTTCCAGGAAATTTTCTGCTGCTGAGCGTAATTATGATGTGGGCAACCGAGAGTTGCTGGCCATGAAGTGGGCATTCGAGGAGTGGCGTCATTGGCTTGAGGGTGCTAAGCATCGCGTGGTGGTTTTGACTGATCATAAGAACCTTACTTATCTTGAGTCTGCCAAGCGCTTGAATCCTAGACAGGCCCGTTGGTCGTTATTTTTTGCTCGTTTTGATTTTGTGATTTCATACCTTCCGGGCTCTAAAAATGTGAAGGCGGATGCTCTGTCTAGGAGTTTTGTGCCCGACTCTCCGGGGTTATCTGAGCCGGCGAGTATCCTCAAGGAAGGAGTCATTGTGTCTGCCATCTCCCCTGATTTGCGGAGAGTGTTGCAGAAATTTCAGGCTAATAAACCTGATCGTTGTCCGGCCGAGAAACTGTTCGTCCCTGATAGGTGGACTAGTAAAGTTATCTCTGAACTTCATTGTTCGGTGCTGGCCGGTCATCCAGGAATCTTTGGTACCAGGGAGTTGGTTGCTAGATCCTTCTGGTGGCCATCTCTGTCACGGGATGTGCGTGCTTTTGTGCAGTCCTGTGGAATTTGTGCTAGGGCTAAGCCCTGCTGTTCACGTGCCAGTGGGTTGCTTTTGCCCTTGCCGGTCCCGAAGAGGCCTTGGACACATATTTCGATGGATTTCATTTCTGACCTTCCCGTTTCTCAAAAGATGTCTGTCATTTGGGTGGTCTGTGATCGCTTTTCTAAAATGGTCCATCTGGTGCCCTTGGTTAAATTGCCTTCCTCCTCTGATTTGGTGCCTTTGTTCTTCCAGCATGTGGTTCGTTTACATGGCATTCCTGAGAATATTGTTTCTGACAGAGGTTCCCAGTTTGTCTCGAGGTTCTGGCGAGCCTTTTGTGGTAGGATGGGCATTGACCTATCTTTTTCCTCGGCCTTCCATCCTCAGACTAATGGCCAGACCGAACGAACCAATCAGACCTTGGAAACATATCTGAGATGTTTTGTTTCCGCTGACCAGGATGATTGGGTGTCATTTTTGCCGTTGGCTGAGTTCGCCCTTAATAATCGGGCCAGCTCGGCTACCTTGGTCTCTCCATTTTTCTGCAATTCTGGGTTCCATCCTCGTTTCTCTTCAGGACAGGTTGAGTCTTCGGACTGTCCTGGTGTGGATTATGTGGTGGACAGGTTGCAGCAGATCTGGACTCAGGTAGTGGACAATTTGACCTTGTCCCAGGAGAAGGCTCAGCTTTTCGCTAATCGCAGACGCCGTGTGGGACCCCGACTTCGTGTTGGGGATCTGGTTTGGTTATCTTCTCGTCATATACCTATGAAGGTTTCCTCTCCTAAATTTAAACCTCGTTTTATTGGTCCGTATAGGATTTCTGAGATTCTCAATCCGGTGTCTTTTCGTCTGACCCTCCCAGACTCCTTTTCCATACATAATGTATTCCATAGGTCGTTGTTGAGGAGATACGTGGCACCTATGGTTCCATCTGTGGAGCCTCCTGCCCCTGTTTTGGTGGAGGGGGAATTGGAGTATATTGTGGAGAAGATTTTGGATTCTCGTGTCTCTAGACGGAAACTCCAGTATCTGGTCAAATGGAAGGGTTATGCTCAGGAAGATAATTCCTGGGTTTTTGCCTCTGATGTCCATGCCCCAGATCTTGTTCGTGCCTTTCATGTGGCTCATCCTGGTCGGCCTGGGGGTTCTGGTGAGGGTTCGGTGACCCCTCCTCAAGGGGGGGGGTACTGTTGTGAATTCTGTGGCTGAGTTCACTTCTGTGGTCACAAGTGGTATTGCAGTCTCTGGGCTTCCTCCCTCAGGTGTTTTGGTGAGCTCGTTGGCTGCCTTGCTATTTAGCTCCACCTGAGTCTGTCTTCCTTGCTCCTTGTCAATGTTCCAGTGTTGGATCTGAGCTACTGCATCTTTCCTTGGGCCTGCTGCTCTGCTAGATAAGTGCTTCTAGTTTGTTTTCTGTTTTTTCTGTCCAGCTTGTTATTATCTTTTGCTGGAAGCTCTGAGAAGCAAAGGGGTGCACCGCCGTGCTGTTAGTTCGGCACGGTGGGTCTTTTTGCCCCTTTGCGTGGTTTTCGTTTTAGGGTTTTTTGTAGACTGCATAGTTCTCTTTGCTATCCTCGCTCTGTCTAGAATATCGGGCCTCACTTTGCTGAATCTATTTTATTCCTACGTTTGTCTTTTCATCTTGCTAACAGTCATTATATGTGGGGGGCTGCCTATTCCTTTGGGGTATTTCTCTGAGGTAAGTCAGGCTTGTATTTCTATCTTCAGGCTAGTCAGCTCCTCAGGCAGTGCCGAGTTGCATAGGTAGTTGATAGGCGCAATCCACTGCTGCTTCCAGTTGTGTGAGGATAGATCAGGTACTGCAGTCTACAGAGATTCCACGTCTCAGAGCTCGTCCTATTGTTTTTGGTTATTGCCAGATCTCTGTATGTGCGCTGATTACTGCACGCTGTGTTGCCTGATTGCCAGCCATAACAGGCTGGACCCGGTCCGTGACCCTGCTAAGGGGCGTCCAATAAAAGGGGTAATGAAAGTCGGCTAAGGTTTCGTGACGCCACCTGTGGTATTCGGTAAGGTCGACCGACGCTGCTCGGGGTCCACTGGGGTGATGTGATGGCAGCTAGATGGTATACCTTCCCACAGGTGAAGTGAGTTCCCAGGGCTTCCCAGTGGTGTAGGTGGCGATGGTGTGAGGTGCAGTCAATAACGAGGACACAGGGTTGCAGTCTCTTTACCTCTTTACTGGTGACTTCAGGATCCTCAATCCGGAGCACTGTCAACAGGGCTGTCTGAGACCGGCCGGTCCGAAGGCACATCCAGAGTTCCCTTTGCAGGTGGAAATCGTTACCTACCACTAGCGCCTGTGTGTTGTAGTGCTTCCCTGCTGAGCATTCGGGATAGTCCTCACAACTTCTGTTCTCGTTCTTTCTCGTTCTTTCTATTCTCCGTCCCCCAAGTTTGTTATGGCTAGGACGCACCCGTTTGACGGGAAGGCTCGGAGCTATTCTGGGACCCTAGAGACGCCCCTCTCCACGCTTGCCCCCTATGTCTGCTTAGGTGATGTATGGTAGACAGCCAACCTATAATTAACTGCCCTGCGGTATTTGAACTAAGGCATAAAGTCAGTTACTTCCTCGGTGTTCCGGTCACCGGCTACGCGCCTCAGTAGGATGTTGCCGCTCTCGGGGCACGACTCCTACTGGCTCTCCTTTGTGCTTGATCTCGTTTCTCACTGTCCACAATATCATTCGCTTCGTGTCCTTTCTTTAGATGCCACCGCAAGGTAGTGCAGGTGCGGCTCTGTAACAATCTGTCCTTGTCGCTAAGTCACTGCCAGGTTCCCACGCCTGACAGGGACCCCTCTGAATCTTCCCCGCAACACCCCCTGCCATGGGATGTTGCCTGGGCAAAACCCAGCCAGCTTCTGTCTAACTTCCTAGACAGGGAGCCCACGCCAATTTTTTCAGCGATTTAACCCTTAAATTGCTGAAAGCTGTTAAATTTAAGGGTTAAAGGCAATTTAAGGGTTAAATCGCTGAAAAAATTGGCGTGGGCTCCCGCGCAATTTTCTCCGCCAGAGTAGTAAAGCCAGTGACTGAGGGCAGATATTAATAGCCTAGAGAGGGTCCACAGTTTTTGGCCACCCCTGTCTAAAAACATCTGCCCCCAGCCACCCCAGAAAAGGCACATCTGGAAGATGCGCCTATTCTGGCACTTGGCCACTCTCTTCCCATTCCCGTGTAGCGGTGGGATATGGGGTAATGAAGGGTTAATGTCACCTTGCTATTGTAAGGTGACATTAAGCCAGATTAATAATGGAGAGGCGTCAATTCTGACACGTATCCATTATTAATCCATTTGCATTAAATGGTTAAAAAACACACACATTATTAAAAGGTATTTTAATGAAATAAAAACACAGGTTGTTTTAATATTTTATTGTACGCTCAATCCACTCGCTGAAGACCCTCGCTCTGTAACAAATAAAAAATAATAAACCAACAATATACATACCTTCCGTAGTACTGTAACGTCCCACGTTGTAAATCCATCTGAAGGGGTTAAAATATTTTTCAGCCACAAGCTCTGCTAATGCAGCGCTGCTCATGGCTGTAAACCCCAGCGAATGAAGGTAATGTAGGTCAATGACCTATAGTTACCTTCATTCGCGGTGATGCGCCCCCTGCTGGATGTCCTCATATGACCTCGAACCTGGGAACTTTTCCCACGCTCCAGGGACATCCAGCAGGGGGCGCATCACCGCGAATGAAGGTAACTACAGGTCATTAACCTACATTACCTTCATTCACTGGGGTTTACAGCCACGAGCAGCGCTGCATTAGCAGAGCTCCTGGCTGTAAAATATTTTAACCCCTTCAGATGGATTTACAACGTGGGACGTTACAGATCTACGGAAGGTATGTATATTGTTGGTTTATTATTTTTTATTTGTTACAGAGCGAGGGTCTTTAGTGAGTGGATTGAGCGTACAATAAAATATTACAACAAACGGTGTTTATTTCATTAAAATACTTTTTAATATTGTGTGTTTTTTTTTTTTAACTCTTTCATACAATTGGATTAATAATGGATAGGTGTCATAATTGACGCCTCTCCATTATTAATCTGGCTTAATGTCACCTTACAATAGCAAGGTGGCATTAACCCTTCATTACCCCATATCCCACCGCTACACGGGAATGGGAAGAGAGTGGCCAAGTGCCAGAATAGGCGCATGTTACAGATGTGCCTTTTCTGGGGTGGCTGGGGGCAGGTGTTTTTAGCGGGGGGGGGGGGAACAATAACCGTGGACCCTCTCCAGGCTATTAATATCTGCCCTCAGCCACTGGCTTTACTACTCTGGCGGAGAAAATTGTGCGGGAGCCCACGCCAATTTTTTCCGCGATTTAACCCTTAAATTTAAGAGCTAGAGCGCTGAAATTTTGCACATACACACTACTAACATTAGTAGTGTGGAATATGCAAAAAAAGGGGGATATGAGATGGTTTACTGTATGTAAACCATGTCTCAAATCATGTCGGGTTTTGGCAGGAGAATTGAAAAGCCGGTAATTGAATTACCGGCTTTCCTGCTATATCGCGCTGAAGTTAATATAAATATATATATATGTGTCTGAATGACATATATATATATATATATATATATATATATATATATATATATATATATTTATATATAAAACGAAACTCGACTTTTAAGTAGAGATCGCCGACCGCCGACCCGATCCCAGAGTGGGATCGGGTTGGGTTTCACGAAACCCGACTTTGCTAAAAGTCGGCGACTTTTGAAAAGTGCCGATCTGTTTCGCTCAACCCTAGTGGTAGGTATACCAATTACTAGGTTGTTCTTCATACCTGTTAACTTGTCTGTATATACAGCTCTGACAAAAATTAAGAGCCCACTGCACAGTTGTACAAAAATCCGCTTCTTTCCATGTCTGACAGCCATTCCATTCCAACCAGAGTTCACCTCATTCTACTTAATGTGCTTCTGATTAGGTGATCACCTGAACCAAATCTTATTTAACGATGGAAAGTATAAAAAAACCCTGCTGTGGTGTACACAATCCTCTTGCAGTAGGACAAGCTGGATGGCAAAACAAGTGCTAATAATATCCCAAAAATAGGAATGAAATATAATAACTTTTAACCATGCCTAAGGAAGTGAAAAGAAAAGTCTTGAGTAAGGAAAAGAAGGGCTCAATTCTGGCTTTACTAGCAGAGGGATACAGTGAGTGTCATGTTTCCTGCATCCTTAAAATTTCTAAGACGGCAGTCCATTACAACAAGGTCAAGCAGCAGATATTAGGGACAACAAAGCTACGGGCTGGCAGAGGGCGAAAACGACTCTCCACTGACCGGGTTGACTGTTATCTTGTTCGAATGTCACTCAGCAACCGCAGGATGACATCAAGTGACCTACAAAAGGAGTGGCAAATGGCAGCTGTGGTGAAGTACAGTTCATAACCGGCTCATAGAGGCAGGACTCAAGTCATGCAAAGCTAGAAAAAAGCCTTTTACCAATGAGAAGCAAAGGAGAGCCAGGCTGAAGTTTGCCATAGACCATAAGGATTGGACCATAGAGGGCTGGAGTAAGGTAATCTTCTCTGATGAGTCTAATTTTCATTGGTCGTCTAATGGTTAGACGGAGACCTAGCGAGGCGTACAAGCTACAGTGTCTTGCACCCACTGTGAAATTTGGTGGAGCATCGGTGATGATCTGGGGATGCCTCAATAAGGCTGGAAATGAGCAGGTTAATATTTGCAAAGGACGTATGAGTCAAGCTGCATACAAGGTTATCCTGGAAAAACAGTTGATTCCTTCTGCTCAGGCAATGTTCCCCAACTCTGAGGACTAGTTTTTCCAGCAGGACAATGCACCATGCCACAGAGCTAAAGAAAAAAAAAAAAAAACCGCCGCTCCTACCGCCTAGACACTGTCTGTGTCGGCGCATCCCACGGCACCTCCAGCTGCGGATTGTGCAACCCCGGACCGCGCATCCATTGCATCAGCAATGACTGCACATAGGTCCTTACTAAGGTGACAGACACGGCATGAAGGAACTTTTAACATTCCCGGCCTCACCCCATTTCCTCTGCTGGAAACCTCGAGCCTGCTGAGCCATATAAATAACCAACGTAACAATCCAGATTACAGCCAACCTGACCTTGGACAGATGTCTCAAATTTATCACTGGACTATACTACAGTTCCTGACCATTGCATAATAGAACAATTCAATCCGTCATCAGGGACACAGCCGGACTACCCGTACCTGGCTACATATTACTTTGTCCCTGTACTTACACGACGTATCACAAACAGTTCCTAAGGCACCATTTGTGAACAAGGCCACTGAGTGGCCGAAACGTTAAAACTTGCTGAAACTTGCTGCCTTACTGTTTTTGCCCTCACGTCTTCAATAAACTTTTTCACCTTAACGCATTTGAACTGGATGAGTGCAGTGTTTTGTTTTTTCTTCAGTTACTGGGGGTCTTTGGATCCCGTTCACTAGCACCATCAAGAAACTTTATGTATTTGTCGAGTGCTAGCTCTTTATTTTTTCATGCCACAGAGCTAGGTCAATCAATGTGTGGATGAAGGACCACCACATCAAATCCCTGTCATGGCCGCCCAATCTCTAGACCTGAACCCCATTGAAAACCTCTGGAATGTAGTCAAGAGGGAGAAGGATAGTCACAGGCAATCAAACAAAGAAGAACTGCTTAGATTTTCGTACCAGGAGTGGCATAAGGTCACCCAAAAGCAATGTGAAAGACTGGTGGAAAGCTGCCAAGACGCATGAAAGCTATGATTAAAAATCATGGTTATTCCACAAAATATCGATTTCTGAACTCTTCCTGAGGTAAAACATTAGTATTGTTGTTTCTAAATGATTATGAACTTGTCTTTTTGCATTATTTGAGGTTTGCAAGCACTGCTTTTTTTGACTATTTCTTGTTATCGGAAAATAAATACAAAATTTAGTGCTTAGAAATTCAAAGACATGTTGTCAGTAGTTTATAGCATTAAAGAGCAATTTAAATTTTACTCAAAAATATACCTCTAAAAAGAAAAATCAGACAAACTGAAAATTTTGCAGTGGTTTCTTACTTTTTGCCAGAGCTGTATGTTGCGTTGGTGTCTCCTGGCGCTTATCCTTCATCAGGGCTTGGCTTGAGGTCTCCTACTCCCACCTGGGAGAACATCTTGCTATCACGATTCCTCCTATCATTGTGTCTGGATGTTGTGAATGACAATTCTGTTGTCCAATCTAGGACAGGGGAGTGCTGAGCTGTGTGTTGAGTTACAGTTTAGCTGTCCTATCAGGACCAGGGTGTATTTATGTGTCTTCTGTTCAGAGTAATTACCTAGCTATTTAGCCAGCTCTCTGCCAAATGTAGCTTTGCTCAAGAGGTGTGTGTTTGCTCTGTGTTCCTAGTCAGGTATTCTGATCTTTGCTGCTCAACCTCGGATACACCTTGACCATCCATTTGCCTAGCCCCTTTTCGTGATCCGCTACCTTCTTAGAATTCTGACCTAGGACTGTTACCCGACTATGCCTTTTTCTCACCCCTCTGTTTATGTTGCATCCTCCTGACTTTTGATCTCGGACCTCTTGACTACCCAGCCTCATGGCTTGTCCGTGAGTAATGACTTACGCCACATGTAAACTCACTTTAGTTACTAGACCTCAATTTATTTTAGGAATTTCTCTAGCTTTTTATCATCTGTTTCCATTTGGAACTAAGGGTGAATGTTCGGCCAACAACTATTGTATAACCCCCATTAGAAGTTCCTGACTCCCGAAGAGCCAATTCCACCCTCCACTCACAGGACAGATCATCACAATGCTCAGGCATGTTTTCTTATAACTGGTATTTATTTAGCATAAAATCATAATAACAAAGCATCACTCATTGAAATCTAAGGGTTAATCACACAAGAACGAAACAATACTCTTAAGGTACCGTCACACTGAACGATATCGCTAGCGATCCGTGACGTTGCAGCATCCTGGCTAGCGATATCGTTGTGTCTGACACGCAGCAGCGATCAGGATCCTGCTGTGCCATCGTTGGTCGGAGCAGAAAGTCCAGAACTTTATTTTGTCGCTGGACCTCCTGCAGACATCGCTGAATCGGCGTGTATGACGCCGATTCAGCGATGTCTTCACTGGTAACCAGGGTAAACATCGGGTTACTAAGCGCAGGGCCGCGCTTAGTAACCCGATGTTTACCCTGGTTACCAGCGTAAACGTAAATAAAAACAAACACTACATACTTACATTCCGGTGTCTGTCCCCTCGCTGTCAGCTTCCCGCACTTACTGTGAGCGCCGGCCGGCCGTAAAGCACAGCGGTGACGTCACCGCTCTGCTTTACGGATGGCCGGTGCTGACAGTGCAGGAAAGCACAGTGCCGGGGGACAGACACCGGAATGTAAGTATGTAGTGTTTGGGTTTTTTTACGTTTACGCTGGTAACCAGGGTAAACATCGGGTTACTAAGCGCGGCCCTGCGCTTAGTAACCCAATGTTTACCTTGGTTACCAGGGGACTGGCATCGTTGGTCGCTGGAGAGCTGTCTGTGTGACAGCTCTCCAGCGACCACACAGCGACGCTGCAGCGATCGGGATCGTTGTCTAGATCGCTGCAGCGACAACCCCTTATCAATGGGCCCAGCAAGGTGGGAATAATAAAAAAGATCAACACTTACCTCCCAGACAGGCACCACACCTTCGCACTTACTTCTGGACTTGTGAGGGCTTCAGCCATCATATGGCATTGCAGGACATGGCAGCCAGTGCAAAGGAAAAGTGCCAGTATAGTAGTTGAGTATTGAGGTTTTTTTTATGTCCCTGTGCCCATTGATAAGGTTTTACAGTGGTGGACAATTCCTTTAACCAAGACCAAATGACAACTTTGACATCATGCTTTTTTTGTCTTATTGACTTCCTAAAACCGCAAATTCTTGGGCCTCATTCAGACATCCATGATTTTTCTCATACATTAGAACATGGATTGTTGTTCGTCAGTGTCCTGGTTCAGAGTTTGGTCAGTTGTACGTTTTCACTGATGAAACCATAAATCAATAAAAAAGCTAAATATCCCCTGTACATTGCAATGTTTATCATGGATGGAGCGAGGATTGCTCCCTGATTCTTTCTGTGTGACGTCAGTGATTTTTATGGACTATTGGTAATTTTTATCAAAAACAGAAGTGTCTCAGCAAAGAAATGCGTCATAAACCTTGATGAGTGTTTCATAAGTAAAAAACACAGAGCACGGTCATGAAAAATGGACGTCTGAATGAGACTTAAGGTATAGTCCTATCTCAAAACATCTCTGACTACAAGGTCCAGTCTTAAGGTACCTTCACACTGATCAACTTTCCAACGATCACGACCAGCGATACGACCTGGCCGTGATCGTTGGAAAGTCCTTGTGTGGTCGCTGGAGAGCTGTCACAGACAGCTCTCCAGCGACCAACGAAGCCGAAGTCCCCAGGTAACCAGGGTAAACATCGGGTTACTAAGCGCAGGGACGCGCTTAGTAACCCGATGTTTACCCTGGTTACCATTGTAAAAGTAAAAAAAAAAAAACACTACTTACATTACGGTGTCTGTCACGTCCCTCGCCGTCAGCTTCCCGCACTGACTGTGTGAGCGCCGGCCGTAAAGCAGAGCACAGCGGTGACGTCACCACTGTGCTTTACGGCCGGCGCTCACAGTCAGTGCGGGAAGCTGACGGCGAGGGACGTGACAGACACCGGAATGTAAGTATGTAGTGTTTGTTTTTTTTTACTTTTACAATGGTAACTAGGGTAAATATCGGGTTACTAAGCGTGGCCCTGTGCTTAGTAACCCGATGTTTACCCTGGTTACCCGGGGACTCATCGCTGGAGCGGCGTCACACACGCCGATTCAGCGATGACAGCGGGTGACCTGACGACAAAATAAAGTTCTGGACTTCTAGCTCCGACCAGCGATGTGACAGCAGGATCCTGATCGCTGCTGCGTGTCAAACACAACGAGATCGCTATCCAGGACGCCGCAACGTCACGGATCGCTATCATTCTCGTTCAAAGGTTGCTCAGTGTGACGGTACCATTACTGCCATCATGCCACTACAACTGCCAAAACAGGGACCATCAGATTAGAAAATATATATGAACTGGTGCTATGAACATCCCACCATGAGGTTTATCGATGAAAAAGCACAACTTGTCATTCAGAAAATGTCATTCTACAGTTAATCAAAAGGTAAAAAGGTCAGACTCATCACTCTTGCCAAGGGGTGACCAAACAGTATCTCAAAAAAATAGTAAAAAAAAATGTATATTTTTTCATTTCCCCCCCCCAAAAAAAAGTAATTTAGACTTAATTAAGCCCTAAAATGGTGGCATCAAAAATAAAACTCTACATCCCAAGAAATAAGCTACATCTAGAGAAAAATAAAGCAAAAATGTATAGCTCTTGGAGTAGATTTCTTCCATGTCATCCTGATATCTTTATAGAACCATCACATACAAATAACGCAGCATGTAGGGGCTCGGAGAAGGTGGCAGTGAAGGTGTGTAAGTGTCTGATGGGGTCACACAGCTCATAAAAGGACAACTGCCCGACCTCATAATCCAGACATATCCTGACTCTATCACTGGAGATCCCGTGAGGTAACCGGATCTCTTCACTCTCATGCAACAAGAAATACTTATTACAGTTATTGTATGCCTCCCCTCCATATAAAGCCCAGGATTTATTATTACATCCATAGTATGACTTAAAATGCCTCCTCTTTATACTGGGGTAACACATCCCCACGCACCACCGCCACGATTTACTCCACTCCACATCCCAGTAATGTCGTCCTGAGGTAAATCCTCTTATGCTCATCACCTGATATTTCTGGAATCTCGCCGCTTTCCCTGGATAGTTTTCTGATATTCCTGTCCAGGTCGCAGTTTTCAGGTCGTCTGATATAAGAATATCTTTACTAGCTGTGTTTACATCCAGTAATATGTCTGCAGGACCCTCCCCATAGATCCCTATCGTTCCTTCCACCATTACCCTCCCTCCAGGACCTCCAGGCCTGACCATTACATCTTCTCTTCCATAGTTTGCACCTGGTAAAGCTTGTCTGCGGCGGGAACGAAATCGGAAGCTCGGGGAACGAGGCCTTTTTCTGCCTTGTTTTGTAGGTGAGACAGTTGGTAGAAAAGTCATTATATCTGAGAGACCTGCATGTAACATCCCTCTAATTACATCGGCAGATCCCCATGTATCCATATCACCTCCATCATGTCCTCCTGTGCCCTCATCACCTCCATCATGTCCTCCTGTGTCCTCAACACCTCTATCATGTCCTCCTGTGGCCTCATCACCTCCCTCCTCCTCAGGATCACACAAGACACCGGTGTCTGGATCCTGCAAGACAGTCAGTGGATCCGTCATGTTACACAGCTCCTCAATGTGCCTTATCTTCCTGGACAGCTCGTCCTTCTTTACTTCCAGGTTCTGGATCACATCAGATAGTGACGCCTGCTCTTCCCACCTGGAGATCTCACCCAGGACCTTCTTCTCCAGGTCGTCCACCCGTCTCCTGATGTCTATAAACAGGGCAGTGACTCTCTCGGATTCTCTAGTTGCATTTTCTTGAGCTTTTCTCTTGCGTTCCTCCAGACTCTGGACTCTTTCCTCAGTCATCTCTCTTTTAGTGATCAGTTTCTGCAGAACATTTCTCAGTTTCTTCTTCTTTTTCTCAGAGGCCTCATCCAACATCTCCATCGAATGTCCCCGGTGTTGTCCGACCAAACAGCAGGACACACAAATACAAGCAGCGTCCTCAATGCAGAAATATTCCAAAATTCTCTTGTGGACAGAACATTTCCTAGTCTCCAGAGAAGTGCTGGGATCAGATAAGACGTGTTCTGCTGATTTGCTGTGAACTCTCAGGTGATCACCACACAGAGAAGCCTCGCAGTGTAGACAGGATCTAACAGCAGGTACAAGAGAGTGAATGCAGTAAGTGCAGCAGATCCCGGTGATCTCCTCCTGATGTGGCTGAGAAGACAGGAAGTTCTCCACTGCATTACACAAAGCTATGTTCCTCTTTAGTGCCGGCCGCCTCCGAAACTGTTCCCTACATTCAGGACAGGAATAAACTCCGAACTGTTCTTGTGCATTCAGGATGTGATCGAAACAGACCCGGCAGAAGCTGTGTCCACATCTCAGGGTGACAGGATCTGTATAAGTGCTCAGACAGATGGAACATTCCAGCACGTTTCTCAGACCAGCAGACGCCATCACTGACTGAACTGAAGCAGGATGAACTGAAAGCGGAATCCTCCAATAAACAACCAGTGGGTGTGATCCACATTAACCAGAAAGGGAGCGGCTTGTCTCTGGGATCTACAAACTTAAAGGGAACCTGTCACCCCGAAAATCGCGGGTGAGGTAAGCCCACCGGCATCAGGGGCTTATCTACAGCATTCTGTAATGCATTCTGTAATGCTGTAGATAAGCCCCCGATGTTACCTGAAAAAGGAGAAAAAGACATTAGGTTATACTCACCCAGGGGCGGTCCCGCTGCTGGTGCGGTCGGATGGGTGTCTCTGCTCCGCTGCGGCGCCTCCCATCTTCATTCCAAGACGTCCTCTTCTGATCTTCAGCCACGGCTCCGGCGCAGGCGTACTTTGTCTGCCCTGTTGAGGGCAGAGCAAAGTACTGCAGTGCACAGGCACCGGGCCTCTCTGACCTTTCCAGCGCCTGCGCAATGCAGTACTTTGTTCTGCCCTCAATAGGGCAGACAAAGTACGCCTGCGCCGGAGCCGTGACTGAAGATCAGAAGAGGACGTCTTGGAATGAAGATGGGAGGCGCTGCAGCGGACCAGCGACACCCATCTGACCGGACCAGCGGCTGGGTGAGTATAATCTAACGTCTTTTTCTCCTTTTTCAGGTAACATCGGGGGCTTATCTACAGCATTACAGAATGCTGTAGATAAGCCCCTGATGCCGGTGGGCTTACCTCACCCGCGATTTTCGGGGTGACAGGTTCCCATTAAGTACCATAGCTTAACCCCTTCAAGACCAACACCTTGTGGTACCTGCATAATGACTTTAAGGGCTCATCTCCACTTGTGAGGAAAACGGACGAGTGCAATCCGATAAAAAATCGGATTGCACTCGGACCAATGTTAATCAATATGTGACACTCCATTTGCGATTTTTTTCCCAGCCGAAATTGGACTGAGAAAAATCTGTGTCGGCTGAGAAAAAAATCGCAGCATGCTGCGTATTGCTGAGATTCTCAGACGAGACTCGCCAATGCAAGTCAATGGGTGCGAGAAAAAAAACGCACAGCACTCGCACCATCTATTTTTACGCACCCGTGTCCTTAGAAAAGCCGGCAATTCAGCGCAGAGTACAGTAAAATCACACTGACAGGTTAGATGAGAGTAGATATATACACATAGAATAGGTATATATACATATATATATATGTCAGGGAGACACCTATATATATATATTTATATTTAATGCAGCGCTAGATAGCTTTAAAGCTGGTAATTCAATTACCGGCTTTTTCTTTCTCCTTCACAAACCCGACATGATATGAGACCTGGTTTACATACAGTAAACCATCTCATATCACCATTTTTTTTTGCATATTCCACACTACTAATGTTAGTAGTGTGTATATGCAAAATTTGGGCGTTCTAGCTATTATATTTAAGGGTTAAATGGCGGAAAAAATTGGCGTGGGCTCCCGCACAATTTTCTCCGCCAGAGTAGTAAAGCCAGTGACTGAGGGCAGATATTAATAGCCTGGAGAGGGTCCATGGTTATTGGCCCCCCCCTGGCTAAAAACACCTGCCCCCAGCCACCCCAGAAAAGGCACATCTGGAAGATGCGCCTATTCTGGCACTTGGCCACTCTCTTCCCATTCCCGTGTAGCGGTGGGATATGGGGTAATGAAGGGTTAATGCCACCTTGCTATTGTAAGGTGACATTAAGCCTGGTTAATAATGGAGAGGCGTCAATTATGACACCTATCCATTATTAATCCAATTGAAAGAAAGGGTTAAAAAAAATACACACACACATTATTTAAAATTATTTTGTATAAATCATTTTTATTGAGCACAGCAATAAAGAATAAAGGTAAACAATACAAACTGGAAAATCTGTGCAATGATAGGCAGTAATTACAAGTCAAACAAGAGGAGCATTGTTACAGCATTTAAGACTTATAATTTAACTTTCTGATTAGTACTGCTATTGGCTGTCCTGAGATTATGAGGTAATAACAATAGAAAACAGCCGGGATAGTTGGTAACCATTGATAGGTTCCTTTGTATTCATTTAAAATACTATATATATATATATACATACATACATATACATACATACACATATATATACAATCAAACTGGGTATGGGGAGGACAAACATAGAAAGTCAGAGAGGGGAAAGAAAGGAGGGTAGGGAGAAGAAGAGAGGGATGGAAGAGGGTGAGGGAAATTCAGGGAAGGAGTGTGGCTGCCTCCGCATCCCAGCGGACAGAGCGCATGCCAAGAAACGGCCCGGACGCACACGAAAATAGACTAAATAATGTGTCGGGTTCTGGTAACCCAGAGGTCTAGTTCAGGAGTTTCCCTAAAAGCGATCCAGGGGGCCCATACGTTGTAGTTTTTTTCTGCGTTACCTGGTGGCTGGTTTATCAGCTGCTCCATTCTATAGATGTTATTAAGTTCTGCCACAAATTCTGTGCGGGAAGGAAATTTTTCTTGTTTCCAAAACCGAGGGATTAGATTTCTGACTGCGGTAAGAAAGTGTCTGAGGATGCCCCTCTTGAACCTAGATATTGACAAGTCGCATAAAGACAACAATGCTATACTTGGTGAAGGTTGGATCTGTGTGATAGACAGCTTATTATGAAGTTCAAAGACGGCCAACCACAAATCCTTTATGGGGGGGCAGTCCCACCAGATATGCATGTAAGAGCCAGTCTCCTTTAGACATCTCCAGCAGGTGTCAGGAGTCGTGGGGAACACCGCGTGCACCATGGAGGGGCATCTATACCATCTTGCTAGAATCTTATAGCTCCTCTCCTGTGATACTGCGCATAATGACGATCTGGACGAGAAGAGAAGAATTTTTCCCCTGTCTTCAGATGACAAGGGCCTTCCCAGATCGCCCTCCCATTTCGAGAAAAACAATGGCCAACCCTGCAGTGGAGCCCTCTTGAAAGATTTTATATAGCAGCGAGACAGTATGGTCCGGAGGGTTTGCTGATATGCAAAGCATCTCAAAGGGAGTTAGCGGCCTGCCAATATTGGTTTGTTTAGAGATTGAGTGGATATAACGTTTTAGTTGTTCATAGAAGAACCAATCAATAGAGTGTGATTCCTCCTCTGGGAATAATTCCCGAAGGGACTTCATCCCAGTTTCTTTTAAGTAGTCGTGGATGATGGGTTTGGAATCTTTTCTCTTATTTAGAAATGTCTCTCTATTCAGTCCCGCCGGAAAAGCAGAATTGTCATAAATTGGGATTAAGGGGCCCGGGAGAGTTGTGATCTGAAGGTCTTTGTTTCGGTTTTTAATAAGAAGCAATATGTTTCGCGTGAGGAAGGGTATGTAGGTGCCTGGTCCTAGCCCCCTGCCTCCTGTCCAAAGAACAACTTGGGAGTCGCATCCATTAAGATCGTTTTCTAGGTTTACCCACTTTTTGTTGTTTTTGCTATGATAAAGGTCTAGGATACAAGTTCCCAATGATGCATAACTATAAATCGCGAGATCCGGGAGACCCAATCCGCCTGTCGGTTTAGATCTACTCAATGTTGTATATGAAATACGTGCTCGGTTATGAGACCAAATAAAACGAGTGATTATTTGTTTGAGGCGGGAAAAGAAGGAAGCTGGTAGGTATAGGGGGATTGTTTGGAAAAAATATAAGAGGCGAGGCAGGAGGTCCATCTTAACTGCATTGATCCTACCCAGCCAGGACAATTGGAGCTTGTGCCATTTCTCCAAGTCTGAGTTTGTCTTCTGTAGGGTTGGCGCAAGGTTGGTTTCAAACAGTTTAGACGTTTTGCTTGTTATTTTAATACCTAAATAAGTAAGGGAATCAAAGCACCATTTAAATGGGAAGGTCTTCCTTAATTGATCCACCAAAGGAAGTTGGAGTGAAATGTTTAGGATTTCCGATTTATGGGAATTCATTTTGAAGTTACTTAGGTGGCCGAATTTATGTAGCTCCGAAATGATGTTTGGTAGACTCGTGGAGGGAGACGTAATATATAGCAGGATGTCATCTGCAAAAAGTGCTAGCTTGTGCTCTTCAGAACGTAGTTTTATACCATTAATTGATGGATTGTTTCTCAAGGCCACAGCTAAATGCTCCATTGTTAGGATATATAGATATATCCGATAGTGTGCCGTTTACCTTGACCTGAGCACTAGGAGAAGAATACAGGGCAGAGATCCTTCTCAGCATATTTTCTTTTAAGCCAATTTCCTCTAGGGTCTGAGAAATAAATTCCCAATGGACCCGGTCAAAGGCCTTTTCAGCATCAATTGACATGATACACAGGGGGTCCCCCTCTCTGCCCGCTCTGTCAATTAGAGAGATAGTTCGAATTGTATTATCCCTCGCCTCTCGTCCTGGAACGAAGCCCACCTGGTCCTGGTTTATTAGTTTTGGTAAAAGGGGACATAATCTATTGGCTAACATTTTTGCATATATTTTAATATCTAGGTTTATTAAAGAGATCGGGCGGTAATTATCACACGTAGAGGGGTCCTTGCCCGGCTTAGGGAGAACTGTTATGTGAGCGATGAGTGCCTGTGTAGGGAACGATCCCCCAAGGGAGACAAAATTGCAAGCTTTCAGAAGTATTGGACTAAGCAATGTGTTGAATGACTTGTAAAAGCCTGCTGAGTACCCATCAGGGCCCGGGCTCTTGCCCTGTTTCAAGGCGCTAATGGTTTCAGATACCTCCTCCACTGAGAATTCCTTTTCAAGATCAAGTAGATCACCTTCAGGCAGAGTGGGTAATTTGTGTTCCTGTAAATATGATTTGATTTTATTACGGAGAGAATGTAGTGGAGCCTCTTTATAGTGACCCGCTATGTTATATAGAGATTTGTAGTAGTCGCTGAAGTTGGAAAGAATATCTTTGGTGTTAAACACTTTCTTCCCCTCTTTGTTTTTAATAAAAGGAATGTAGGTATTGGGATTGCATTGATTGAGGGCTCTGGCCAAGAGTCTACCACTTTTATTGCCTAGCTGGTAGAAGCGGCTCTTGAGTCTTTCTCTGAGGCATTTAGATTTTTGGTCTATTATAGTTAGCAGTTTTGGTCTGGCCGAGGAGAGCCTAGCAAATGTGCTGGCCTCAAGATCTCGTTTATGTTTGTTTTCTAATTGGTGGATTTGTTCTGTTAAGCTAAGTATTTCCGCCGCTCTTTCTTTTTTTAACCTAGCGCCATGAGAGATGAGGACGCCTCTTATTACACTTTTCAAAGCCTCCCATTTTACAGTGGGGGACGTGGTGTCTTCCTCGTGGTCAGACAAGAAATCTGTGATTGTTTGATCAATCTTGGATTTACATATGGGATCCTGTAGTAGGTTTTCATTCAGACGCCAGGAGAAACCTGGTCTCGAGGCAGAATGAAGCGAGATTGTTAGGTAAATAGGAGCGTGATCCGACCACAATATCGACCCCACGTCCGCCTTTACCTGCATGTCGAGCAACTTATGTGAAACGAAAAAATAGTCTATTCTGCTGTAAGTGTTATGTATTTTTGAGAAGAAGCTATAGTCCTTAGTTGTTGGGTTAAGAACCCTCCAGACATCTACCAGTCTCATGCTGTGTAGCTGGGATCTTATTTTTTTAATAGAAGATGCAGGATATGAAGACTTACCCGAAGAGACATCCACCGCAGGGTTCATAGGAATATTAAAGTCGCCCCCAAGTATCACAGGAGAGGAACCAGCAAACTCCTCGAGACGTCTTTTGCATTCGGCTCCAAACTTCTGTTGCCCTTGGTTTGGGAAATATATACGTTAGCAATTACAAGTTTATGTGCTGCCCATGTGATAAGTAGGAAGATATATCTGCCGTGTTTGTCAATTTGTGAGTCTAAGATCTCAGGCACAAAGGATTTGTGGAAGGCTATTGAGACACCTTTTGACTTTGAAAATGGATTTGGGCAGTGATACCATTTAGGATAATTTTTCGTGATACAGTGTGGCACCACACCAGTTTTGAAATGTGTCTCTTGGAGCAGTAGCACAGAGACCCTCTGTTTGTGGCTATCAAATAGGACCCGCCGTCTTTTTTCTGGTATATTTAGCCCCTTAACGTTGAAGGAGCAAAATTTAACTTCATCCATTAGGGAAGAGACAGTAGGATGGAAGGGAAAAAGGCGGGGTAGAGAAGAAATAATAGAACATGGAAAACATAAAAGAAGGTGCGTTAGGATTAACGCACCAGGTCAGACTATACATCTGTGTAGTTAGGGCAAAAGAATGGAGAAGGAGGGGTCTCCTCCCCTCCCTTCACCCGTGCACCTTAGGTGGATAAGGGAAGCCAAGGGAAACACTGACCCCCCCATGAACTTGGTAGGTCCCATAAACGAGAACTTGCGAACATGTAACGTCTAGTTAAACATTGTAATAGTCCTTGCACCAGCGAGATGTCCCGCATGCCATCAGAGAGAAAAAAAAAAAAAAAGGGGGGGGGGGGGAAGGAATCCAGGGGAGAGGGAAGAAGGACAAATTCACCGATGACAGGCAGGACACCACGCGTCCAGGTGTTCAAAGAATAGGATCAAACCTTCAAGGTGAGCCCACAGTGAGACAGACCGCCCCGCCAGGAGACTCAGCCGATTAACAATAAGTGTTCATGAGACCACTCAACTGCAGCAGAGTATCTGAGTATATTGCAGCAATGATTAGAAACTAATTGAAACTAAGAAGAAAATGGAACAAGAGAAGAGAGAAAAACTTCATGGAGGATCTGAGGAGCCTTCGGTGGTATGACGATTCTTGGAACGGGGAACCTTGAGCCACCTTGGAGGAGCATCTGCAAGTGTCGGAGCCAGAGGCCATTCGGGAAGATCTATTAGTGGAAGTTCAAACGTGCCCAGGAAGTTAGCCAGATCCCCAATCCGGCGAAAGTATGCGCTTTTGCCACCTTTGAATGCTGTTAGTTGAAATGGGAACCCCCACCTGTAGGGGATATCTCTTTCCTTGAGAACCTCCAGCAAGGGTTTCAGAGCTTTGCGCAAGAATAGAGTGCGCCTGGATAGATCTGACAGGAGTAGGATTGGATGACCTTCAAACTGGAGGGATCCCTTTTTCCTGGAAGCCATCATGATGGCCTCCTTAATTCTGAAATAGTGCACCCTGCAGATGACGTCCCTAGGGCGCGACTCAGACGTGGGTTTAGGACCAAGGGATCTATGAATCCTGTCGAACTCAATGGTGTTATCCTCGTGGTCGCCAAGAATGTCCAGAAATATTCTCTGAACTGTACGGTCTAGGTCCTGAGGACTGACAGATTCTGGGAGGCCACGTATACGGATATTGTTACGCCTGTTGCGATTTTCCAGATCCTCAAGACCAGATGACATTTCCTCCAGTTTCATGGTGTGGTCCATTAAGATTTCTCTGTGTGCCTGAAGTTCCTGAGAGATATCTTCTTGTGTCTTTTCCACATCCTCTATACGCGATGTGAATTCTGTCTGTAAGTTATGTATCTCCTTTTTGTATGAGTTCTCAAGCCTGCACGCAAAACTTTCCAGATCCGTTTTGGTTGGAAGGGCTTTAATGTATTTACTCAGTTCAGCTATATTCATGTCCTCGGGCAAGTCTCCATCTCCACCACTGTTGCCTGTTGTTTTTTTAGGGGAGATATGTGGGGTCTGTGGCTCCCTTGAGGAACTATTTTTATGCGGGTTTTGCGACATTGCTGATCTGGTGTTCCTTGTTTGAAGTGGCTGGTTTAAGAACCGTTCCATGTCCTCTATAGGAGGCTCCTTGTGTAAGCTTGTGGGTTGTCCAGAAGACCTCTTAGTTTTACCCATATATGTCTGCTGCTATTAATTGCCTGTGGTAGTGTTCAGGGGAACATGGGGATGCAGCGGTCACCACATCAGGCAGAGCCCCCCATCAGCAAGCCCTCTCCGAGGTGCATTGGTTATGGTTTGAAGTTAGTGGGGCATATACAATGTCCTGATCCAGGAAAAGGGAGCCTCTATATCTTATAAACAATTCCAGCACTAGGTGTCACCAGAGGTCTGGGCTTGTAAATTGTAGGCTTGTTACGTGGTGTGCTGGAGTTCTTTCCTTCTTTTTTTTTTCCCCTTTCACCCCTTTCCCCTCTCTCTCCAATGCTATTGTATATGAGGCACAATGATAGCGCAGTGAAGGGCTATGGTGGGGTGGCCGCACCACTTCTGCAGCAAGGATGATAGGCAGAGCAATATGCAGGGGTGCCGGGTATTTTGGGTACGCCCGCCCTAGGACGGTGCTTCTCTATGAGGGGCCCCGTCCCCAAGATGGCGCCCACCCTCTCAGTGGCGGGAAAACAGTCAGCGCTGCCAGCACAATGGCGAGTGCCCCTTATATCAGTCCTACCTTCCTTGCCTTCTTTGGTGAGGCGCACTCTTCAAAGTTTCCCCAGCAGGGATTCTGGCTGAGCGTACCCGCGGCGTTCTCTTTGTGGGTGTTCACCATGCGCTGCCTGCTGGGCCTCCCTGTGCCGTCCGCAGAGCCTGAGGGGATCAGTGGAGCGCGGTCCTCGTACTTCACCCGCAGGGGTTCCAGCTGAGCACGCCTGCGGTGCTCTCACGGCGGGCGCCGCTGGGAATCCAAGGGCAGGAGGGTCTCTCCTTCACTGCCTCCTTAGCTCAGCGGGGGTCTGCAAGCTTCTTGTTGCCGCCGCTCACCTCTATTTAAAATTATTTTAATGAAATAAAAACAAAGGTTGTTGTAATTTTTTATTTAACGCCCAATCCACTCAGTGAAGACCCTCGTTCTGTGACAAAAAATAAAAAATAAACCAACAATATACTTACCTTCCACAGATCTGTAAAGTCCAACGATGTAAATCCTTCTGAAGGGGTTAAAACATTTTGCAGCAAGGAGCTTTGCTAATGCAATGCTACTCCTCGCTGCAAAACCCCGGGGAATGAGGCTAAATATAGATCAATGAGCTATATTTAGCTTCATTTGCGGTGAGGCGCCCTCTGCTGGATGTTCATAGATCGTGGGAACTTTCCTTGAAAGCCAGGGAGCTTTAACCCTTCATTACCCCATATCCCACCGCTACACGGGAATGGGAAGAGAGTGGCCAAGTGCCAGAATAGGCGCATCTTCCAGATGTGCCTTTTCTGGGGTGGCTGGGGGCAGGTGTTTTTAGCCAGGGGGGGGGCCAATAACCATGGACCCTCTCCAGGCTATTAATATCTGCCCTCAGTCACTGGCTTTACTACTCTGGCGGAGAAAATTGTGCGGGAGCCCACGCCAATTTTTTCCGCCATTTAACCCTTAAATATAATAGCTAGAACGCCCAAATTTTGCATATACACACTACTAACATTAGTAGTGTGGAATATGCAAAAAAATGGTGATATGAGATGGTTTACTGTATGTAAACCAGGTCTCATATCATGTCGGGTTTGTGAAGGAGAAAGCAAAAGCTGGTAATTGAATTACCGGCTTTAAAGCTGTCTCGCGCTGCATTAAATATAAATATATATATATAGGTGTCTCTCTGACATATATATATATGTATATATACCTATTCTATGTGTATATATCTACTCTAATCTAACCTGTCACTGTGATTTTACTGTACTCTGCGCTGAATTACCGGCTTTTCAAAGGAGACCCGTGCGTAAAAATCGGACAGCAATACGGATGTCATACGGATGTTGCGATAAAAAAATCGCATGACACTCGCATGACACTCGCATGGCACTCGCAGACGTTACATCAGTTTTTTCGGTCCGTAAATCGGACCGTTTTTTTCTCACACAAGTGGAGATGAGCCCTAAGGCTACTTTCACACTAGCGTTTTTTTTAATACGTCGCAATGCGTCGTTTAGGGGAAAAAACGCATCCTGCAAAGTTGTTTGCAGGATTCGTTTTTGCCCCATAGAGTAACATTACTGACGCATTGCGACGTATTGACACACGTCACAACCGTCGTGCGACGGTTGCGCCGTGTTGTGGCGGACCACCGGGAGCAAAAAAACGTTGAATGTAACGTTTTTTGCTGCCGACGGACCGCTTTTTCCGACCGCGCATGCGCGGCCGGAACTCCGCCCCCACCTCCCCGCACCTCACAATGGGGCAGCGGATGCGCCGGAGAAATGCATCCGCTGCACCCGTTGTGCGGTGCATCAAACGCTAGCGTCGGAATCTCGGCCCGACGCAATGCGACGGGCCGAATCCGACGCTAGTGTGAAAGTAGCCTTACTGGTACGAAGACAAAACCAGTATCTTTTTCTTTGATGTTTTGTGCAAAATGAGAAAAACAGAGGAGAAGGAAAATTTATAGTTTCTATAGTCTTAATTTCCAGAGCTTACGGTAAGTATTTTTCACTTTTTTTTTTTTAAATGATTGTAAAGTTTGAAATATAATCTCATGTTAACTTGATTTTTTCGGGATTTCGGGAGCCTACGCCATTTTTTTTTTTTTATTAAACGTTCAGTAAGAAACATAGGCCTTGCTATTATATATCTATGGATATATCCATAGATAAATCTATATGTCTATACATGGATAACTATATATGTATAGATATTACTATGGCTATATCGATCTATAGATATATTTATAGATAGATATATCTGTAGATACATAGATATATCTATCCATATATCTATCTGGCAGGTTTTTGCCGTCAGGCACAATCCGGCGAGTTTTGAAAAAACGGATTCGTGTTTTTTTTGTCCGCCGGATCCGTTTTTCTTCCTCATAGAGTTGTATTAGTGCCGGATTACGCCTGATGGCCTCACGTTTCATCCGTTTTTTGCCGGATCCGTCAGTACAGCTGTTTCCAGCGGACGGAGAAAACATACAGAAAAACTTTTTTTCCGTCCGGTGAAAAAACGCCCAGCGACAGATCCGGCGAAAAACTTATGAAACTGAGATGTGACATGATGAATCCGGACTCCAAATCCGGTTTTTCATGCATTTTTCCATTGAAATCGTGCACATTTTCCGTTCTCTCTCTCTCTCTCTCAAAAAAACGGATCAGTTGTATCCGTTTTTCACTATTTGCAATGGATCCGTTTTTTCAAAAATTGTTTTTTTTAGAGAGAGAGAACGGAAAATGTGCATGATTTCAATGGAAAAAATGCATGAAAATCCAGATTCATCAATCCACATCTCAGTTTCATGCATTTTGCGCCGGATCCGTCGCTGCGCGTTTTTTTCGCCGGACAGAAAAAACTTTCCTCTGTATGTTTTCTCCGTCTGCTGGAAACAGCTTTTTTGACGGTTCCAGCAAAAAACGGATGAAACGTGTGGCCATCAGGTGCAATCCGGCGCTAATTCAACTTTATGAGAAAAAAAAGGATCCGGCGTAAAAAAACAGATCCGTTTTTTTTCAAAACTCGCCAGATTGTGCCTGGGGGCCAAAACCTGATGTGTGAAAGTAGCCTAACTATCCATATATCTATGTACATCTATACCATTCCTTCTATCTATCTATCTATCTATCTATCTATCTATCTATCTATCTATCTATCTATCTATCTATCTATCTATCTCTGTGTGTAATGGAGTGTGGATTGGACAAATGTAAAAGAGGAGGTTGGACAAGAAATTACATCACAAATCTTTTTTTTTTTTGTTCAATAATACATCTTTATTTAGCTTTCAAAAATGCATACAAAAACGCATCAAAAAACCGCATCAAAAACAAATGCAAAAATGCATCAAAACCGCGCAAAAAACGTATCTGCGTTTTCTGCCAAGAGCTGCGGATTTAGTGCAGGCAAATCTGCAACGCGTGCAAGTACCCTTATGCAGTTTTTGGTGCAGTTTTGGTGCAGGAGGAGGGAGAGGAGGGGTTTGGGTGTGTTCTGGAGTGGGTATGCTAGGTTCGGGCTTAGAGGCCAGTGCAATGCATCATGGAACTTGTAGTACTAGAGCACAATAACTCAGGAGAAAGGAAGGTGTCGATTAACCCCATGAGAGCTGGATCCAGCACTGACGATGTGCTGAAATAAACACAGTGGATGTTTTCAGTGGCACATAATAGCAAGATTTATGAAAGCAAAACAAAACAAAAAAAGTTATAGTAGTGGACAACTTCTTTAAGTATATAATTCCACATGTGTTAATTAATAGTTTTGTTGCCGTCAGTGTGAATTTACAATTTTCATAGTCATGAAAATACAGAAAAATCTTTGACTGAGAAGGTGTGTCCAAACTTTTGGTCTGTACTGTATCTGACCACACTCACATTTGGAATTGACGGTGACCTTGTGCTCCAAGGCGCGCAGACCCCTCCTGGGTCGTTACCAAAGCCAAGAATCCCAAACGGGCATTTTATCTGGCAATATAAACCCCCAAACAAACCCCCAAATATAACAGAAAGCATGGAAAGTCGACTTCTAAAGCAGATAGATGAAGCTGCAACCCATAATGAGGTCCTGGTTATGGGGGACTTTAACTACCCGGATATTAACTGGGAAACAGAAACCTGTGAAACCCATAAAGGCAACAGGTTTCTGCTAATAACCAAGAAAAATTATCTTTCACAATTGGTGCAGAATCCAACCAGAGGAGCAGCACTTTTAGACCTAATACTATCTAATAGACCTGACAGAATAACAAATCTGCAGGTGGTCGGGCATCTAGGAAATAGCGACCACAATATTGTGCAGTTTCACCTGTCTTTCACTATGGGGACTTGTCAGGGAGTCACAAAAACACTGAACTTTAGGAAGGCAAAGTTTGACCAGCTTAGAGATGCCCTTAATCTGGTAGACTGGGACAATATCCTCAGAAATGAGAATACAGATAATAAATGGGAAATGTTTAAGAACATCCTAAATAGGCAGTGTAAGCGGTTTATACCTTGTGGGAATAAAAGGACTAGAAATAGGAAAAACCCAATGTGGCTAAACAAAGAAGTAAGACAGGCAATTAACAGTAAAAAGAAAGCATTTGCACTACTAAAGCAGGATGGCACCATTGAAGCTCTAAAAAACTATAGGGAGAAAAATACTTTATCTAAAAAACTAATTAAAGCTGCCAAAAAGGAAACAGAGAAGCACATTGCTAAGGAGAGTAAAACTAATCCCAAACTGTTCTTCAACTATATCAATAGTAAAAGAATAAAAACTGAAAATGTAGGCCCCTTAAAAAATAGTGAGGAAAGAATGGTTGTAGATGACGAGGAAAAAGCTAACATATTAAACACCTTCTTCTCCACGGTATTCACGGTGGAAAATGAAATGCTAGGTGAAATCCCAAGAAACAATGAAAACCCTATATTAAGGGTCACCAATCTAACCCAAGAAGAGGTGCGAAACCGGCTAAATAAGATTAAAATAGATAAATCTCCGGGTCCGGATGGCATACACCCACGAGTACTAAGAGAACTAAGTAATGTAATAGATAAACCATTATTTCTTATTTTTAGTGACTCTATAGCGACAGGGTCTGTTCCGCAGGACTGGCGCATAGCAAATGTGGTGCCAATATTCAAAAAGGGCTCTAAAAGTGAACCTGGAAATTATAGGCCAGTAAGTCTAACCTCTATTGTTGGTAAAATATTTGAAGGGTTTCTGAGGGATGTTATTCTGGATTATCTCAATGAGAATAACTGTTTAACTCCATATCAGCATGGGTTTATGAGAAATCGCTCCTGTCAAACCAATCTAATCAGTTTTTATGAAGAGGTAAGCTATAGGCTGGACCACGGTGAGTCATTGGACGTGGTATATCTCGATTTTTCCAAAGCGTTTGATACCGTGCCGCACAAGAGGTTGGTACACAAAATGAGAATGCTTGGTCTGGGGGAAAATGTGTGTAAATGGGTTAGTAACTGGCTTAGTGATAGAAAGCAGAGGGTGGTTATAAATGGTATAGTCTCTAACTGGGTCGCTGTGACCAGTGGGGACCGCAGGGGTCAGTATTGGGACCTGTTCTCTTCAACATATTCATTAATGATCTGGTAGAACGTTTACACAGTAAAATATCGATATTTGCAGATGATACAAAACTATGTAATGCAGTTAATACAAGAGAAGATAGTATTCTGCTACAGATGGATCTGGATAAGTTGGAAACTTGGGCTGAAAGGTGGCAGATGAGGTTTAACAATGATAAATGTAAGGTTATACACATGGGAAGAAGGAATCAATATCACCATTACACACTGAATGGGAAACCACTGGGTAAATCTGACAGGGAGAAGGACTTGGGGATCCTAGTTAATGATAAACTTACCTGGAGCAGCCAGTGCCAGGCAGCAGCTGCCAAGGCAAACAGGATCATGGGGTGCATTAAAAGAGGTCTGGATACACATGATGAGAGCATTATACTGCCTCTGTACAAATCCCTAGTTAGACCGCACATGGAGTACTGTGTCCAGTTTTGGGCACCGGTGCTCAGGAAGGATATAATGGAACTAGAGAGAGTACAAAGGAGGGCAACAAAATTAATAAAGGGGATGGGAGAACTACAATACCCAGATAGATTAGCGAAATTAGGATTATTTAGTCTAGAAAAAAGACGACTGAGGGGCGATCTAATAACCATGTATAAGTATATAAGGGGACAATACAAATATCTCGCTGAGGATCTGTTTATACCAAGGAAGGTGACGGGCACAAGGGGGCATTCTTTGCGTCTGGAGGAGAGAAGGTTTTTCCACCAACATAGAAGAGGATTCTTTACTGTTAGGGCAGTGAGAATCTGGAATTGCTTGCCTGAGGAGGTGGTGATGGCGAACTCAGTCGAGGGGTTCAAGAGAGGCCTGGATGTCTTCCTGGAGCAGAACAATATTGTATCATACAATTATTAGGTTCTGTAGAAGGACGTAGATCTGGGTATTTATTATGATGGAATATAGGCTGAACTGGATGGACAAATGTCTTTTTTCGGCCTTACTAACTATGTTACTATGTTACTATGTAATATATTATGAGGTAACAGACCCCGAGGAGCATCCAAGGTCTGGTGAGTTTAAAGAAGGGAGGAATGTAAGGGGGTGGACAAAAAGAGAGATCCCTTCAGTTTGAGACCTAATGGAGTGTCTGATAGTAATCTATAATAATAGTAATTTGTATTTATATAGCGCCAACATATTCCGCAGCGCTTTATTTAATCTATTGGTTAAACAGTGTTGTATGAGAGAAAGTCGCATCAGCAGGAACTTTAAGATGACATACCTGGTTCCTGAGAGGGAGAGGACGAAACAGACAACAGATCAGGTGGTAGTTGTGATGCAGGTAATAGTTATAAAAGACTCAGGAGGGTGGAGAAGAAACAAAGTCGAAATCTGGACCTGTTGCAGAACAGACGTCTGAGGCTGTTGAGTTGTCTTATAGCCAACATTATGAGAGACCAGAACAGAGTGAAGGAACTGAGAGAACAGATCCAAGTGAAGGAATTCCAAAACCAGATCCAAGTGAAGGAACCAAGAGACCAGATCCAAGTGAAGGAACCAAGAGATCAGATCCAAGTGACCAGAACCAGAGACTGGGAGATCAAAATCAAATGAGCAGAGCCAAAGCCGAAAGGAAGACCGCCAGGTCGCAGAAGAGGGATGTACGTGTGAGCTATAACCTCCATTGTAGATGTACGGTACAAAAACAGGGGACCAGGGCAATGCTTCAGGGAATGGAGGCTGCCAGTGTGAGGGGCATGGAAAGTGACACTTAGATCCGGGACTTGCGGCCTAACGGCAGAGTATCATAGACTCTTGCTAGGGCCTGTACCACGTTTCATATTGCCTAGACAGTGACAACAGTTGGGGGCCCGATAGAGTCAGTGACACACTTAGGGTTAAGACATTAGGACCAAGATGCCTTTGATGATACTAGAGTTTAGCTGTACTAATAGGAATAGGTGTGTGCAGTTAGAATTGTGCAAATATTCAGAGTAGCCAAATTTACTGTATTTTCACTGTTCATTATATTCATTGATTTTGTTCCATAGGCACCCCATTAACTGTGTTAAATAGATAAAATAAGTGTTGGATAAGTTGCCACTGTCTCCTCATTCTCTGTTCTGTTCCATTTGTGCACCTGTTGACATTGGCAGTGTCGGCAGGATGCAACACTCGAAATTGCAGACCAGTCGGTAACTGAGGCCATTTACTAATGTGGGACTGGGTCGAACATCTAAAGAGTATGTTAACCAGACCTGTCCTTTAGCTTCTCATGTCTCATCTATAGGAACTTGAATTACAGGAAAACATCACCCTGCGGTGATACAGGACACTTCCAGAACAATACCCATGCTTCTATTCACTACACAGCTCCCAAAAAGTGTCGCTAGGTGCTTATTGACAGGTTAAATAGATTAATCTAGTGCACGACAGCTTTCTTGAAAAACGTGAGCAATCTTAGGTCACAAACCACAAGTAAAAGTGTCGAGTTTGGGATGTGCTGGCAGAATGGAATGCCAAGATGCCCAGGTGCAGAAGTGGCTGAAATATTCCTGCATTAGAGAACAACGTGTTTCGAGAACAGTATGTTCTTTTCTTCAGATCCAACCTTTTAAAGATTGTAATTCCAGCTACAATTTCGACAAATAGACACTCAGAAACAGATGGTCTTTTGAATGTACTATTTCCACAGCTATGAAGAGTGAATCGAATAAAGACAGTCAAGGAGAATTCTGGCCGAGCGGTTTTTAGGCAAAGATTAAAAATGATAATAATTCTTGCAAAGGAGAAAAGGTGGGAGACTCTGATGGCTCAGACTTGGGATGAACGGATCCATGAAAACCCAACAAATTCATTCAGAATTTCCTAAAATTCGTTGTCATGGCCACTCCTTCTGCGGTCGTGCCTGCTGCCGGGACCACCGCCGCTCCTCCCGCTGGCGCGCATCCTCTCCTTCATTCTTCTCTGCTCCCTGGTTCTCGTCGGGTGCGCGTGTCCACCGCCCACTCCAGCACTTCCGCTTTCTGATTTACAGGCGCTCTGTATCTCCTCTCTGTGATCCTGGAGGACCATGACCCGGAAGTCCTTCAGCACTCCATATATTTAAGGCGATTCCTTCCTCTGCTCCTTGCCTGTCTGTCATTTGTGCTTCTGTGACTCAGGTCCACCTTTGTCTTTGCTCTGCCTGTTCTGAGTCTCCGCTCTGTCCAGCCAGTTCAGCTTCTCTGCCTTTCCCAGGCTTCCTTGTCTCCTTGTCCAGTCCTTGTCTCCTTCCCAGTGTCCACTCCGTACTCTGTTAGTCTGGTGTCTCTGTCCTGTCCTGCCCTGCTTCCTTTGTGTCTTCCCCTTCCCAGTGGTCCTTTGGTCTCGCCTGCACTCAGCTCTTACCAAACTGTACTTCATCTTACCCCGCTCTGTCCGTCCTACGCCTAGCTTCTCTATTTTGTACCTCCTACTACCTGTCCCCGGGTTCCAGCTTCTGCGGCAAAAGTCTCCCTTGGGTCTGCCCCTAACGCTCCCAGTATAGGGGGTGGTCTACCTGGTCAGCTCACCCTTGGGAGGTTCGTTGTTGTGGATCTGTGGGTCCACTCCAGGTGTTCCAAAAGATCTCACATTCGTGAAGTTAGATGAAATTGAATCTTGAGGATATTTTCTCCCCAACCTTCCCTAATACCCTTCGGCTTCCCACCCGGTCCACCAATCGTCTCCTTTCTTCTTATCTCACTGGGTCTTTCAGTAAATGCCACCACTGCCTGTGACCTCGAGTCGCAATGCGTCACAACACCCAGAGGGAGAGGAAAAAGAAAGAGGAGCCGATTGAAAAATTTGGGGAGCAAGTGGTAAAAAGAAAGAGTTGTAGAACATCCCTTGTAGATTATGAACCCTTGTGGACAGGGTCCTCTCTCGTACTCTACCAGTCGTGACTTGTATTGTTTAAGATTATTGTACTTGTTTTTATTATGTACACCCCTCCTCACATGTAAAGCTCCATGTAATAAATGGCGCTATAATAATAATAATAATAATAACATGCATTGTTTTCTGTGTCCCTAACTTCGTCACCCAGTGGTCAACATCCTTCCTATTCTGTCCTTTTGTTAGGAGAATTTGGACAATTATCTCTCATGATATATTATGGAGCATCCATCCTGACTGGTATCACACATGGTAAGATTAGATACTTGGCTCAGCAGACGGTATCATACAGGAAAGGCAATCTGTGCCTCACTCAAGTTCCTGGTTCCTCAGCAGGCCTCCTCTTGTACTGGGGGAGGGGTCCAAACCCATCTCCATGACAGTCAGGTTGTATACATGGGGAGCTTTAGCAACTTCTCTACTCCAGAGCCGCAAACACACTGAGGGGAGGACACCGGAGGGTAAATAGTGGAATTATTTTGGCACGAGATTAAGGTTAGTAATAATACTTCCCTTACTGATTGCGATCGGTTGCCTCACTGCGGCTTCTGTAATGTTTCTCCTGCCAGGGTCGGTAGTCCAGGATGTATTGTTGGCCACTGTGATATAAAAGGATGAGAACGACTCGGAGGTTTCTCCTACTCGGCAAATTATCGTTGGTATGAAGGGTTCTGTGCCTCGATCATTGTGTCAAATTTCCAGTAACAGAAATCTCTAGGAATTGTTAACAGGGTCTTATCACTCCATCAAGCCCTTCATTCAAGAAATTAGTGGTGGTCTAACACAGTGTTACTCAAGCTGTGGAGCGGTGTTGCCAGTGAGACGCCCCCCAGTTTTCGGGAAGGCCAGCTTGTGATGGTAGGTATCGTAGGAATCAATGTATTAGCAAAGTTCTTTCTTTCAAACTTTTTCGGGAGTCTCTACCTCTGCAATGAGGAAAACTTTTGCAGCTGAACATACAACAGTGGTACAACATGCTTGATGTTATAGTTGACAGGTGGTGGCACAATGTGCCTGATGGTTATGGATCACAAGAGGTGGCACAATGTGCTCGATGGATTACAGATCACAGGAGGTGGCACAATGTGCTTGATGGTTACAGATCACAGGAGGTGGCACAATGTGCTTGATGGTTACAGATCAGAGGAGGTGGCACAATGTGCTTGATGGTTATAGATTACAGGAGGTGGCACAATGTGCTTGATGGATTACAGATCACAGGAGGTGGCACAATGTGCTTGATGGTTACAGATCACAGGAGGTGGCACAATGTGCTTGATGGTTACAGATCACAGGAGGTGGCACAATGTGCTTGATGGTTACAGATTACAGGAGGTGGCACAATGTGCTTGATGGATTACAGATCACAGGAGGTGGCACAATGTGCTTGATGGTTACAGATCACAGGAGGTGGCACAATGCGTTTGATGGTTATAGATTATAGGAGGTGGCACAGTGTGTTTGGTGGTTAAAGATCACAGGAGGTGGCACAATTTGTTTGATGGTTACAGATCACAAACGATGGAACAATGTATTTGATATTTACTAGTGATGAGCGAGTATACTCGTTGCTCGTGTTTTCCCGAGCTCGCTCAGGTGGTCTCCGAGTATTTGTTAGTGTTCGGAGATTTAGTTTTCATCACCTCAGCTGAATGATTTACAGCTACTAGCCAGGCTAAGTACATATGGGGGTTGCCTGGTTGCTAGGAAATCCCCACATGTATTCAAGCTGGCTAGTAGCTGCAAATCATTCAGCTGAGGTGATGAAAACTAAATCTCCGAACACTAACAAATACTCGGAGATCACCCGAGCAACGAGTATACTCGCTCATCACTGATATTTAGAGACCACTGGAGGTGGAATAATGTGCTTGACGGTTTCAGACCAGATGAGGTGGCACAATGTGTTTGATGGTTACAGATGACAGGAGGTGAGGCAGTGTGCTTGCTGAATTACAGATCACAGGAGATTGCACAATGTGTTTGATGGTTACAGATCACAGGAGATAGCACAGTGTGTTTGATGGTTACAGATCACAGGAGGTTGCACAGTGCGCTTGATGGTTATAGATCACAGGAGGTGGCACAATGTGCTTGTTGGTTACAGATCACAGGAGGTGGCACAATGTGCTTGATGGTTACAGATCACAGGAGGTTGCACAATGTGCTTGATGGATTACAGATCACAGGAGGTGGCACAATGTGCTTGATGGTTACAAATCGCAAGAGGTAGCACAGTGTGCTTGATGGGCTACAATCACAGGAGCTGGCACAATGTGCTTGATGGTTACAGATCACAGGAGGTGGCACAATGTGCTTGATGGTTACAGATCACGGGAGATGGCACATTATGCTTGATGGATTACAGATCACAATAGGTGATAGAACTTATAGGGAAGCTACTCTGAAACTGGGCTTAGAGCTTCCCCTTCTGGTCTGGAGTTAGGAAGGTGTTGTATGTTTGGATTACCTGATTAGGGGATCCCTCCTTGTGTCCAGGCATGACATCACCACCCTCGTGAGGAAGGCAATGACATTGTAGCTACCGGACTCCTGGGGTGCTATATTCCCCCCTAATACAATTCAGAACTCCCGGGCTGAGGAAACAAAAAGAAAGCATTATAACAGGGGAACAATTATTAAAGTTTACAGGGTTTTCAAAAAATATAAAAAAAATTACAAAACCAAAACAGTCAGAATTGACCAATTAAGTTCCTGGGGCAACTCTGGTCCATTTGTGTTCCCTCCAGACTTTTGAGTTGCCTAGGTGGGAACAACCCCAACCCACCCTTGCTTTGTTCCCGGATGTGGCTACGGGACTCTCTGTTGGTGGGCCTGGTCTTCAGCCACGCCAGCGGTTTATTTCCTAGGCCAAACCAGGGTAACTATATACAAAGGATCCTGGCCACACATAGTCCTGTGGCCCAATTGTCCTTTATTATGCATTAAAAGTTCATACAGTAGTCTCTGTAGGTACTCACTCTTTAACGGTTGCTAACTTATACATTTTAACTTATTTACACATTTTCAAAACATTCAGATTTTAGTCCTTATTTTAGTCCTTATACCTGGCTGGGATCTGACCTCTGGTACTACGAGTAGATTTGCGCAGTACAGGTGTTGATAGTGTCCTGACAGGATTCACTATACTTTCTATCACTGGTGTAGTGTGTTGACTATGAGCTACGCTACTGGTGATTCTACGTAGCACAGGTATACCTAATCTCCTACGACTGCTATGCTCTCTGTGGGCATGACACATTCACCGTTGGCAGGGGGTGGACTCTCTTGCTCCGCTGCTGGTGTGGCATCTGCTGCTTGAGCTTGTGGGTCTTCAGGTTGGTCTAGAGTTTCTGCTGCTATACGTGCAGTAGGTTGGGGAAAGATCAGGGCAGGTACTACGATGGCTTGGTTTACCTGTGTCCATGACTGGGGAAAATCTCCAAGAATGGTATGGATTGTCTTTTCCTTCTCTTCTATGGGTTTAGGGGTATCTTGGTCTTTCTCTCTGTCTCTCAGTTGGTCAGGGCATACCTTCAGATGATCTCTTGATAGTGCTGTTGAGGTTTCTCCTCCATTTTGACCGATGAGGCACACCTTGGTGTTATCAAAGTTTGAGGGCATGATGGTGTATGGTTCGGCCTCCCACTGATCATCCAGTTTGTGCATTCTTCTTTTGACAACTTGTTCTGCCTTCCTCCTTGTATGATGCTGTGTGGATTCTAGCATACAGCTAAACCTTCATCCAGTTCCTTAGGAAAATGGCTACTCTTGGGAAACCAGGGGGGGCGATTCTAGTCAGAACATAAGCTTAAAGTGAAATGCTCCTGGATACAGGAACAGAATAAATGTGTACCTACTGACTAGTGTTGAGCATTCCGATACTGCAAGTATCGGGTATTGGCCGATATTTGCTGTATCGGAATTCCGATACCGAGTTCTGATATTTTTGTGATATCGGAAATCGGAATTGCAAGTACCTAGTCATCTTCAGTGTGTGCGGTGCGTATGGTTCCCAGGGTCTGAAGGAGAGGAAACTCCCCTTCAGGCCCTGGGATCCATATTAATGTAAAAAATAAAGAATAAAAATAAAAAATATGGATATACTCACCCCTCCGACGAACCCTGCAAGCGTCCGCCTCCGTTCCTGAGAATGCTGAGAGTGAATACCTTCGATGACGTCGCGGTCACGTGAGTGGTCAGGTGACCGGCCACCTGACCGCGACGTCATCGAAGGTCCTTCACTCTCTGCATTCTTCTCTGCCTCTGTCTTGCTTGGGACAACCTTCTTTCCACACATTCCTTTACTTTGCGACATTTCTGTTACCGCTCTGTATCCCAGTCTGCATCTGGTGATGTTGTGTCAGGTGTCAAGACTCCCATGTCGAAGTCAAGTGTCGAATACCCGCTCATATTCTCGGACCACCCGGTAAGCCCCACGCCTTTGGTGCGCAGGAGTCGAATCAGTGCCTACGTGTAACTTCTGACACCAATCCTCCAGCTGTTCTGCAGAGCCATTGTCCTCGCTGTTGTACATTTGATAACCTTTTTTTGGTTTTTCAATTGTTTTTCAATTTGTCTGTTGCTTGTCTAACTTTAATTGTCTCAATAAAACTTAATAATATTAAAAATAGTTAACCGTTTGTGGTGATCCTTGCCTTTACACGCTACTTTTTCCTCTTTTTTTTGTCTCTATTATACATATTAATAACGCCACCATATATTGTATATTTATGTATTGACTAGCATCGGGTATTCTAGAATATGTATGCTGTTTATTTATGAAGATTTCAGAATAATGCAATGAATAAACAGGATTCGGCCGGCTGTGCGCAACCAATTACCGAAGCATGGTTCAAATCTCGCGTCAGTTCGCGGACAGACTGCGTCTGTCGCTGATTGTTCGCAGCCGGCCGGGCGCGACCAATCAGTGAAGCCAGGGCCAGCTGCAGGTTTTTGAGGACCCCGGGCGAAAGAGTCTCACAGCCCACGTAGCATATAACACAGCCCATGTAGTCTATAGCACAGCCACGTAGTATATAGCACAGCTACGTAGTATATAACACAGCCATGTAGTATATAGCACAGCCACATAGTATATAGCACAGCTACGTAGTATATAACACAGCCATGTAGTATATAGCACAGCCACATAGTATATAGCACAGCCCACATAGTATATTGCACAGCCACGTAGTATATTGCACAGCCACGTAGTATATTGCACAGCAATGAAGTATATAGCACAGCCCACGCAGTATACAACACAGTCCACGTAGAATATAGCCCAGCCCACGTAGAATAATAATAATAATAATAATCTTTATTTATATAGCGCCAACATATTCCGCAGCGCTTTACAGTTTAACAGTTTCAAACACAAAAGTCATAAGTAACAACGTTAACAATACAATAATTAAAGCACAATAAGCCGCCCCTGCTCGTGAGAGCTTACAATCTACAATGAGGAGGGGGAGATGCAAAGTACAGGTGTGTATTTACAATGATGTATTTACAATGATGTATTTACAATCATGGTCCAGCCATCTTCAGGGGGTGGGGGGTAGATGGAGATAGTGAATGGGCTACACACACACAAACATAACATAACTTTGAGCGAGCGCCTAAAACTATGCAAATTATGGATGGTCCTAATATCTTGGGGTAGAGCATTCCAGAGGATTGACGCAGCACGGGAGAAGTCTTGGAGTCGGGAGTGGGAGGTACGGATTAGTGCAGAGGTTAGTCGAAAGTCATTTGCAGAGCGCAGTGGTCTGTTAGGCTGATAGACAGAAATGAGGGAGGAGATGTAAGGGGGTGCCGCACTGTGGAGAGCTTTGTGGGTGAGAACAAGTACTTTGAATTGTATCCTGTAATGAATGGGTAGCCAGTGTAACGACTGGCGAAGAGCGGATGCGTCCGAGTAACGATTAGCCAGATGGACGACCCTGGCTGCTGCATTAAGGATGGACTGGAGAGGGGAAAGTCGAGTAAGGGGGAGGCCAATTAATACAGCGTTACAGTAGTCCAGGCGGGAGTGGATCAGGGCGACAGTGAGGGTTTTAGCTGTCTCCATGGTGAGAAAAGGGCGGATTCTAGAGATGTTCTTTAGGCGTAAGCGGCACGAGCGGGCAAGAGATTGTATATGGGAGGTGAAGGAGAGATCGGAGTCAAACATAACACCCAGACAGCGCGCCTGCTGCCGGGGTGTTATTATGGTGCCACCCACGGAGAGGGAAATTGTCATGATCCCAATGGCAGGGGATCACAAAAGGACAAGCACACAAAAAAACAGAACAAGCTCTAGGGTGATGGAAACTGAGCTGACCACGATCCTGAACCTAATTCACAACACTAGCAGTAGCCGGGGAACGTGCCTACGATGATTCTAGACGTCTCGCGCCAGCCGAAGGACTAGCTTCCCCTATTAGAAGAAACAAAGACCTCTCTTGCCTCCAGAGAAACACCCCACAGAAATAGCAGCCCCCCACATGTAATGACGGTGAAATGAGAGGAAAGCACATACGTAGTAATGAAAACAGATTCAGCAAAATGAGGCCCGCTAAAACTAGATAGCAGAGGATACAAAAGTGAACTGCGCGGTCAGCGAAAAACCCTACAAAAAACCATCCTGAAATTACCTGAACTCATGTGCCAACTCATGGAACATGAGGAGTAATATCAGCCCACTAGAGCAACCAGCAACAAGGAATCACATAACTGCAAGCTGGACTAAAACAAAAATAAAGCAAAACGTGGAACAGGAAAATCAAAAACTTAGCTTGTCCTGATGATTACAGAAGCGGAAAGCAGAGGTAACAAGACACACTGATTACATTGATCGCCGGCGAGGAAATGACAAGAAAGCCAGGTTAAATAGGAAACTCCCATATCCTGATAGAACAGGTGGACACCAGAGACCGCAGAGAACACAAGTCACCCAGTACCATCTGTAACCACCAGAGGGAGCCCAAAAACAGAATCCACAACAGTACCCCCCCCTTGAGGAGGGGTCACCGAACCCTCACGAGAACCACCAGGGCGACCAGGATGAGCCCTATGAAATGCACGGACCAAATCAGCAGCATGAACATCAGAGGCAACCACCCAAGAATTATCCTCCTGACCATAACCCTTCCACTTGACCAAATACTGAAGTTTCCGTCTGGAAACACGAGAATCCAAGATCTTCTCCACAACATACTCCAATTCTCCCTCCACCAGCACCGGAGCAGGAGGCTCAAGCGAAGGAACAACAGGTACCTCATACTTCCGCAACAACGACCGATGGAACACATTATGAATAGCAAACGATGCCGGGAGATCCAAACGAAACGACACAGGGTTAAGAATTTCCAAGATCCTATAGGGACCGATAAACCGAGGCTTGAACTTAGGAGAAGAGACCTTCATAGGAACAAAACGAGAAGACAACCACACCAAGTCCCCAACACGAAGTCGAGGACCCACGCGGCGACGGCGATTAGCAAACTGCTGAGCCCTCTCCTGGGACAACTTCAAATTGTCCACCACATGACTCCAAATCTGATGCAACCTATCCACCACCATGTCCACTCCAGGACAATCAGAAGGCTCCACCTGACCAGAGGAAAAACGAGGATGAAACCCCGAATTACAAAAGAAAGGAGAAACCAAGGTAGCAGAACTAGCCCGATTATTAAGGGCAAATTCGGCAAGCGGCAAAAAGGTAACCCAGTCATCTTGATCAGCAGAAACAAAACACCTTAAATAAGTTTCCAAGGTCTGATTAGTTCGTTCCGTCTGGCCATTCGTCTGAGGATGGAATGCAGACGAAAAGGACAAATCAATGCCCATCTTAGCACAGAACGTCCGCCAAAATCTAGACACAAACTGGGATCCCCTGTCAGAAACAATGTTCTCCGGAATCCCATGCAAACGAACCACGTTCTGAAAAAACAGAGGGACCAACTCAGAGGAGGAAGGTAACTTAGGCAAGGGGACCAGATGAACCATCTTAGAAAAGCGGTCACATACAACCCAGATGACGGACATTTTTTGAGAGACAGGGAGATCCGAAATAAAGTCCATGGAGATGTGCGTCCAAGGCCTCTTCGGGATAGGCAAAGGTGACAACAATCCACTGGCCCGAGAACAGCAAGGCTTAGCCCGAGCGCAAACTTCACAAGACTGCACAAAAGAACGCACATCCCTCGACAAGGAAGGCCACCAAAAAGACCTGGCCACCAAGTTTCTAGTACCAAATATTCCAGGATGACCTGCCAACGCAGAAGAATGGACCTCGGAGATGACTCTACTGGTCCAATTATCCGGAACAAACAGTCTTTCAGGCGGACAACGATCAGGTTTATCCGCCTGAAACTCCTGCAAAGCACGTCGCAAGTCTGGGAAGACAGCCGACAAAATCACCCCATCCCTAAGGATACCAGTGGGCTCAGAATTTCCAGGGGAATCAGGCACAAAACTCCTAGAAAGAGCATCCGCCTTCACATTCTTTGAACCTGGCAGGTATGAAACCACAAAATCGAAACGGGAGAAAAACAGTGACCAACGAGCCTGTCTAGGATTCAGACGCTTGGCAGACTCAAGGTAAATCAGATTTTTGTGATCAGTCAAGACCACCACACGATGTCTAGCACCCTCAAGCCAATGACGCCACTCCTCAAATGCCCACTTCATGGCCAAAAGCTCCCGATTAACAACATCATAATTCCGCTCAGTGGGCGAAAACTTTCTAGAAAAGAACGCACATGGCTTCATCACCGAGCAATCGGAGCTTCTCTGTGACAAAACCGCCCCCGCTCCAATCTCAGAAGCATCAACCTCAACCTGAAAAGGAAGCGAAACATCTGGCTGACGCAACACAGGAGCAGAAGAAAACCGGCGCTTAAGTTCCTGAAAGGCCTCCACAGCCGCAGGAGACCAATCAGCAACATCAGCACCCTTCTTAGTCAGATCCGTCAAAGGCTTAACAACACTAGAAAAATTAGTTATGAAACGACGATAAAAATTAGCAAAGCCCAAGAACTTCTGTAGACTCTTAAGAGATGTAGGCTGCGTCCAGTCACAAATAGCTTGAACCTTGACGGGATCCATCTCAATAGTAGAAGGGGAAAAAATATACCCCAAAAAAGAAATCTTCTGGACTCCAAAGAGACACTTTGAACCTTTTACAAACAAAGAATTGGCCCGCAGGACCTGAAACACCTTCCTGACCTGCTGAACATGGGACTCCCAGTCATCAGAAAAAACCAAAACATCATCCAAATACACAATCATAAATGTATCCAGATATTCACGGAAAATATCGTGCATAAAGGACTGGAAGACAGAAGGAGCATTAGAAAGTCCAAAAGGCATCACCAAATACTCAAAATGGCCCTCAGGCGTATTAAATGCGGTTTTCCACTCATCACCCTGCTTAATCCGCACAAGATTATACGCACCCCGAAGATCAATCTTAGTGAACCATTTAGCCCCCTTAATGCGAGCGAACAAATCAGTCAACAATGGCAAAGGATACTGATATTTGACCGTAATTTTATTCAAAAGACGGTAATCTATACAAGGCCTCAAGGAACCATCTTTTTTGGCCACGAAAAAAAAACCTGCTCCCAAAGGAGATGAAGATGGACGGATATGTCCCTTTTCCAAGGACTCCTTAACATAATCCCGCATAGCAGTATGCTCTGGCACTGACAGATTGAACAAACGACCTTTAGGAAATTTACTGCCAGGAATCAAATCTATAGCACAATCGCAATCCCTGTGAGGAGGAAGCGAATTGAGCTTAGGCTCCTCAAAAACATCCCGATAATCAGACAAAAATACAGGAACCTCAGAAGGAGTAGATGAAGCGATAGAAATCGGAGGTGCATCATCATGAACCCCCTGACATCCCCAGCTTAACACAGACATCGCCTTCCAGTCCAAGACTGGGTTATGAGTTTGTAACCATGGCAGACCAAGCACTAAGACATCATGTAAATTATACAGTACCAGGAAGCGAATCACCTCCTGATGAACGGGAGTCATACGCATGGTCACGTGTGTCCAGTACTGAGGTTTATTCATAGCCAAAGGTGTAGAGTCAATTCCTTTCAAAGGAATAGGGACTTCCAGAGGCTCCAGACTAAACCCACAGCGGTTGGCAAATTACCAATCCATAAGACTCAGGGCAGCGCCTGAATCCACATAGGCATCGACGGAAATGGCTGATAATGAACAAATCAGAGTCACAGACAGAATGAACTTAGACTGTAAAGTACTGATGGCAACAGACTTATCAACCTTTTTTGTGCGTTTAGAGCATGCTGATATAACATGAGCTGAATCACCACAATAAAAACACAACCCATTTTTCCGCCTATAGTTTTGCCGTTCACTTCTGGACTGAATTCTATCACATTGCATTGTCTCAGGTGCCTGTTCAGAAGACACCGCCAAATGGTGCACAGGTTTGCACTCCCGTAAACGCCGATCAATCTGAATAGCCATAGTCATAGACTCATTCAGACCTGTAGGCGCCGGGAACCCCACCATAACATCTTTAATGGCCTCAGAAAGGCCATCTCTGAATTTTGCAGCCAGAGCGCACTCATTCCACTGAGTAAGCACCGACCATTTCCGAAATTTCTGACAATATATTTCTGCTTCATCTTGCCCCTGAGAGAGAGCCAATAAAGCTTTTTCAGCCTGAATCTCTAGGTTAGGTTCCTCATAGAGCAAACCCAATGCCGGAAAAAACGCATCCACATTGAGCAACGCAGGATCCCCTGGTGCCAATGCAAATGCCCAATTCTGAGGGTCACCCCGCAGGAAAGATATTACAATTTTGACTTGCTGAGCAGGGTCTCCAGAGGAGCGAGATTTCAAAGAAAGAAACAACTTGCAATTGTTCCTAAAATTCAGAAAACTAGATCTATCTCCAGCAAAAAACTCTGGGATAGGAATTCTAGGCTCAGACATAGGAGCATGTACAACAAAATCTTGTATATTTTGAACCTTAGCAGCAAGATTATTCAGGCTGGAAGCCAAACTCTGGACGTCCATGATAAACAGCTGAGGTCAGAGCCATTCAAGGATTAAGAGGAGGTAAGACGCAGCCAGGCTGCAATTAAGGCTAGGCAGCAAACTCTGAGGGAAGGAAAAAAAAAAAAAAAACTTCCTCAGACAACTTTTCCTCCTACTTCAGCCAATACGATTACCACTTTTGGGCCGGCGATACTGTCATGATCCCAATGGCAGGGGATCACAAAAGGACAAGCACACAAAAAACAGAACAAGCTCTAGGGTGATGGAAACTGAGCTGACCGCGATCCTGAACCTAATTCACAACACTAGCAGTAGCCGGGGAACGTGCCTACGATGATTCTAGACGTCTCGCGCCAGCCGAAGGACTAGCTTCCCCTATTAGAAGAAACAAAGACCTCTCTTGCCTCCAGAGAAACACCCCACAGAAATAGCAGCCCCCCACATGTAATGACGGTGAAATGAGAGGAAAGCACATACGTAGTAATGAAAACAGATTCAGCAAAATGAGGCCCGCTAAAACTAGATAGCAGAGGATACAAAAGTGAACTGCGCGGTCAGCGAAAAACCCTTCAAAAACCCATCCTGAAATTACCTGAACTCATGTGCCAACTCATGGAACATGAGGAGTAATATCAGCCCACTAGAGCAACCAGCAACAAGGAATCACATAACTGCAAGCTGGACTAAAACAAAAATAAAGCAAAACGTGGAACAGGAAAATCAAAAACTTAGCTTGTCCTGATCATTACAGAAGCGGAAAGCAGAGGTAACAAGACACACTGATTACATTGATCGCCGGCGAGGAAATGACAAGAAAGCCAGGTTAAATAGGAAACTCCCATATCCTGATAGAACAGGTGGACACCAGAGACCGCAGAGAACACAAGTCACCCAGTACCATCTGTAACCACCAGAGGGAGCCCAAAAACAGAATCCACAACAGGAAATGTCAGATTTAGGGAGGTTAGTAGATGGTGGGAGCAGAAGAAGTTCAGTTTTGGAGAGGTTGAGTTTCAGATAGAGAGCGGACATGATGTTGGAGACTGCGGACAGACAGTCAGTGGCGTTCTGTAGTAGAGCTGGGGTAAGGTCAGGGGATGACGTATATAGTTGTGTGTCGTCGGCATAAAGATGGTACTGAAAGCCAAATCTGCTGATGGTCTGTCCAATTGGGGCCGTGTAGAGGGAGAAGAGAAGGGGGCCAAGGACTGAGCCCTGAGGTACCCCGACAGCGAGAGGAAGAGGAGATGAAATGGAGCCAGCGAACAGAACACTGAAGGAGCGGTCAGAAAGGTAGGAGGAGAACCAGGAGAAAGCAGTGTCCTTAATGCCTAGTGACTGGAGCCTAGAGAGAAGGAGAGGGTGGTCAACAGTGTCAAAAGCTGCAGAAAGGTCGAGCAGAATGAGCAGAGAGTGGTCACCATTACGTTTTGCTGTCAGAAGGTCGTTGGTCACTTTGATGAGTGCAGATTCTGTCGAATGTAGGGGGCGGAAACCGGACTGTGAAGGGTCTAGGAGGGAGTGAGTGGAGAGGTAACGGGTAAGGCGGGAGTATATCAGGCGCTCCAAGAGTTTAGAGATGAAGGGGAGATTGGAGACCGGTCTGTAGTTGTTTGTGCAGGATGGGTCGAGGGTGGGTTTCTTTAGTAATGGAGTAATGATAGAGGAGAGGGAGAGATTAAAGATTGTAGTTAGGTGACTTGTGACAACTGGAGAGAGAGACTGGAGGAGATGTGAGGGAATGGGGTCGGTAGTGCATGTAGTCGGACGAGAAGAGGAGAGGAGCTTGGAGACTTCTTCTTCTGTGAGGGGATCGAATGTGGAGAGTGAGCCAGGGGCAATGAGGGGAGGGATGGGAGTCACTGAACTTAGTTGTTGGGAGCGGATTTCCTGACGGATATTGTCTATTTTCTCTATAAAGTGGGAGGCCAGGTCACCAGCACAAATATCTGTGATAGGGGCTTGTGCTTTTGGCCTGAGGAGGGAGTGAAAGGTGTCAAAAAGTTTCTTGGGGTTGTTGGATAGTGAGGAGATCAGAGTGGTAAAGTAGGTCTGTTTAGCGAAGTGAAGGGCAAAGTTATAGGTCCTTAACATAAATTTGTGTTTTCCTCCATAAGCATTCAGCACACCTAGAGCATCGCTGGAGAAATTGGGTTTGCGATGTAAGCCAGGGCTGTTTTATTCTGTGTTTGGAGGTTCTGAGGGTGAGGGGAGCTACTTGGTCAAGGGTGCTTCTAAGAATATAACAAAGCCCGTAAATAGCACAGCCCACGTAATATATAGCACAGCCCATGCAGTATATAACACAGCCCACATAGTACATAACACAGCCACATAGTATATAGCACAGCCACGTAGTATATTGCACAGCCACATAGTATATAGCACAGCTACGTAGTATATAACACAGCCATGTAGTATACTGCACAGCCCACGCAGTATGTAGCACAGCCACGTAGTATATAGCACAGCCATGTAGCATATAACACAGCCACGTAGTATATTGCACACCCCACGCAGTGTATAACACAACCCACATAGTATATAGCACAGCCCACGCAGTATATAACACAGCCACGTAGTAAATAGCACAGCCCACGTAGTACATAACACAGCCCACGTAGTACATAACACAGCCACGTAGTATATAGCACAGCCACATAGTATATAGCACAGCCAACGTAGTATATAACATAGCCCATGCAGTATATAACAGCCCACGTAGTACATAGCACAGCCCACGTAGTATATAGCACAGCCCACGTAGTATATAACACAGCTCACACAGTATATAACACAGCCCATGCAGTAAATTACACAGCCCACATAGTATATAGCACAGCCACGTAGTACATAGCACAGCCCACGCAGTATATAGCACAGCCCACGTAGTATATAACACAGCCCACGTAGTGTATAACACAGCCCATGTAGTATATAACACAGCCCACATAGTATATAACAGCCCACATAGTATATAGCAATGTGTGCACCATATCCCTGTTAAAAAAATAATTTAAATAAAAAATAGTTATATACTCACCTTCTGGCGGCCCCTGGATCCAGCCCAGGCCTTTAGCGATGCTCCTCGCGACGCTCCATTCCAAGTTATGCATTGCGGCAAAAACACGCGATGATGTAGCGGTATCGCGAGACCACTGTCATCTGGGGTCATTTCCGCAATGCATTCTTGGGACCGGAGCGTGGCGAGGAGCGAGAAAGACTGCCGCGGACGCCGGAAGGTGAGTATATAATGATTTTTTTTATTATTATTATGTTTAACATGTTATTTTTTATATGTTTTTACTATAGTGAACAGGGCAGTGAGAATCTGGAATTGCTTGCCTGAGGAGGTGGTGATGGCGAACTCAGTCGAGGGGTTCAAGAGAGGCCTGGATGTCTTCCTGGAGCAGAACAATATTGTATCATACAATTATTAGGTTCTGTAGAAGGACGTAGATCTGGAGATTTATTATGATGGAATATAGGCTGAACTGGATGGACAAATGTCTTTTTTCGGCCTTACTAACTATGTATGTTACTATGTTACTATTGATGCTGCATAGGCAGCATCAATAGTAAAAAGTTGGTCACACTTGCAGGGTTAATGGCAGCGTTAACGGACGGCTAAAACGCTATGTGGGCGCTGACTGGAGGGGAGTAGGGAGGGGCCTGTTGCTGATTGGTCGCGCCCAGCCGGCCACAACCAATCAGCGACGCGGGATTTCCGTGACAGACAAACAGACGGAATTGGACCTTAGACAATTATATATATAGATTGGACTCGCTTATGTCTGAATAATATTGCAACACAGTACACGTGAATAGCACATTTATTACACACAAATAACGCCGCCTTATACTGTATATTTATTTCCCTTGCTTCTATAAATAATACTGCACTACAATGCATATGAATAATACCACATTTATTACACATAAATAACGCCGCCATATACTGTGTATATAAATAATTCTGCTACAGTTTATGTAAATAATATATCATTTACTATACATAGAAATATCGTTGTTGTGTCCTGTGCTTTAATAGTTTTCCTCTGGCTCTGTGTTTGTTTAAGGGGTCTGATGTGTGTATGTTATGGGGTAACAGCTTTGCGCTTAGTATTTGGTCACTTCCTAGAATGTTTCTGATGTTCTTTCAAGCATCTAGTTAATAGGAACTTTCACTGCATTTCCACCTTTCGTCCACTAGAGGGCAGCATTGATGCAGGAATGCAGTCTCCACACACTGACTTCCCTTCAGTTCTGAGCCAGGATCAGGATTTGCCCCAAGTAAGGAAATAACTTTACTGCCTGTTAAATTTTAACCTAATGACAATAAGTGGTTGGACGTCTGATAGAAAGACTCCGAATCCCCTGCACGAACATAAGACATGAGCGGGTCGCCTTCTGCCACAACTGGAGGGACCTCTCTGCACATAGAGTAAATGTATGAATAGGATTATAAATCCATAGACAGTGAGCTCCCCCTAGTGGTGACTGCAGGCCGCCTGGATTTTGTCATTTATTCTGTTTTGTGGTGGGGGGGGGGGGGGGGCGGCATGTTGTCTAATCTGTGATGCTTTATAAAATATGTCCTGCATAGATTCACCCTACAGATGTGCAAATCTGCTGTGGTGGCCATACTCCAAGAGACCGTGACCTGTGGTGACCATACTCCAAGAGACCGTGACCTGTGGTGACCGTACTCCAAAAGACCATGACTTGTGGTGACCATACTACAAGACACTATGACTTGTGGTGACCGTACTCCAAGAGACCGTGACATGTGATGACCATACTCCAAGAGACCATGACTTGTGGTGACCATACTCCAAGAGACCATGACCTGTGGTGACCATACTCCAAGAAACCGTAACCTGTGGTGACATTACTCCAAGAGATAGTGACCTGTGGTGACCGTACTACAAGAGACCATGACTTGTGGTGACCATACTCCAAGAGATAGTGACCTGTGGTGACCGTACTACAAGAGACCATGACATGTGGTGACCGTACTCCAAGAGACCGTGGCCTGTGGTGACTGTACTCCAAGAGACTGTGACATGTGGTGACTGTTCTCCAAGAGACCATGACATGTGGTGACTGTTCTCCAAGAGACCATGACATGTGGTGACCGTACTCCAAGAGACCGTGACTTGTGGTGACCGTACTCCAAGAGACCATGACTTGTGGTGACCATACTACAAGAGACCATGACTTGTGGTGACCGTACTCCAAGAGACCGTGACATTTGATGACCATACTCCAAGAGACCATGACTTGTGGTGACCATACTCCAAGAGACCATGACCTGTGGTGCCCATACTCTAAGATACCAAGACATGTGGTGACCTTACTCCAAGAGACCGTGACATGTGGTGACCTTACTCCAAGAAACCGTAACCTGTGGTGACATTACTCCAAGAGACTGTGACCTGTGGTGACCGTACTCCAAGAGACCATGACTTGTGGTGACCATACTCCAAGAGACTATGACTTGTGGTGATCATACTCCATGAGACCATGACTTGTGGTGACCGTACTCCAAGAGACCATGACATGTGGTGACCTTACTCCAAGAAACCGTAACCTGTGGTGACATTACTCCAAGAGACTGTGACTTGTGGTGACCATACTAGAAGAGACCATGACTTGTGGTGACCATACTCCAAGAGACTATGACTTGTGGTAATCATACTCCAAGAGACCATGACTTGTGGTGACCGTACTCCAAGAGACCATGACATGTGGTGACCTTACTCCAAGAGACTGTGACATGTGGTGACCATACTCCAAGAAAACATGACCTGTGGTGACCATACTCCAAGAGACTATGACATGTCGTGACTGTTCTCCAAGAGACCATGACCTGTGGTGACAGTACTCCAAGAGACCGTGACCTGTGGTGGCTGCTGTACTCCAAGAGACCGTGACATGTGGTGACTGTTCTCCAAGAGACCGTGACATGTGGTGACTGTTCTCCAAGATACCTTGACATGTGGTGACCTTACTCCAAGAGACCGTGACATGTGGTGACCGTACTCCAAGAGACCGTGACATGTGGTGACCTTACTCCATAAAACCGTAACATGTGGTGACCATACTCCAAGAGATCGTAACTTGTGGTGACCGTACTCCAAGAGACCGTGACTTGTGGTGACTGTACTCCAAGAAACCGTAACCTGTGGTGACTGTACTACAAGAGACCATGACTTATGGTGACCATACTCCAAGAGACCATGACATGTGGTGACCGTACTCCGAGAAACCGTGACCTGTGGTGACCGTACTCCAAGAGACCATGACTTGTGGTGACCGTACTACAAGAGACCATGACATGTGGTGACCGTACTCCAAGAAACCGTGACCTGTGGTGATCGTACTCCAAGAGACCATGACCTGTGGCGACCATACTCCAAGAGACCGTGACCTGTGATGACCATACTCCAAGAGACCGTGACCTGTGGTGACCATACTCCAAGAGACCGTGACCTGTGGTGACCATACTCCAAGAGACCGTGACCTGTGATGACCATACTCCAAGAGACCGTGACCTGTGGTGACTGTACTCCAAGAGTCCATGACTTGTTGTGACCATACTCCAAGAGACCGTGACCTGTGATGACCATACTCCAAGAGACCGTGACCTGTGATGGCCATACTCCAAGAGTCCATGACTTGTTGTGACCATACTCCAAGAGACCGTGACCTGTGGTGACCATACTCCAAGAGACCGTGACCTGTGATGACCATACTCCAAGAGACCGTGACCTGTGGTGACTGTACTCCAAGAGTCCATGACTTGTTGTGACCATACTCCAAGAGACCGTGACCTGTGATGACCATACTCCAAGAGACCGTGACCTGTGGTGACTGTACTCCAAGAGACCATGACTTGTGGTTACCATACTCCAAGAGACCGTGACCTGTGGTGACCATACTCCAAGAGACCGTGACCTGTGGTGACTGTACTCCAAGAGTCCATGACTTGTTGTGACCATACTCCAAGAGACCGTGACCTGTGATGACCATACTCCAAGAGACCGTGACCTGTGGTGACTGTACTCCAAGAGACCATGACTTGTGGTTACCATACTCCAAGAGACCGTGACCTGTGGTGACTGTACTCCAAGAGACCATGACTTTTTCACCTTCTAATTTCAGTACCTACTAAAAACGATCTTCAAAGGAGACCATTTGTGGGGTAGATGGGACCTCTCTATAAGGCTCTGGCACAGCCTGAGGACTGTGTATATAGCACCACTTCCTATAGTTTTGCTTATGGCGGCACTCCACATTCCCTGGTAATATTGTCAGGCGTGGAGCAGGAAGGCATGTTCTTTATTGCGTGTCACTCTATGACAGTACTTCCCTAGTTGTAGTTGTCATATATGCTTTTGATTGGTCAATTTTCGGAATAGTCTTTATCCTTTTGTTTTAACCTTTTGTTGTTGTAGAGTCTGTGCTACTCCTTCACATATCTGGCAATCCCGAAACCTAAAGCAGATATGATAGCACATAATTCATACCTATCGCTTTTTTGCCCTTTTTTTCCTCCGTCTTCTCATTTATAGGTAGGAGGGGAGGTTGTTTATGGTTGAATTGAGGGGGGGGGGGAGCATTCATGTCTTCCTGGAGGGCAGATAATACAGCGAGGAAGGAAAGCACACAAACAGAAGTTGAGGGAGAGCGGGAGAATCACATAGACTGTGTATGAGTGTGAAGAGGAAGTAGAGAACCCACTACAGACTCGGGGAGGGAAATCAAACCTTTCCCAGCACAAAGGAGCTATAGAAGGAGAAATCAGCTCAGGAATGAAGCTGTGCTCAGACATAAGAACCTTACATCCAGCCTGTATTACTGAGAGGAACACGACCAAAAGAAAGAAGTCTGAAACCAGGAGCAGGTAGTCATCTCCATACCAGAAGGTCTGAGAATGAATAAAGAAGCAGCCCGTAACCTTTTTAACTCTTTAAGTGTAGTGCCAAAGATGTGCCTTTGGGTGAAATGAGAGTGCAGTTTTCCTTTTGGCCACCAGATGTCAGTGCTGTACCTAGCGGGCGCAACAAGTGCAGCTGCATCTCCCCATAGACAGCAGTGACAACAGTAACTACATAAGGGTGTAAGGCAAAAGAAAAAACAAAAAACCTACAATTCCCGTCACCAAGCGATGGGTCGCAGGATGGCGGTAATGTTCCGCAGCTAATCAGACGGAATGGTTGTACCGCGTGGCACCATGGTGTACCCACCGTGCCTCCTCTCCACCTGCGTTCTTATGACCTGGAGATCGCAGGTGATGCTCTAAAGCCGCAGCTGCTCCCCCCCGAAATCACCGTCAGCAGCATGAGTACGAGCAAGCGGAATAAACCTCGGGAGCACAATGCTGCGCTCTAATTCCGCCACTCTTGGCAATTAAGTTGTGGGGCAAACCTCTCGCCTCGCCGCCTCTGCTCTGCGCAAGCAACCTGAATTCTAGAAAATGAGGTCCCTGCTGAGGAGAAAGCGGAAAACGCTGATACTTCTACTCCAGTCACAGCCAAAGCTGCACTCAATGTGATGTCGGCAGCTCCTGCTGGTTCAGTGTCTGCATATTACACTGCTGATATCAGGTAGAATTGTGAGCGCAGCTCTGGATGTGACTGGAGGATAAAGCTTCAGGCTTTTTTTTAATAAAGGGACGTACATTTTTTTCTGTCCTTTTGTCATTTCAGAGCCACCGCGCCGGACACTTTGAGCACGTGGCGCACATGAACATGATCGACAGCGAATCGCCGAGACTCAGGATTCCAGCCAAGATTTCTTTCCTTAAGTTGTCGGTGGAGGAAGCGGATCCCGCAGGTAAAGAGGAGCGGCGACGGGTCACAGAGTAGATCCAGTCCATCTATCGCAGAGCTGAGTGCGTCAGGTGCAGCAGAGCTGAGTGTGTCAGGTGCAGCAGAGCTGAATGCGTCAGGTGCAGCAGAGCTGAGTGTGTCAGGTGCAGCAGAGCTGAATGCGTCAGGTGCAGCAGAGCTGAGTGTGTCAGGTGCAGCAGAGCTGAGTGTGTCAGGTGCAGCAGAGCTGAATGCGTCAGGTGCAGCAGAGCTGAGTGTGTCAGGTGCAGCAGAGCTGAATGCGTCAGGTGCAGCAGAGCTGAATGCGTCAGGTGCAGCAGAGCTGAGTGTGTCAGGTGCAGCAGAGCTGAGTACATCAGGTGCAGCAGAGCTGAGTGTGTCAGGTGCAGCAGAGCTGAGTGCGTCATATGCAGTAGAGCTGAGTACATCAGGTGCAGCAGAGCTGAGTGTGTCAGGTGCAGCAGAGCTGAGTGCGTCAGATGCAGCAGAGCTGAGTACATCAGGTGCAGCAGAGCTGAGTGTGTCAGGTGCAGCAGAGCTGAGTGCGTCAGATGCAGCAGAGCTGAGTACATCAGGTGCAGCAGAGCTGAGTGTGTCAGGTGCAGCAGAGCTGAGTGCGTTATATGCAGCAGAGCTGAGTACATCAGGTGCAGCAGAGCTGAGTGTGTCAGGTGCAGCAGAGCTGAGTGTGTTAGGTGCAGCAGAGCTGAGTGTGTTAGGTGCAGCAGAGCTGAATGCGTCAGGTGCAGCAGAGCTGAATGCGTCAGGTGCAGCAGAGCTGAGTGTGTCAGGTGCAGCAGAGCTGAATGCGTCAGGTGCAGCAGAGCTGAGTGTGTCAGGTGCAGCAGAGCTGAATGCGTCAGGTGCAGCAGAGCTGAGTGTGTCAGGTGCAGCAGAGCTGAATGCGTCAGGTGCAGCAGAGCTGAGTGTGTCAGGTGCAGCAGAGCTAAGTGCATCAGGTGCAGCAGAGCTGAATGCGTCAGGTGCAGCAGAGCTGAGTGTGTCAGGTGCAGCAGAGCTGAGTACATCAGGTGCAGCAGAGCTGAGTGTGTCAGGTGCAGCAGAGCTGAGTACATCAGGTGCAGCAAAGCTGAGTGTGTCAGGTGCAGCAGAGCTGAGTGCGTCATATGCAGTAGAGCTGAGTACATCAGGTGCAGCAGAGCTGAGTGTGTCAGGTGCAGCAGAGCTGAGTGCGTCAGATGCAGCAGAGCTGAGTACATCAGGTGCAGCAGAGCTGAGTGTGTCAGGTGCAGCAGAGCTGAGTGCATCAGATGCGGCAGAGCTGAGTACATCAGGTGCAGCAGAGCTGAGTGTGTCAGGTGCAGCAGAGCTGAGTGCGTTATATGCAGCAGAGCTGAGTACATCAGGTGCAGCAGAGCTGAGTAACATAGTAACATAGTTAGTAAGGCCGAAAAAAGACATTTGTCCATCCAGTTCAGCCTATATTCCATCATAATAAATCCCCAGATCTACGTCCTTCTACAGAACCTAATAATTGTATGATACAATATTGTTCTGCTCCAGGAAGACATCCAGGCCTCTCTTGAACCCCTCGACTGAGTTCGCCATCACCACCTCCTCAGGCAAGCAATTCCAGATTCTCACTGCCCTAACAGTAAAGAATCCTCTTCTATGTTGGTGGAAAAACCTTCTCTCCTCCAGATGCAAAGAATGCCCCCTTGTGCCCGTCACCTTCCTTGGTATAAACAGATCCTCAGCGAGATATTTGTATTGTCCCCTTATATACTTATACATGGTTATTAGATCGCCCCTCAGTCGTCTTTTTTCTAGACTAAATAATCCTAATTTCGCTAATCTATCTGGGTATTGTAGTTCTCCCATCCCCTTTATTAATTTTGTTGCCCTCCTTTGTACTCTCTCTAGTTCCATTATATCCTTCCTGAGCACCGGTGCCCAAAACTGGACACAGTACTCCATGTGCGGTCTAACTAGGGATTTGTACAGAGGCAGTATAATGCTCTCATCATGTGTATCCAGACCTCTTTTAATGCACCCCATGATCCTGTTTGCCTTGGCAGCTGCTGCCTGGCACTGGCTGCTCCAGGTAAGTTTATCATTAACTAGGATCCCCAAGTCCTTCTCCCTGTCAGATTTACCCAGTGGTTTCCCGTTCAGTGTGTAATGGTGATATTGATTCCCTCTTCCCATGTGTATAACCTTACATTTATCATTGTTAAACCTCATCTGCCACCTTTCAGCCCAAGTTTCCAACTTATCCAGATCCATCTGTAGCAGAATACTATCTTCTCTTGTATTAACTGCTTTACATAGTTTTGTATCATCTGCAAATATCGATATTTTACTGTGTAAACCTTCTACCAGATCATTAATGAATATGTTGAAGAGAACAGGTCCCAATACTGACCCCTGCGGTACCCCACTGGTCACAGCGACCCAGTTAGAGACTATACCATTTATAACCACCCTCTGCTTTCTATCACTAAGCCAGTTACTAACCCATTTACACACATGTTCCCCCAGACCAAGCATTCTCATTTTGTGTACCAACCTCTTGTGCGGCACGGTATCAAACGCTTTGGAAAAATCGAGATATACCACGTCCAATGACTCACCGTGGTCCAGCCTATAGCTTACCTCTTCATAAAAACTGATTAGATTGGTTTGACAGGAGCGATTTCTCATAAACCCATGCTGATATGGAGTTAAACAGTTATTCTCATTGAGATAATCCAGAATAACATCCCTCAGAAACCCTTCAAATATTTTACCAACAATAGAGGTTAGACTTACTGGCCTATAATTTCCAGGTTCACTTTTAGAGCCCTTTTTGAATATTGGCACCACATTTGCTATGCGCCAATCCTGCGGAACAGACCCTGTCGCTATAGAGTCCCTAAAAATAAGAAATAATGGTTTATCTATTACATTACTTAGTTCTCTTAGTACTCGTGGGTGTATGCCATCCGGACCCGGAGATTTATCTATTTTAATCTTATTTAGCCGGTTTCGCACCTCTTCTTGGGTTAGATTGGTGACCCTTAATATACATCAGGTGCAGCAGAGCTGAATGCGTTATATGCAGAAGAGCTGAGTACATCAGGTGCAGCAGAGCTAAGTGCATCAGGTGCAGCAGAGCTGAATGCGTCATATGCAGCAGAGCTGAGTGCGTCAGGTGCAGCAGAGCTGAGTGTCAGGTGCAACAGAGCTGAGTGTCAGGTGCAACAGAGCTGAGTGTGTCAGGTGCAGCAGAGCTGAGAGAGTGTCAGGTGCAGCAGAGCTGAGTGCGTCAGATGCAGCAGAGCTGAGTGTCAGGTGCAGCAGAGCTGAGTGCGTCAGATGCAGCAGAGCAGAGCTGCCTCTGGTGTCTGCGCTGTTACCTGTGACCGGAATTCTCAGGGGAAAGTGAAATTTCTGTTCCTCAAATGTCAAAGATATTCCTGATCGGAATAGTAATGTGGCTGCGACAGATCTCCGGGAGCAACGAGGAATGAAGAGCGAGGAATGAAGAGCGAGGAATGAAGAGCGAAGAATGAAGAATGAAGAGCGAGGAATGAGGAACGAGGAATGAAGAATGAGGAACAAGGGACGAGGAACAAGGAATGAAGAATGAGGAACGAGGAATGAAGAACGAGGAATGAAGAACGAGGAATGAAGAATGAGGAATGAGGAATGAAGAACGAGGAATGAAGAATGAGGAATGAAGAATGAGGAACGAGGAATGAAGAACGAGGAATGAAGAATGAGGAATGAAGAATGAGGAACGAGGAACAAGGAATGAAGAACGAGGAATGAAGAATGAGGAACGAGGAACAAGGAATGAAGAATGAGGAACGAGGAATGAAGAACGAGGAATGAAGAACGAGGAATGAAGAATGAGGAACGAGGAACAAGGAATGAAGAACGAGGAATGAAGAATGAGGAATGAAGAATGAGGAACGAGGAACAAGGAACGAGGAACAAGGAATGAAGAATGAGGAACGAGGAATGAAGAACGAGGAATGAAGAATGAGGAATGAAGAATGAGGAACGAGGAACAAGGAATGAAGAACGAGGAATGAAGAATGAGGAACGAGGAACAAGGAATGAAGAATGAGGAACGAGGAATGAAGAACGAGGAATGAAGAACGAGGAATGAAGAATGAGGAACGAGGAACAAGGAATGAAGAACGAGGAATGAAGAATGAGGAATGAAGAATGAGGAATGAGGAACAAGGAATGAGGAACGAGGATTGAAGAGCGAGGAATGAGGAAAAAGGAATGAGGAATGAAGAGCGAGGAATGAGGAAAAAGGAATGAGGAATGAGAAATGAAGAACGAGGAACAAGGAATGAAGAACGAGGATGAAGAATGAAGAATGAAGAGCGAGGAATGAGGAACGAGGAATGAAGAATGAGGAATGAAGAGCGAAGAATGAAGAATGAAGAGCGAGGAATGAATAATGAGGAACGAGGAATGAAGACCGAGGAATGAAGAATGAGGAACAAGGAATGAGGAACGAGGATTGAAGAGCGAGGAATGAATAACGAGGAATGAGGAATGAGGAATGAGGAAAAAGGAATGAGGAACAAGGAATGAGGGACGAGGATTGAAGAGCGAGGAATGAATAACGAGGAATGAGGAACGAGGAATGAAGAACGAGGAATGAGGAATGAAGAGCGAGGAATGAGGAAAAAGGAATGAGGAATGAGGAATGAAGAGCGAGGAATGAAGAACGAGGAGTGAGGAATGAAGAACGATGAATGAAGAACGAGGAACGAAGAACGAGGAATGAAGAACGAGGAATGAGGAATGAAGAGCAATGAATGAAGAACGATGAATGAGGAATGAAGAGTGAGGAATGAGGAACAAGGAATGAAGAATGAGGAATGAAGAGCGAGGAATGAAGAACGAGGAATGAGGAACAAGGAATGAAGAACGAGGAATGAGGAACGAGGATTGAAGAGCGAGGAATGAGGAATGAAGAGCAAGGAATGAAGAACAAGGAATGAGGAAGGAAGAGTGAGGAATGAGGAGCGAGGAATGAGGAATGAAGAGCGAGGAACAAGAAATGAGGAACGAGAAATGAGGAATGAGAAACGAGGAACGAGGAATGGGGAATGAAGAACAAGGAATAAGGAATAAGGAATGAAGAGTGAGGAATGAGGAATGAAAAATGAGGAACGAGGAAAGAGGAGCGAGGCATGAGGAATGAAGAATGAGCAATGAGGAACAAGGAATGAGGAGCAAGGAATGAAGACTGAGGAATGAAGAACAAGGAATGAAGAACAAGGAATGAGGAATGAAGAGTGAGGAATAAGGGATGAACAACGAGGAATGATACATGAAGAATGAGGAATGAAGAACAAGGAATGAAGAACGAGGAATGAGAAACGAGGAATGAAGAATGAAGAATGCTTCTGTCAACAGACGAATAAAGGAAAAAATGATGAGAATCCCAAAACAAAGGAAAAAAACAATCTTATCATGTATCTCTGTATACAGGGAGCTCCCCCTAGTGGTGACTGCAGACAGGATCTTATCATGTATCTCTGTATACAGGGAGCTCCCCCTAGTGGAGGCTGCAGGCAGGATCTTATCATGTATCTCTGTATACAGGGAGCTCCCCCTAGTGGAGGCTGCAGGCAGGATCTTATCATGTATCTCTGTATACAGGGAGCTCCCCCTAGTGGAGGCTGCAGACAGGATCTTATCATGTGTCTCTGTATACAGGGAGCTCCTCCTAGTGGTGGCTGCAGACAGGATCTTATCATGTATCTCTGTATACAGGGAGCTCCCCCTAGTGGTGGCTGTAGACAGGATCTTATCATGTATCTCTGTATACAGGGAGCTCCCCCTAGTGGTGGCTGCAGACAGGATCTTATCATGAATCTCTGTATACAGGGAGCTCCCCCTAGTGGTGGCTGCAGACAGGATCTTATCATGTATCTCTGTATACAGGGAGCTCCCCCTAGTGGTGACTGCAGACAGGATCTTATCATGTGTCTCTGTATACAGGGAGCTCCTCCTAGTGGTGGCTGCAGACAGGATCTTATCATGTATCTCTGTATACAGGGAGCTCCCCCTAGTGGTGGCTGTAGACAGGATCTTATCATGTATCTCTGTATACAGGGAGCTCCCCCTAGTGGTGGCTGCAGACAGGATCTTATCATGTATCTCTGTATACAGCGAGCTCCCCCTAGTGGAGGCTGCAGACAGGATCTTATCATGTGTCTCTGTATACAGCGAGCTCCTCCTAGTGGAGGCTGCAGACAGGATCTTATCATGTGTCTCTGTATACAGGGAGCTCCCCCTAGTGGTGGCTGTAGACAGGATCTTATCATGTATCTCTGTATACAGGGAGCTCCCCCTAGTGGTGGCTGTAGACAGGATCTTATCATGTATCTCTGTATACAGGGAGCTCCCCCTAGTGGTGGCTGCAGACAGGATCTTATCATGTGTCTCTGTATACAGGGAGCTCCCCCTAGTGGAGGCTGCAGACAGGATCTTATCATGTGTCTCTGTATACAGGGAGCTCCTCCTAGTGGTGGCTGCAGACAGGATCTTATCATGTATCTCTGTATACAGGGAGCTCCCCCTAGTGGTGGCTGTAGACAGGATCTTATCATGTATCTCTGTATACAGGGAGCTCCCCCTAGTGGTGGCTGCAGACAGGATCCTATCATGTATCTCTGTATACAGGGAGCTCCCCCTAGTGGTGGCTGCAGACAGGATCCTATCATGTATCTCTGTATACAGGGAGCTCCCCCTAGTGGTGACTGCAGACAGGATCTTATCATGTATCTCTGTATACAGGGAGCTCCCCCTAGTGGTGGCTGCAGAAAGGATCTTATCATGTATCTCTGTATACAGGGAGCTCCTCCTAGTGGTGGCTGCAGACAGGATCTTATCATGTATCTCTGTATACAGGGGCTCCCCCTAGTGGTGACTGCAGACAGGATCTTATCATGTATCTCTGTATACAGGGAGCTCCCCCTAGTGGTGCCTGCAGACAGGATCTTATCATGTATCTCTGTATACAGGGAGCTCCCCCTAGTGGTGACTGCAGACAGGATCTTATCATGTATCTCTGTATACAGGGAGCTCCTCCTAGTGGTGGCTGCAGACAGGATCTTATCATGTATCTCTGTATACAGGGAGCTCCCCCTAGTGGTGGCTGCAGTCAGGATCTTATCATGTATCTCTGTATACAGGGAGCTCCCCCTAGTGGTGGCTGCAGACAGGATCTTATCATGTATCTCTGTATACAGGGAGCTCCCCCTAGTGGTGGCTGCAGTCAGGATCTTATCATGTATCTCTGTATACAGGGAGCTCCCCCTAGTGGTGGCTGCAGACAGGATCTTATCATGTATCTCTGTATACAGGGAGCTCCCCCTAGTGGTGGCTGCAGACATGATCTTATCATGTATCTCTGTATACAGGAAGCTCCCCATAGTGGAGGCTGCAGACAGGATCTTATCATGTATCTCTGTATACAGGGAGCTCCCCTAGTGGTGTCTGCAGACAGGAACTTATCCTGTATCTCTGTATACAGGGAGCTCCCCCTAGTGGTGACTGCAGACAGGATCTTATCATGTATCTCTGTATACAGGGAGCTCCCCCTAGTGGTGGCTGCAGACAGGATCTTATCATGTATCTCTGTATACAGGGAGCTCCCCCTAGTGGTGGCTGCAGACAGGATCTTATCATGTATCTCTGTATACAGGGAGCTCCCCCTAGTGGTGTCTGCAGACAGGATCTTATCATGTATCTCTGTATACAGGGAGCTCCCCCTAGTGGTGGCTGCAGACAGGAACTTATCCTGTATCTCTGTATACAGGGAGTTCCCCCTAGTGGTGACTGCAGACAGGATCTTATCATGTATCTCTGTATGCAGGGAGCTCCCCCTAGTGGTGGCTGCAGACAGGATCTTATCATGTATCTCTGTATACAGGGAGTTCCCCCTAGTGGTGGCTGCAGACAGGATCTTATCATGTATCTCTGTATACAGGGAGCTCCCCCTAGTGGTGTCTGCAGACAGGATCTTATCATGTATCTCTGTATACAGGGAGCTCCCCCTAGTGGTGACTGCAGACAGAATCTTATCATGTATCTCTGTATACAGGGAGTTCCCCCTAGTGGTGGCTGCAGACAGGATCTTATCATGTATCTCTGTATACAGGGAGCTCCCCCTAGTGGTGTCTGCAGACAGGATCTTATCATGTATCTCTGTATACAGGGAGCTCCCCTAGTGGTGACTGCAGACAGAATCTTATCATGTATCTCTGTATACAGGGAGTTCCCCCTAGTGGTGGCTGCAGACAGGAACTTATCCTGTATCTCTGTATAGAGGGAGCTCCCCTAGTGGTGTCTGCAGACAGGAACTTATCATATATCTCTGTATACAGGGAGCTCCCCCTAGTGGTGACTGCAGACAGGAACTTATCATGTCTCTCTGTATACAGGGAGCTCCCCCTAGTGGTGACTGCAGACAGGATCTTATCATGTATCTCTGTATACAGGGAGCTCCCCCTAGTGGTGGCTGCAGACAGGATCTTATCATGTATCTCTGTATACAGGGAGCTCCCCCTAGTGGTGGCTGCAGACAGGATCTTATCATGTATCTCTGTATACAGGGAGCTCCCCCTAGTGGTGGCTGCAGACAGGATCTTATCCTGTATCTTTGTATACAGGGAGCTCCCCCTTGTGGTGTCTGCAGACAGGAACTTATCATGTCTCTCTGTATACAGGGAGCTCCCCCTAGTGGTGTCTGCAGACAGGATCTTATCATGTATCTCTGTATACAGGGAGCTCCCCTAGTGGTGACTGCAGACAGAATCTTATCATGTATCTCTGTATACAGGGAGTTCCCCCTAGTGGTGGCTGCAGACAGGAACTTATCCTGTATCTCTGTATAGAGGGAGCTCCCCTAGTGGTGTCTGCAGACAGGAACTTATCATATATCTCTGTATACAGGGAGCTCCCCCTAGTGGTGACTGCAGACAGGAACTTATCATGTCTCTCTGTATACAGGGAGCTCCCCCTAGTGGTGACTGCAGACAGGATCTTATCATGTATCTCTGTATACATGGAGCTCCCCCTAGTGGTGGCTGCAGACAGGATCTTATCATGTATCTCTGTATACAGGGAGCTCCCCCTTGTGGTGTCTGCAGACAGGAACTTATCATGTATCTCTGTATACAGGGAGCTCCCCCTAGTGGTGGCTGCAGACAGGATCTTATCATGTATCTCTGTATACAGGGAGCTCCCCCTACTGGTGGCTGCAGACAGGATCTTATCATGTATCTCTGTATACAGGGAGCTCCCCCTAGTGGTGGCTGCAGACAGGATCTTATCCTGTATCTCTGTATACAGGGAGCTCCCCCTTGTGGTGTCTGCAGACAGGAACTTATCATATATCTCTGTATACAGGGAGCTCCCCCTAGTGGTGACTGCAGACAAGAACTTATCATGTCTCTCTGTATACAGGGAGCTCCCCCTAGTGGTGGCTGCAGACAGGATCTTATCATGTATCTCTGTATACAGGGAGCTCCCCCTAGTGGTGACTGCAGACAGGATCTTATCATGTATCTCTGTATACAGGGAGCTCCCCCTAGTGGTGGCTGCAGACAGGATCTTATCATGTATCTCTGTATACAGGGAGCTCCCCCTAGTGGTGGCTGCAGACAGAATCTTATCATGTATCTCTGTATAAAGGGAGCTCCCCCTAGTGGTGACTGCAGACAGGATCTTATCATGTATCTCTGTATACAGGGAGCTCCCCCTAATGGCGGCTGCAGACAGGATCTTATCATGTATCTCTGTATACAGGGAGCTCCCCCTAGTGGTGGCTGCAGACAGGATCTTATCATGTATCTATGTATACAGGGTGCTCCCCCTAGTGGTGGCTGCAGACAGAATCTTATCATGTATCTCTGTATAAAGGGAGCTCCCCCTAGTGGTGACTGCAGACAGGATCTTATCATGTATCTCTGTATACAGGGAGCTCCCCCTAGTGGTGGCTGCAGACAGGATCTTATCATGTATCTCTGTATACAGGGAGCTCCCCCTAGTGGTGGCTGCAGACAGGATCTTATCATGTATCTCTGTATACAGGGAGCTCCCCCTAGTGGTGGCTGCAGACAGGACCTTTTCATGTGTCTCTGTATACAGGGAGCTCCCCCTAGTGGTGACTGCAGACAGGAACTTATCATGTCTCTCTGTATACAGAGAGCTCCCCCTAGTGGTGACTGCAGACAGGATCTTATCATGTATCTCTGTATACAGGGAGCTCCCCCTAGTGGTGGCTGTAGACAGGATCTTATCATGTATCTCTGTATACATGGAGCTCCTCCTAGTGGTGATTGCAGACAGGATCTTATCATGTATCTCTGTATATAGGGAGCTCCCCCTAGTGGTGGCTGCAGATAGGATCTTATCATGTATCTCTATATACAGGGAGCTCCCCCTAGTGGTGACTGCAGACAGGATCTTATCATGTATCTCTGTATACAGGGAGCTCCCCCTAGTGGTGGCTGTATACAGGATCTTATCATGTATCTCGGTATACAGGGAGCTCCCCCTAGTGGTGGCTGCAGACAGGATCTTCTCATGTATCTCTGTATACAGGGAGCTCCCCCTAGTGGTGGCTGCAGACAGGATCTTATCATGTATCTCTGTATACAGGGAGCTCCCCCTAGTGGTCGCTGCAGACAGGATCTTATCATGTATCTCTGTATACAGGGAACTCCCCCTAGTGGTGACTGCAGACAAGATCTTATCATGTATCTCTCTATACAGGGAGCTCCCCCTAGTGGTGAATGCAGACAAGATCTTGTCATGTATCTCTGTATACAGGGAGCTCCCCCTAGTGGTGGGAATTACACTTGGTCAGAATTATAAATTATCCTATTTAAATGATATAATATATGTATGATTAAGAGACAATGTAGAATATCAGAGGACTCTGCCCAAAAGGCCGACTCGAGGCCGATGTTTTCATGTCATGTTTATTGATTTTGGGAGCAAACGCCCTTTTGCACCTTAGATTTTCCAGGATCACCCTCGGCTCTGTCGATTAAACCGAGCAATTAAAATGAGAGTTTCTGATTGATTTTTCCCCTCACCATGGACACATCGACTCGCTCTGCTTTGCTAATTGGGGGATGATAATTGAATAATAGATTGAAATTTTGCCAAGGAAAATTAATTAGGAAGCGACATGATATTTTATCACAAATCTCGATATGTTCCTCGGCTCGGAGATTATTTGTTTGTGGGAAGCCGGCGCTGGTGGCGCCTTCTCTCACCTGTCTCGGAAACATAATTAACGGTTCCTGTCCCTCGGGGATGCAGGTAACGGTGCTCACTGGCTGGGTGCAAAATCCTTATTATACTGGAGGCAGTGCCATCTCGGTTATTGTTGGCCAGTAAAATTGTTTATTTTTCTTTTTTTGCAAAAAAAAATATTACTCACCTGCAATACCAGACTTAGCCTTCTCCACAGGGGTGGTGCTGTCTTTCATAGAAAGCTGCTATTTTTTCTAATCCCACATAGAAAGACATAAATAAAATCTCTTTACTTTTAGTCAGCGGCCAAATTCAGAATTCTCCTTTTATTACATTGTTGGAGTTCAGAGATGACAATGGCTCGATGGGTGAAAATGATAATGACCAGTGTGGTGTCAAATGAGATGATTTTTGAAGTGTCAGGGCAAGAAAAACTACTCTTGAAGACCCCAAATGGTGATGACATCTTTCATTATACCCAATGAGGTTAGGTTTTCCCAAGGTGAGGTCTGAATTTGGACCTCATGAAGAAAATTTGGCCAAACGCTGGTCTATGTCTCCTTACCCCCCGATATCCATCAGCCTGGAGACCAAAAGTATCAAGCGTTTGATATCTCCCCCGACATCATCTGTCCCACCAAATTGGTGGGAATCTAGTGTGTATTGTGGCTTCAATATGACCTGGAGAAGTCCCTTGGCAATCAAAAAACGAGCATTTACGATAAGTCTTCTGATGGGCAACTTGGACAAAACCAGAAGGTGGTCAAAGGCCGACTTTCGAAAGCCAAACACTGGGACGACATGAGCTTTTAACGGTTCTTGATGTCTATTTTTCCATGTATCCATTGGACCCTTCCACCATGACCATAGTGGATGTATCCATTGGACCCTTCCACCATGGCCATAGAGGATGTATCCATTGGACCCTTCCACCATGGCCATAGAGGATGTATCCATTGGACCCTTCCACCATGACCATAGTAGACACTGTGAATTTTTTAGTCCCAGTGAACCCAAGTCAGAAATTTTCAACAGTTTTTCATCTCCTGATGGGTTATTTTATCTTCTGCTCTTCACCATTTGACTCACGGTGACTAATAAGATAATTGAAGAAGCCTAACGGTTGACGTAGACTGCCTATGGTAATTTCCGTTATTGAAAAAAGATGAAGAAATTATGTGCCGAGAATTAGGATATATAGAGAAACCTGGGTCACATTAACTCCACCTTGTAGATAATGGGACACTGGTTCATCATCAGACGTCAGAGCTTGGAACACAACGTACAACTTTTTGTTTCTTGGTTAAGACGCATCTATAATTATGGGTGAAATTAGATCTAAAAATATCCATAATTTCAGGCTAAAATGAAAGTGCATTAGATCAGCGACGAGGTCGTGACGGAAAAGCCTCTCAAGGGAGCCTTTCTTTCCACTTTTGCTGGTTAGGTTACTACGTGGCTAGGATATGATTCATTAATGGGATCCTGGCTTTCTGAAAGCGCCTTGTTCTGTTTTTGGACTCATCTGTAATTATCGCCCCCCCTGCAGTTCCATTTTTTCTCTTCTTCTTTTTGATTCAGGGCTCAGAGAGAAGAAAATCAATGCGTCAGATCTGGCAGGGGTGAGTACCCAAGAATAATGGGACTTTATTCTACTACTTTGCATTGGGTTCTTTTTGTTAATGGTAAGCTAGTAGTAGAGTAGAAAGGACAAATCTCCCCCGAATATGATGGGCATGTCAAAGAGATGATGGGCAAATTAAGGTAGGCTTCTGAAATTTGAGATATCCAAGGAGAACAAGGATGGGGCAGTTTGATTTTGGCTCCTTCCTTCAGAAGACATCTGTGGTTTGACCCTGTTATACACAACCTTTGTGGACAGATCTGTTTCAGTCTTTTTGGACCTTATTGGCAAAGTCTATATTAACAATGTGGATGGATCAAGCAAAAGGGGACCACAGAGGAGAGACAATTCCATAGCAAGAGCACACTGGGGTCTGTTATGCGTGGTGGTCCATGTCTCCATCCAATTTTTGTAAAGGGGCAGTCACTCTAATCCTCCTTCTCTTGGGAAAGTATCTATTCCCAACCCCTATTGTGCCCCTGAATGCCTGAGCTCAGTCGTAGGGATGAAAAAAAGTTGAAGCTTCTGTGACGCCCAAGGGATTCGATATTTCTTTAGGCAGCCTAGGCGGTCTCCATTTTGTTCTGAGCATGCCATGAGAGTTTGCAAATATCACGTTATCCATGGAGAAGAAGAATGGGATAACTTAGGGAAACCTGCTATGTGAGCCTTCCCTAAACAGTTGTCTTGGTTGACTCCTTTTGATCCTCCTACCTGGAGAAGAAGATTGGGGTAACTTAGGGAAACCAGCTACGCGAGTCTTCCTTAAGCAGTTGTCTTGGTTGCCTCCTTTTGATCCTCCTACCTGGAGAAGAAGAAGGGGGGTAACTTAGGGAAACCTACTACATGAGCCTTCCCTTTGCAGTTGTCTTGGTGCCTCCTTTTGATCCTCCTACCTGGAGAAGAAGAATGGGATAACTTAGAGAAACCTGCTACATGAGACTTCCCTAAGGAATTGTCTTGGTTGCCTCTTTTTGATCCTCCTACTTGGAGAAGGAGAATGGAGTAATTTAGGGAAACCTGCTACATGGGTCTTCCATAAGCAGTTGTCTTGGTTGTCTCCTTTTGATCCTCCTAGGTGGAGAAGAAATATGGGATAACTTAGAGAAACCTGCTACGTGAGCCTTCCCTAAGCAGTTGTCTTGGTTGACTATTTTTGATCCTCCTACTTGGAGAAGAATTGGGTAGCTTAGGGAAACCTGCTATATGGGCCTTCCCTAAGCAGTTGTCTTAGTTATCTCCTACCCTCTGGACAGGTCCTGTTCTTGCCCTCAATGTGCCTTTTTTGCACCAGTGCTTGAAGTCATCCATAAAAAAAATGTTGAAGCTTCTTCAAACTGAAATTTGCTAACTTTCAGAAAGTGTAAGTGACCTCCCGTTTTTTCCAGGATAGTTCGCATGAATCACATTATCTATGGAGAAGAAAAATGGGGTAAATTAGGGCAACCGGCTATATGAGCCCCCCTGTTGTGAATTCTGTGGCAGAGTTCACTCCTGTGGTCACAAGTGGTACTTCGGCTGATTCTCTCTGGGAGCTTCCGTTTGTGGAGGAAACTGGTACTGCTGCTTCTGAGTTTCCTCCCTCAGGTGATCTGGTGAGCTCGTTAGCTGCTTCTCTACTTAACTCCACCTAATGCTTTGATCCATGCTTCCTGTCAATGTTCCAGTGTTGGACTTGTGTATCTCTGGATCATTCCTGTGGCCTGCTGCTCTGCATAGCTAAGTGCTTCTTTGCTATTTGTTGCTATTTTTTCTGTCCAGCTTGTCTATTTGTTTTGCTGGAAGCTCTAGGACGCAAGGGGTGTACCTCCGTGCCGTTAGTTCGGTACGGAGGGTCTTTTTGCCCCCTTTGCGTGGTTTTCTTTAGGGTTTTGTGTAGACTGCAAAGTTATCTTTCCTATCCTCGTTCTGTCTAGAATATCGGGCCTCACTTTGCTGAATCTATTTCATCCCTACGTTTGTCTTTTCATCTTACTCACAGTCATTATATGTGGGGGGCTGCCTTTTCCTTTGGGGTATTTCTCTGAGGCAAGGTAGGCTTATTTTTCTATCTTCAGGCTAGTTAGTTTCTCAGGCTGTGCCGAGTTGCATAGGTAGCGTTAGGCGCAATCCACGGCTGCCTCTAGTTGTGTTTGGAGAGGATCAGGGATTGCGGTCTACAGAGTTCCCACGTCTCAGAGCTTGTTCTATTATTTTGGGTTATTGTCAGATCACTGTATGTGCTCTGATCGCTATGTACATTGTGTTACTGAATTGCCTTTCACAACAGTACAGGAAGCCAAAAGTACTAATGATTCTCAATAGAGGGAAAAAAGAAGTTCTGAGACCATTTTTTTTCCTTTGCACTGTCATTTGTCTTTTTTTTCCCCTAGACATTTGGGTGCTTCAGGACACAGGTGTTACAATGGACATTAAAGGTCTGTCTTCATGTGTAGATCAGCTCACGGCAAGAGTTCAAGATATTCAAAATTTTGTGGTTCAGAATTCTTTGTTAGAACCGAGAATTCCTATTCCAGATTTGTTTTTTGGAGATAGAACTAAATTTCTGAGTTTCAAGAATAATTGTAAACTGTTTCTGGCTTTGAAACCTCGCTCTTCTGGTGACCCAGCGCAACAGGTTAGGATCGTCATTTCTTTTTTGCGTGGCGACCCTCAGGACTGGGCATTTTCTCTTGCGTCAGGAGATCCTGCATTAAGTAATATCGATGCGTTTTTCCTGGCGCTTGGATTGCTGTACGATGAGCCTAATTCAGTAGATCAGGCAGAAAAGAATTTGCTGGCTCTTTGTCAGGCTCAGGATGAGATAGAGCTATATTGCCAGAAATTTAGAAAATGGTCCGTGCTCACTCAATGGAATGAATCTGCGCTTGCAGCCATTTTCAGAAAGGGTCTCTCTGAAGCCATTAAGGATGTCATGGTGGGATTTCCTATGCCCGCTGGTTTGAATGAGTCTATGTCTTTGGCCATTCAGATCGGTCGACGCTTGCGTGAGCGTAAATCTGTGCACCATTTGGCGGTATTACCTGAGATTAAACCTGAGCCTATGCAGTGCGATAGGACTTTGACCAGAGTTGAACGGCAAGAACACAGACGTCTGAATGGTCTGTGTTTCTACTGTGGTGATTCCACTCATGCTATCTCTGATTGTCCTAAGCGCACTAAGCGGTTCGCTAGGTCTGCCACCATTGGTACTGTACAGTCAAAATTTCTTCTGTCCGTTACCTTGATCTGCTCTTTGTCATCATATTCTGTCATGGCATTTGTGGATTCAGGCGCTGCCCTGAATTTGATGGACTTGGAATATGCTAAGCGTTGTGGGTTTTTCTTGGAGCCCTTGCAGTGTCCTATTCAATTGAGAGGAATTGATGCTACGCCTTTGGCCAAGAATAAGCCTCAATACTGGACCCAGCTGACCATGTGCATGGCTCCTGCACATCAGGAGGTTATTCGCTTTCTGGTGTTGCATAATCTGCATGATGTGGTCGTGTTGGGGTTGCCATGGCTACAAGCCCATAATCCAGTATTGGATTGGAATTCCATGTTGGTGTCCAGCTGGGGTTGTCAGGGGGTACATGGTGATGTTCCATTTCTGTCAATTTCGTCATCCACCCCTTCTGAGGTTCCAGAGTTCTTGTCTGATTACCGGGATGTATTTGATGAGCCCAAGTCCGATGCCCTGCCTCCGCATAGGGATTGTGATTGTGCTATCAATTTGATTCCTGGTAGTAAATTCCCAAAAGGTCGACTGTTTAATTTATCCGTGCCTGAGCACACCGCTATGCGCAGTTATGTGAAGGAATCCCTGGAGAAGGGGCATATTTGCCCGTCATCGTCGCCATTAGGAGCAGGGTTCTTTTTTGTAGCCAAGAAGGATGGTTCGCTGAGACCGTGTATAGATTATCGCCTTCTTAATAAGATCACTGTTAAATTTCAGTACCCCTTGCCATTGTTATCTGATTTGTTTGCTCGGATTAAGGGGGCTAGTTGGTTCACTAAGATAGATCTTCGTGGTGCGTATAATCTGGTGAGAATCAGGCAAGGCGATGAATGGAAAACTGCATTTAATACGCCCGAGGGTCATTTTGAGTATCTAGTGATGCCGTTCGGACTTGCCAATGCTCCATCAGTGTTTCAATCCTTTATGCATGACATCTTCCGTGAGTACCTGGATAAATTCCTGATTGTGTACTTGGATGACATTTTGATCTTCTCGGATGATTGGGAGTCTCATGTGAAGCAGGTCAGAACGGTTTTTTAGGTCCTGCGTGCTAATTCTTTGTTTGTGAAGGGATCAAAGTGTCTCTTTGGTGTGCAGAAGGTTTCATTTTTGGGGTTCATCTTTTCCCCTTCTACTATCGAGATGGATCCGGTTAAGGTCCAAGCCATCCATGATTGGACTCAGCCAACATCTCTGAAAAGTCTGCAAAAGTTCCTGGGCTTTGCTAATTTTTATCGTCGCTTCATCTGCAATTTTTGTAGTGTTGCCAAACCATTGACCGATTTGACCAAGAAGGGTGCTGATTTGGTCAATTGGTCTTCTGCTGCTGTGGAGGCTTTTCAGGAGTTGAAGCGTCGTTTTTCTTCTGCCCCTGTGTTGTGTCAACCAGATGTTTCTCTTCCGTTCCAGGTCGAGGTTGATGCTTCTGAGATTGGAGCAGGGGCTGTTTTGTCACAGAGAGGTCCTGGTTGCTCAGTGATGAAACCATGCGCTTTCTTTTCCAGGAAGTTTTCGCCTGCTGAGCGAAATTATGATGTGGGCAACCGAGAGTTGCTGGCCATGAAGTGGGCATTCGAGGAGGAGGCTTGAAGGAGCTAAGCATCGCGTGGTGGTATTGACTGATCATAAGAACTTGACTTATCTCGAGTCTGCCAAGCGCTTGAATCCTAGACAAGCTCGTTGGTCGTTGTTTTTTGCCCATTTTGACTTTGTGATTTCGTACCTTCCGGGCTCTAAAAATGTGAAGGCGGATGCTCTGTCTAGGAGTTTTGTGCCCGACTCTCCGGGTTTATCTGAGCCAGCGGGTATCCTCAAGGAAGGAGTAATTGTGTCTGCCATCTCCCCTGATTTGCGGCGGGTGCTGCAAAAATTTCAGGCTAATAAACCTGATCGTTGCCCAGCGGAGAAACTGTTTGTCCCTGATAGGTGGACGAATAGAGTTATCTCTGAACTTCATTGTTCGGTGTTGGCTGGTCATCCTGGAATCTTTGGTACCAGAGAGTTAGTGGCTAGATCCTTTTGGTGGCCGTCTCTGTCGCGGGATGTGCGTACTTTTGTGCAGTCCTGTGGGATTTGTGCTCGGGCTAAGCCCTGCTGTTCTCGTGCCAGTGGGTTGCTTTTGCCCTTGCCGGTCCCGAAGAGGCCTTGGACACATATCTCTATGGATTTTATTTCTGACCTTCCCGTTTCTCAAAAGATGTCAGTCATTTGGGTGGTCTGTGATCGCTTTTCTAAGATGGTCCATCTGGTACCCTTGTCTAAATTGCCTTCCTCCTCTGATTTGGTGCCTTTGTTCTTCCAGCATGTGGTTCGTTTGCATGGCATTCCAGAGAATATTGTTTCTGACAGAGGTTCCCAGTTTGTTTCGAGGTTTTGGCGAGCCTTTTGTGGTAGGATGGGCATTGACTTGTCTTTTTCCTCGGCTTTCCATCCTCAGACTAATGGCCAGACTGAACGAACCAATCAGACCTTGGAAACATATCTGAGATGCTTTGTTTCTGCTGATCAGGATGACTGGGTGTCCTTTTTGCCTTTGGCTGAGTTCGCCCTTAATAATCGGGCCAGCTCGGCTACCTTGGTTTCGCCGTTTTTCTGCAATTCTGGGTTCCATCCTCGTTTCTCTTCGGGACAGGTTGAGTCTTCGGACTGTCCTGGTGTGGATACTGTGGTGGACAGGTTGCAGCAGATTTGGACTCAGGTAGTGGACAATTTGACCTTGTCCCAGGAGAAGGCTCAACTTTTCGCTACTCGCAGATGCCGTGTGGGTCCCCGACTTCGTGTTGGGGATCTGGTTTGGTTATCTTCTCGTCATATTCCTATGAAGGTTTCCTCTCCTAAGTTTAAACCTCGTTTTATTGGTCCGTATAGGATTTCTGAGGTTCTTAATCCTGTGTCTTTTCGTCTGACCCTCCCAGATTCTTTTTCCATACATAACGTATTCCATAGGTCATTGTTGCGGAGATACGTGGCACCTATGGTTCCATCTGTTGAGCCTCCTGCCCCGGTTTTGGTGGAGGGGGAATTGGAGTATATTGTGGAGAAGATTTTGGATTCTCGTGTTTCAAGACAGAAACTCCAGTATCTGGTTAAATGGAAGGGTTATGCTCAGGAAGATAATTCCTGGGTTTTTGCTTCTGATGTCCATGCTCCTGATCTTGTTCGTGCCTTTCATGTGGCTCATCCTGGTCGGCCTGGAGGCTCTGGTGAGGGTTCGGTGACCCCTCCTCAAGGGGGGGGTACTGTTGTGAATTCTGTGGCAGAGTTCACTCCTGTGGTCACAAGTGGTACTTCGGCTGATTCTCTCTGGGAGCTTCCGTTTGTGGAGGAAACTGGTACTGCTGCTTCTGAGTTTCCTCCCTCAGGTGATCTGGTGAGCTCGTTAGCTGCTTCTCTACTCCATGCTTCCTGTCAATGTTCCAGTGTTGGACTTGTGTATCTCTGGATCATTCCTGTGGCCTGCTGCTCTGCATAGCTAAGTGCTTCTTTGCTATTTGTTGCTATTTTTTCTGTCCAGCTATCCTCGTTCTGTCTAGAATATCGGGCCTCACTTTGCTGAATCTATTTCATCCCTACGTTTGTCTTTTCATCTTACTCACAGTCATTATATGTGGGGGGCTGCCTTTTCCTTTGGGGTATTTCTCTGAGGCAAGGTAGGCTTATTTTTCTATCTTCAGGCTAGTTAGTTTCTCAGGCTGTGCCGAGTTGCATAGGGAGCGTTAGGCGCAATCCACGGCTGCCTCTAGTTGTGTTTGGAGAGGATCAGGGATTGCGGTCTACAGAGTTCCCACGTCTCAGAGCTTGTTCTATTATTTTGGGTTATTGTCAGATCACTGTATGTGCTCTGATCGCTATGTACATTGTGTTACTGAATTGCCTTTCACGACACCCCCCATTCTAAACAGTTGTATTGGTTTCTTCCTGCTCCCAATGTGTCTTTGGGAGCTTGAAATCATGACCATAAAAAAGGTTGAAACTTCTCCAGTGTCCGTGGAATTTGCCAACTTTCAGGGAGTCTAGGTGATCTCCCTTTTTTCCAAGAGCCTCCTGGACATGACGGGAGAGTTTGGGGTAATCTAAGGCAAATGGTTGTGGAGCACCCCCAGACACAGGGCCGCTGGTTACTCGGTACCGGTCCTCTCTGTCTCAGTTCTAGGGTTGTCACGGTGGCTGGACCCGGTCCGTGACCCTGCTAAGGGGCGTCCAATGAAAGGGTGATGTAAGTTTGTCAAGGGTTCATGACGCCACCTGTAGTATTCGGTCAGGGTGACCGACGCTGTGTAGGGGTCCGCTGGGGTGATGGAATGGCAGCTGGATGGTAAACCTTCCCACAGGTGAAGTTTATTCCCAAGGCTTCCCAGTAGTGTAGGTGGCGATGGTGTGAGGCGCAGTTAATAACGAGGACACAGGGTTGCAGTCTCTTTACCTTTTTACTGATGACTTCGGGATCCGCAATCCAGAGCACTGTTAACAGGGCTGTCTGAGTCCGGCCGGTATGAAGGCACATCCAGAGTTCCCTTTGCAGGTGGAAATTAGTGCCTACCAACTAGTGCCTGTGTGTTGTAGTTCTTCCCTGCTGAGCATTCGGGATAGTCCTCACAACTTTCGTATTCGTTCTTTCTCTCTCTCCGTCCCCCAAGTATATCTGGCTAGGACACACCCGTTTGACGGGAAGGCCCGGAGCTATTCTGGGACCCTAGAGACGCCCCTCTCCACGTTTGCCCCCTATGTCTTCTTAGGTGATGTATGGTAGACAGCCAACCTATAATCAACTGTCCTGCCGCTGTTTGAAGTAATGCTTGGAGTCAGTTACTTCCTCTGCGTTCCGGCCACCGGCTACGCGCCTCAGTAGGATGTTGCCGATCTCGGGGCACGACTCCTACTGGCTCTCCTTTGTGCTGTGAAGTTTCTCTTTTCTCCACAATATCCTTCGCTTCGTGTCCTTCCTTAGGATGCCGCCGCAAGGTAGTGCAGGCGCGGCTCCGTACGTTCTGTCCTTTCTGCTAGGTACCTGTCAGGAACCCACCCCTGACAGGTCCTCCCTGGAGCTCTCCCAGGCTGCGTTCTGTTCTAACTTCCTATCCAACCTCCAGTTTTACCAGTGGCCTAATACATAGTGCCTTTTGCTCCCCCTGGTGGCCGGAGTGTGAAGTGTAATGTGTGACTGTGATACCTGGTCAGGTGAACTTCTTTAGTGCAATCAGACATAACATCACTCCCCTTAGTGGCAGAGCGACATTACTGCAACGACCAGGACTCTGGGGCGCAGCAGTTGCATATGTCCCCTTAAACAGTTGTCTTGGATTCCACCAAATGAACTTTCTACCCTTAGTAAAGTCACAGTTCTTGCCCTGAATGTGCCTCTAGATATTAAGTTATTAAAACTTCCTACAAATTTAACCAGAGACAACTGTTTGCGGACAGCTTTGTTTTGATCTATTGGATCTCATCAGCAAGGTGTTGGCTAGTTATGTATGATACTGGACTTCTGGGACTCCATAAATAGGGGATCTGCTTAAGGCTGGATGCACCCATCAATGTATGGACTAATGATGCACGGACCGGCCGAGGATCTCCTGACCTTAATTCGATTGCCCCATCTATGGCTATGAGGCTGCTGTGTTTGAGTCAGAAGAACCACATCCGGTTTGTGAATTGTGGTCCATACTTGGCCTCAAAACACAGAATCCGGCATTGGGTCACCTCTTTGATTATTTCCCATTGGGTGGTCAACGTCCATCTCCAGTGGCCAGAGAGGAGGGCTGTACCAATATGTAAAACACGGACGTCAAATTTAGTTATGATATATTCTCTCTAATTTTTGTAGGAAGTGGACATTTGTTCCAAACTGCTAGAACAAGTGAAACAAGATGTGCACCTAAGTGACGGGAAAGAGAGAAACGGGCCAGAAAATTCTACGACCTCCCGGTAGGTAAAGACATTGAGGCTTTTTGAAATCACAACTAAAGGTAAATCCGTCCAGATAGAATTTTCCTAATCCTGATTGTAGAGCGGTATAATAATCCGGCATCCGCCTCTGACCTCTACCTACCTCTGCTTCATTGTACAGCTCCTCCGCCAAAGAGAGAAGGAACAACAAAGGTAGACGAGAGGAAAACGTCAACAGGACGCAGAAAGGTGACCAAGAAGATGTAGAATGGGCCAAGGCCAAGGAAAAGGTTAGAAGTCGGACGTCAATGTGATACATTCAACTTCTTGAATTTGTGCCATGGCCCCCTCTTAAAGTGACTTCACCATAATGCGTATCGAGAAACCCGATCCCACTGATCGTTAGGATCCAGGGTCCATAGCGCTACGAAAGCACAACAACTGATTGTTTATCTTCTTCTCTTCTGATCTGAAAAATGCAACTTTCACATTTCGGAATCGCTCAGAGGTCCAAGAGGTTGACCTCCATCAATTAGTGAGGCAATATCCTAAATAAACTAATATTTATTATTCTTCCTTTTAAAGGGGTTTTCCATAAATAATCTTAATGTCGGTAATCAATGTGTGATTCGTCGAGGTTCAACCTTTCCAACACTCAGTAGAAAACGAGAATGAGATAAAGCCTCAGAACCAGGCACAGAAGTGTATCTGTACTTTGAGCTGTGCCTGGTTCTGAGGCTTTATCTAATTCAGAAAAGACTGAAGGTCACCATTGGGGTCTCTGGGGTAGGACCCTAGTTAAGTGAATAGCCTATCCTAATGATGAACAAGACACTACCTCAACCAAATGTGACCTCGACTATTTTTTAAGGTCAGGGGTGGTGTCTTTTGGTGGTGATGCAAAACTTAACTACCCATGGTAAGTGAATACTAAGCTCTCAATCTTTCTTATTGATCCTGTATCACAGGTTGAAGTCTTCTTGGATTTTCCCGGATCTGTGGCTGCTATGGAACATAGGTAAGATTTGCTGTATCCAGATCAAAGATAATTATCATCTATGTTTTTATTCAGAAACAGCGCCACTACTGTCTCCAGGCTGTGTCTGGGATTGCAGCTTAATGGCATTAACATCATACCATCATATAATATATATATATTACATATAGCCCACATGCTACATGTTAGGTGCACGTGTATCTGGTGTTCCCACTATATATTTATTGTTCAGTGTTGGCGCAAACATTATAATAAAATGTCTTTATTATGTAGAAATCAATCCAAAGCCCACGGATCTTCAGAGAGCTCCTCAAAGAATGGCGGAGGAAGAGGTCAACCGGTGAGTATCAAGTCTTGTGTCTCTCAGAAATTATTATTTATTTTATTTTGATAGATACTGTAATATAATTTCTACATCTTCTTGTATATAGGGAAGTGCACCATGCTGGTATAACCTGGGCATCTCCTGTATATAAGTATATATGTACAGCCGGTATAACCTGGGCATCTCCTGTATATAATTATATATGTACAGCCGGTATAACCTGGGCATCTCCTATATATAATTATATATGTACAGCTGGTATAACCTGGGCATCTCCTGTATATAATTATATATGTACAGCCGGTATAACCTGGGCATCTCCTATATATAATTATATATGTACAGCTGGTATAACCTGGGCATCTCCTGTATATAATTATATATGTACAGCCGGTATAACCTGGGCATCTCCTATATATAATTATATATGTACAGCTGGTATAACCTGGGCATCTCCTGTATATAATTATATCTGTACAGCCGGTATAATCTGGGCATCTCCTGTATATAATTATATATGTACAGCTGGTATAACCTGGGCATCTCCTATATATAATTATATATGTACAGCTGGTATAACCTGGGCATCTCCTGTATATAATTATATCTGTACAGCCGGTATAATCTGGGCATCTCCTATATATAATTATATATGTACAGCTGGTATAACCTGGGCATCTCCTGTATATAATTATATCTGTACAGCCGGTATAACCTGGGCATCTCCTATATATAATTATATATGTACAGCTGGTATAACCTGGGCCTCTCCTGTATAAAATTATATATGTACAGCTGGTATAACCTGGGCATCTCCTGTATATAATTATATATGTACAGCTGGTGTAACCTGTGTATCTCCTGTATATAATTATATATGTACAGCTGGTATAACCTGGGCATCTCCTGTATATAATTATATCTGTACAGCCGGTATAACCTGGGCATCTCCTGTATATAATTATATATGTACAGCTGGAATAACCTGGGCCTCTCCTGTATATAATTATATATGTACAGCTGGAATAACCTGGGCCTCTCCTGTATATAATTATATATGTACAGCTGGTATAACCTGGGCATCTCCTGTACATAATTATATATGTACAGCTGGAATAACCTGGGCATCTCCTGTATATAGTTATATATGTACAGCTGGTATAACCTGGGCATCTCCTGTATATAATTATATCTGTACAGCCGGTATAACCTGGGCATCTCCTATATATAATTATATATGTACAGCTGGTATAACCTGGGCCTCTCCTGTATATAATTATATATGTACAGCTGGTATAACCTGGGCATCTCCTGTATATAATTATATATGTACAGCTGGTGTAACCTGTGTATCTCCTGTATATAATTATATATGTACAGCTGGTATAACCTGGGCATCTCCTGTATATAATTATATCTGTACAGCCGGTATAACCTGGGCATCTCCTGTATATAATTATATATGTACAGCTGGAATAACCTGGGCCTCTCCTGTATATAATTATATATGTACAGCTGGAATAACCTGGGCCTCTCCTGTATATAATTATATATGTACAGCTGGTATAACCTGGGCATCTCCTGTATATAATTATATATGTACAGCTGGAATAACCTGGGCCTCTCCTATATATAATTATATATGTACAGCTGGTATAACCTGGGTATCTCCTGTATATAATTATATATGTACAGCTGGTATAACCTGGGCATCTCCTGTATATAATTATATATGTACAGCTGGTATAACCTGGGCATCTCCTGTATATAATTGTATATGTACAGCTGGTATAACCTGGGCATCTCCTGTATATAATTGTATATGTACAGCTGGTATAACCTGGGCATCTCCTGTATATAATTATATGTGTACAGCTGGTCTAACCTGGGCATTTCCTGTATGTACGCTAATTATATATGTACAGCTGGTATGAGTTCTACATGTTCTTGTATATAGTGGTATGGATCATGCTGGTATAACCTGGGCGTGGGAGTCTTCACATGAGTACTTCTGTGTCCTTCCGGTCAGATGTGGTTTTGCAGACAGTGGTCCTTCTGTCCTCATTTTGGGAGAATAAACCCAGAATTCCTGATCTCAGCGTTCCTTGTCTCGCTCCCATCAGCTGAGATTCCCGCAGGGTTTATCGGATCATTTGTCCCATTTGGTGCCGTCGTTATGATGACACCTGCACAGAATTAGGCCGGGACCCATGTGGCCATGACAAGACGTGTGGATGCGAAGACTTCACTCACGGCTGATGCTTCCGTCAGTAGCGCAGGATATTTGAAAATTCTAATTTACTTCGTCTCTATATAAAAAGTTTCATTATAATTTTAGATTTCATCTTCTCCATTCACACCCAAAGCTGCTTTCAAAATGATTTTGGCTGCCGTTGTCTATAGGCGGGTGTCAGTCATGTGACCTGGCATAACCGCTGGTAGCCATGGGTAAGAAATCAGAATTTACGACAATCAGTTACATGCACCTCTGGTCTGGGGTCTGTGTGTCAGGGTCTGCATTGGGGCCTTTTTTAGGGATCTGGTGTCTGGATTTAAGAGTTTGGTCTGAGGTCTGTACTTAATTAAGGGGTCCGATCTGGGGTCTGTGTGTCAGGGTCTGCATTGGGGCCTTTTTTAGGGATCTGGTGTCTGAATTTAAGAGTTTGGTCTGAGGTCTGTACTTAATTAAGGGGTCCGGTCTGGGGTCTGTGTGTCAGGGTCTGCATTGGGGCCTTTTTTAGGGATCTGGTGTCTGAATTTAAGAGTATGGTCTGAGGTCTGTACTTAATTATGGGGTCCAGTCTGGGGTCTGTATCTTTTGGGGGATGCTATAGGAGGTTTGCATTTTTTAAGGGGACCAGTCTAGGGTGTGTGTTTAGTTGAGGACATGATCTGGTAACAGGTACTGTTAGTCTAGATGGGTTTGTATTTATGCAATGAGGACTCTTAGTTTAAGAGTCTGGCCTGGAGATCTATTTACAATTGTGCTCAAAAGTTTACCTACCCCAGCAGAATTTTTTCCTTTTTGGCCTTTTTTTCAGAGAATATGATGATGCACAGAAGTTGTTGACACAAATGGGTGTGAATGGCTCCAAAAGGAACATCCTCACCTGTGACCTGTTTGCTTGTAATCAGTGTGTGCATAAAAGCTGAGTGAGTTTCTGGGATCCAGATAGACTCTTGCATGTTTCATCCAGCCACTGACTTTTCTGGATTGTGATTCATGGGGAAAGCAAAAGAATTTTTAACGGATCTACGGGAAAAGGTAGCTGAGCTGTATAAAACAGGAAAGGGATACAAAAAAATATCCAAGGAATTGATAATGCCAGTCAGCAGCGTTCACACTGCGATTAACAAATGGAAAATCAGGGGCTCTGTAACAATACAATCACGGTCAAGTAGACCAACAAAAATGTCATCCACAACTGCCAGGAAAAGTGTTCAGGATGCAAAGAAAAACCCACAAATAACATCAGCTGAAATACTGGACTCTCTGAAAACTAGCAGTGTGGCTGTATCAAGATGCACAATAAGGAGGCACTTGATGAAAAATGGGACAGAAGAAAGCCATTACTGCGCAAATGCCACAAAGTATTTCGCCTACAATACACAAAACAGCACAGAGACAAACCTCAAAACTTCTGGAACAAGGGAATTTGGAGTGATGAGACCAAAATTCAACTTTTTGGCCACAACCATAAACGTTACATTTGGAGAGAGGTCAACAAGGCCTATGATAAAAGGAACACCATTCATACTGTAAAGCATGGAGGAGGATCACTGATGTTTTGGGGATGTGTGAGCTACAAAGGCACAGGAAACATGATCAGAGTGGAAGGAAGGATGAATGCAGAACGTTGTCAGCAAATACTGGAGGCAAATTTGCACTCATCAGCCCTGAAGCTGCACATGGGACGTGCTTGGACGTTCCAACATAACAGTGATCCAAAACTCAAGGCCAAGTCGACCTGTCATTGGCTACAGCAGAATAAAGTGAAGGTTCTGGAGTGGCCATCTCAGTCTCCTGACCTCAGCATCATTGAGCCACTCTGGGGAGATCTCAAGCTCGCAGTTCATGCTAGACAGCCCAGGAATTTACAGGATCTGGAGGCTTTATGCCGAAGAGAGTGGGCAGCTTTACCATCTGAGAAACTGAGAAAATAAAGAACCTGATCCACAACTACCACAAAAGACTTCAAGCTGTCATTGATGTTAGAGGGGGCAATACACGGTATTAAGAAATGGGGTGTGTGAACTTCTGATCAGGGTCATTTGGATGTTTTGAGTTGTCATTAGGATTTAAGAAGAGAAAACACAGTAGATGACAATAAATGGCTTCACCCAACCACTAACCATGAGTGGAGGAAAAGTTTTGGTGTCATCATTCATGTTCTCTGAAAAAAGACCAAGAAAGCAAAAGTTCTGCGGGGGGGGGGGGGGGGGGAAATGTTGAGCACAACTGTATTTGGGGTCTGTATTTATTTAAGGGTCTGGTCTAGGTTCACTGATCCTCTAGGTCTGATCTGGGGTCTGTGTTTATGGGTTTTCGGTTAGTCTAGGGATTCTGGCCGGGGGCTGTATTTATTTAGGGTATGATTTCAGGTCTCTCTTAGTTTAGGAAGTCTGGTCTTGGGTCTGTTTGTATTTACTTAGACTCTTGTTTGGGGTCTTCATTAGCCTTGTGGTCTGGGGTCTTTATTTAGGGTCTGGTTTGGGGGTCTCTATTAGTCCAGGGGTCTGGTCTGTAGTCTGTATATATTTCGGGGATCTAGTCTGAGGCTATAACTGGTTGATGGCCTCTGGTCTTCATACTTTGTTCTTCAGTATCTCTCTGAATTCTCTGTATGACTCTCGCAGACAGATACAGCAGAGTCCCAGCTTCGGTGTGTAGCATCCCTTGCCCCCAGGGAGTCAGAGCCCTCGGTAGTGTCAGCAGCTGCTTCCCTCCAGCCATCCTGGATCAGGGGCCCCTGGGGCCAATTGTTGAAGACTTAAAATAGAGACCACAAGAGATCAAACTTTGTGTCAAGCGTCAAGGTGACCGGCGACTCCCGAGAGACATAACCTCCAGGCAGCTAATGATAAGCGTCACATTATACATATGAAAAAATTGATTTGTTTTGCTCAGTACATTGCTGGGAGGCTCAGGTGGCCTTCTGCCCAGTAATGCAGATGGGCGTCCATGGATTCCCAGAGTAGGGTAGATGGTGGGGCTGCCGGGTAATGGACCCTTACAAAGAAAATCCTTCCTGGCTTCAAACGTGGATCAACAAGCTTTCCAGAAAATAAATATAGACAGCCCAAACTGTAACTTTAGCAGCTTTTCATTCTACAAAAGAATCCAGACCCCTATTAAATAGTAAATCAACTGTCACCACAATCTAGGCAGAAAGTTCCACAGTGACACCGAGTTTAGAGAAAAGAATCCCCTGCTCTTACCGTGAAAAATCCCCTGCTCTTACCATGAAAAATCCCCTGCTCTCACCGTGAAGAATATCCTGCTCTTACAGGAAAGAATCCCCTGCTCTTACCGTGAAGAATATCCTGCTCTTACAGGAAAGAATCCCCTGCTCTTACCGAGAAGAATCCCCTGCTCTTACCGTGAAGAATCCCTTGCTCTAACCGTGAAGAATCCCCTGCTCTTACCGAGAAGAATCCCCTGCTCTTACCATGAAAAATCCCCTGCTCTTACCGTGAAAAATCCCCTGCTCTTACCATGAAGAATCCCCTGCTCTTACCATGAAGAATCCCCTGCTCTTACCGAGAAGAATCACCTGCTCTTACCGAGAAGAATCCCCTGCTCTTACCGAGAAGAATCCCCTGCTCTTACCATGAAAAATCCCCTGCTCTTACCGTGAAGAATCCCCTGCTCTTACCGTGAAGAATCCCCTGCTCTTACCATGAAGAATACCCTGCTCTTACCAAGAAGAATCCCCTGCTCTTACCGAGAAGAATCCCCTGCTCTTACCGTGAAGAATCCCCTGCTCTTACCGAGAAGAATTCCCTGCTCTTACCTTGAAGAATCCCCTGCTTTTATAGTGAAGAATCCCCCGCTCTTATAGTGAAAAATCCCCTGCTCTTATAGTGAAAAATCCCCTGCTCTTACAGGAAAGAATCCCCTGCTTTTACAGTAAGTAATCCCCTGCTGTGACAGTAAATAATAATCTGATTTTACAGTAAATAATCCCCTGCTCCTACAGTAAATAATCTTTTGATCTTACAGTAAATAATCCCCTGCTGTTACAGTAAAGAATCCTCTGCTCTTACAGTAAGGGTACCGTCACACACTGCCATTTCGATCGCTACGACGGTACGATTCGTGACGTTCCAGCGATATCGTTACGATATCGCTGTGTCTGACACGCAGCAGCGATCAGGGATCCTGCTGAGAATCGTACGTCGTAGCAGATCATTTAGAACTTTCTTTTGTCGCTGGATCTCCCGCTGGCATCGCTAGATCGGTGTGTGTGACACCGATCTAGCGATGCGATCTAGCGATGCGTTCGCTTGTAACCAGGGTAAACATCGGGTTACTAAGCGCAGGACCGCGCTTAGTAACCCGATGTTTACCCTGGTTACAAGCGTAAAACTAAAAAAAAACAAACAGCACATACTTACATTCTGGTGTCCGTCAGGTCCCTTGCCGTCTGCTTCCCGCACTCAGTGACTGCCGGCCGTAAAGTGAAAGCAGAGCACAGCGGTGACGTGCTTTCACTTTCACTTTACGGCCGGCAGTCAGTGAGTGCGGGAAGCAGACGGCAAGGGACCTGACGGACACCAGAATGTAAGTATGTGCTGTTTGTTTTTTTTTACGCTGGTAACCAGGGTAAACATCGGGTTACTAAGCGCGGTCCTGCGCTTAGTAACCCGATGTTTACCCTGGTTACCCAGGGTCCTCGGCATCGTTGGTCGCTGGAGAGCTGTCTGTGTGACAGCTCCCCAGCGACCACACTACGATTTACCTACGATCACGGCCAGGTCATATCGCTGGTCGTGATCGTAGGTAAATCGTATAGTGTGACGGTACCCTAAGGGTGCGGGTCCACGGTCCAGATTGTTGGTGCTTTGGATGGAGCGGAAAACCAGCTCCGCCCAAAGCGCCGCCCCCTTCTGTACGTGCGGTGATTCCAGATGTTTTCATTGCACACATCCAGAATCTCTGCACCCCATACATAGGACCCTGTTATTTACCTTCGGCGACGGAGCATCGTCGCAAGGTAAACAGACATGCTGCATTCTAAAAAGACACGCCGCATGCCCGTAAACGCAGGGCCACCAGATGCATGTTCGCACACATAGTGGAGACGGGATTTCCTAAAATCCCCTCCACTATGCTGTAACATCCGCAGCTAATCTGGATGTAATCTGGCCTGTGGACACATACCCTAAAGAATCCCCTGATTTTACAGTAAATAATCCTCTGCTCTTACAGTAAATAATCCTCTGCTCTTACAATAAAGAATCGTCTGCTCTTACAGTAAATAATCCCCTGCTCTTACAGTAAATAATCTCCTGATTTTACAGTAAATAATGCCCTGCTCTTACAGTAAATAATCCCATGCTCTTACAGTAAATAATCTCCTGATTTTACAGTAAATAATCCTCTGCTCTTACAGTAAAAAATCCCCTGCTCTTACAGTAAATAATCCTTTGCTCTTACAGTTAAGAATCCCCTGCTCTTACAGTAAATAATCTCCTGCTCTACTGTAAACAATTACCTGCTCTTACAGAAAATAATCACCTGCTCTCACAGTAAATAATCCCCAGCTCGTAAATAATCCCCTGCTCTTACAGTAAATAATCCCCTGCTCTACAGAAAAGAATCCCCTGCTCTTACAGCAAAAAATCCTCTGCTCTTACAGTAAAGAATCCTCTGCTCTTACAGTAAAGAATCCCCTGCTCTACAGTAAATAATCCTCTGCTCTTACAGTAAATAATCCCCTGATTTTACAGTAAATAATCCTCTGCTCTTACAGTAAATAATCCCCTGATTTTACAGTAAATAATCCTCTGCTCTTACAGTAAATAATCCCCTGATTTTACAGTAAATAATCCTCTGCTCTTACAGTAAATAATCCCCTGCTCTTACAGTAAAGAATCCCCTGCTCTACAGTAAATAATCCCCTGCTCTACTGTAAACAATTACCTGCTCTTACAGAAAATAATCACCTGCTCTCACAGTAAATAATCCCCAGCTCGTAAATAATCCCCTGCTCTTACAGTAAATAATCCCCTGCTCTACAGAAAAGAATCCCCTGCTCTACAGAAAAGAATCCCCTGCTCTTACAGCAAAAAATCCTCTGCTCTTACAGTAAAGAATCCCCTGCTCTTACAGTAAAGAATCCCCTGCTCTACAGTAAATAATCCCCTGCTCTTACAGTAAATAATCCTCTGAGAATCCCCTGCTCTACAGTAAATAATCCCCTGCTCTTACAGTAAATAATCCTCTGCTCTTACAGTAAATAATCCCCTGATTTTACAGTAAATAATCCTCTGCTCTTACAGTAAATAATCCCCTGCTCTTACAGTAAATAATCCCCTGCTCTTACAGTAAAGAATCCCCTGCTCTTACAGTAAATAATCCTCTGCTCTTACAGTAAATAATCCCCTGATTTTACAGTAAATAATCCTCTGCTCTTACAGTAAATAATCCCCTGCTCTTACAGTAAATAATCCCCTGCTCTTACAGTAAAGAATCCCCTGCTCTTACAGTAAATAATCCTCTGCTCTTACAGTAAATAATCCCCTGATTTTACAGTAAATAATCCTCTGCTCTTACAGTAAATAATCCCCTGCTCTTACAGTAAATAATCCCCTGCTGTTACAGTAAAGAATCCCCTGCTCTTACAGTAAATAATCCCCTGTTCTACAGTAAAGAATCCCCTGCTCTTACAGTAAAGAATCCCCTGCTCTTACAGTAAATAATCCCCTGTTCTACAGTAAAGAATCCCCTGTTCTTACAGTAAAGAATCCCCTGCTCTTACAGTAAAGAATCCTCTGCTCTTACAGTAAAGAATCCCCTGCTCTTACAGTAAAGAATCCTCTGCTCTTACAGTAAATAATCCTATGCTCTTACAATAAAGAATCCTCTGCTCTTACAGTAAAGAATCCTCTGCTCTTACAGTAAATAATCCCCTGCTCTTACAGTAAAGAATCCCCTGCTCTTACAGTAAACAATTACCTGTTCTTACAGTAAATAATCCCCTGCTATTACAATAAAGAATCCTCTGCTCTTACAGTAAATAATCCCCTGCTCTTACAGTAAAGAATCCCCTGCTCTTACAGTAAATAATTCCCTGCTCTTACAATAAAGAATCATCTGCTCTTACAGTAAATAATCCCTTGCTCTTACAGTAAAGAATCCCCTGCTCTTGCAGTAAATAATCCCCTGCTCTTGCAGTAAATAATCCCCTGCTCCACAGTAAATAATCCTCTGCTCTTACAGTAAATACTCTTCTGCTCTTACAGTAAAGAATCCTCTGCTCTTACAGTAAATAATCTCCTGCTCTTACAATAAAGAATCCCCTGCTCTTACAGTAAATAAACCCTGCTCTTACAGTAAATAATCTTCTGCTCTTACAGTAAAGAATCCTCTGCTCTTACAGTAAAGAATCCTCTGCTCTTACAGTAAATAATCCTCTGATCTTACAGTAAATAATTCCCTGCTCTCACAGTAAAGAATCCTCTGCTCTTACAGTAAATAATCCTCTGCTCTTACAGTAAATAATTCCCTGCTCTCACAGTAAAGAATCCTCTGCTCTTGCAGTAAATAATCCTCAGCTCTTACAGTAAATAATCCCTTGCTCTTACAGTAAAGAATCCTCTGCTCCTACAGTAAAGAATCCTCTGCTCTTACAGTAAATAATTCCCTGTTCTCACAGTAAATAATCCTCAGCTCTTACAGTAAATAATCCCTTGCTCTTACAGTAAAGAATCCCCTGCTCTTACAACAAATAATCCTCTGCTCTTACAGTAAAGAATCCCCTGCTCTTACAGTAAAGAATCCTCTGCTCTTACAGTAAAGAATCCCCTGCTCTTACAGTTAAGAATCCCCTGCTCTTACAGTAAAGAATCCCCTGCTCTTACAATAAAGAATCCTCTGCTCTTACAGTAAATAATCCCCTGCTCTTACAGTAAATAATCCCCTGCTCTTACAGTAAATAATCCTCTGCTCTTACAGTAAAGAATCCCCTGCTCTTACAGTAAAGAATCCTCTGCTCTTACAGTAAATAATCCCCTGCTCTTACAGTAAATAATCCCCTGCTCTTACAGTAAAGAATTCACTAATTGTAAAGTGAAGAATGCCCTGCTCTTGCAATAAAGATTCCCCTTCTCTTACAAGAAATAATCCACTGCTCTTAGAGTAAAGAATCAGTATGCAAGGGTTTTAGCAGAAGTTGTGGATTTCCTCCTTTAGCCCATTATATTGACATTTTTGGATTTTATGTGTTTTTTTTACTGTTTCCAGGACTCCATTCCCAACACCAGACTCAACGCCAACTTCTTGAGAGACCATGAAAAGGCCACCGAGGCCGTACTACTGAGTTCCCGAAGTCAGAGGAGCAAACGACCTCAAGCTTTGGACTCTCCTGGATCTACCATGAAGCCTCGAAACCAAGATGCCAAGATGGTGGAGAAACCTTCCAGCCTTGTAGACAGCATAGCACCGGAGTCCGTTACTGGCACCGAAAGGTGACCTTGTGGAGAGATCCCGTCATGATCCTGTGTTGTGTATCATGGGAAACAATCATTTTTGTAGCGTTATCTCACAGGAACGGGGAACTGTTTGTCCTTTTTGACCTGAGAGTCTCCATCTAAATTTGTAATCGTTATTGTCCTTGAAGTTTGGACTTGAGTAAAGTGAAATAGTTTGGCTGCTATGGACCTTGTGCCAGACCCCTCACGCTACATTTGTGAGGGAGTTCAGTTTTTGGACTTGGCTTTAGTCATGACATTTTTCCTAAATAAAGTTTTAGGTGGATAAACCCTTTAAAAATGAATACAGCGTTAACTTGTATATATTTTGGGACATTCCAACTTTTTGCTTCTGGTGATGGCTTACTGTACAACCTAATATTACATCACATTGTGGAATGATGAGCCTGATTACAGACAGCCAAAACTGTTCCCAGTGTCTCGTGGAGAAGGGAGTCCATCATTAGATAACCCATTAATTCTTCATCATTGGTAGATTCATCCTTCTTCTTCATAGGTGGGGTTTTCTGCTTCCTCTAGGGTGGAGCCAGTCTCTTTCCAAATTGGAGAAGTCATCCTTCTACTTCATAAGTGGTGTAATCTTCTATTGGTGGTGCTTGTTCCTCATAGGTGCTTCCTTGTGGGTTCTGTTTCCTCATGGGTGAAGTCATCTTGTTTCTTCATGAGTAGAGTCATCCTGGTTCCTTATGGGCGAAGTCATCTTGTTTCTTCATGAGTAGAGTCATCCTGGTTCCTCATGGGCGAAGTTATCTTGTTTTTTCATGAGTAGAGTCATCCTGGTTCCTCATGGGTGGAATCAAACTGCTTCCTCATAGGTGGAGTTTTTTGCTTCCTTATGGATGGAGTCATTGTCTTTCCTCATTGGAGGAGTAATCCTGCTGTTTTATGAGTGGGTAATACTTCTATATTGGGGAACTATGCTTGTTTCTCGTAGGTGCTTCCTTGTGGGTTCTGTTTCCTCATGGGTGAAGTCATCTTATGTCTTCATGAATAGAATCATCCTGGTTCCTCATGGGTGAAGTCATCTATTTCTTCCTGAGTAGAGTCATCCTAGTTCTTCATGGGTGGAATCATTCTGCTTCTTCATAATGGGAGTTTTCTGCTTCCTCATAGATGGAGTAATTATCTTTCCTCATTTGAGGAGTACCTCAATCCTGCTGCTATATGAGTGGGTAATACTTCTCTATTGGGGAACCAAGTTTGTTCCTCATAGGTACTTGCTTGTGGGGTTTTATTTCCTCATGGGTGAAGTCATCCAGTTTTTTTCATGAGTAGAGTCATCCTGGAGCCTCAGGAATGGAGTCATTCTGCTTCCTAATTGTTGGACTCATGCTGCTTCCTCATAGTTGAAGTCATTATTTTTCCTCATAGTTCATTGTTCTTCCTCTTATGTGGAGTAATTCTGCTTCCTTGTAGGTGTAGTCATTCTACTTCCTTGCAGGTGGAGTCATTCTGCTTCCTCATAGTTGGAGTCATTGTTCTTCCTCATGGGTGGAGTAATTCTGCTTCCTTGCAGGTGGAGTCATTCTGCTTCCTAATAGTTGGAGTCATTGTTCTTCTTCATAGGTGGAGTCATTCTGCTTCCTTGTAGGTGTAGTCATTCTGCTTCCTTGTAGGTGGAGTCATTCTGCTTCCTTGTAGGTGTAGTCATTCTGCTTCCTTGCAGGTGGAGTCATTCTCCTTCCTCATAGTTGGAGTAATTGTTCTTCCTCGTAGGTAGAGTCATTCTGCTTCCTTGTAGGTGGAGTCATTCTGCTTCCTCATAGTTGGAGTCATTGTTCTTCCTCGTAGGTGGAGTCATTCTGCTTCCTTGTAGGTGGAGTCATTGTTCTTCCTCGTAGGTGGAGTCATTCTGCTTCCTTGTAGGTGGAGTCATTCTGCTTCCTTGCAGGTGGAGTCATTCTGCTTCCTTGTAGGTGGAGTCATTCTGCTTCCTTGTAGGTGGAGTCCTTCTGCTTCATTGCAGGTGGAGTCATTCTGCTTCCTCATAGTTGAAGTTATTGTTCTTCATAGGTGGAGTCATTCTGCTTCCTTGTAGGTGTAGTTATTCTGCTTCCTTGAAGATGGAGTCATTCTCCTTCCTTGAAGATGGAGTCATTCTTCTTCCTTGTAGGTGGAGTCGTTCTGCTTCCTCATATGGGAGGTCATCCTTCTAGTCCTTTCCATAAGGGTTAACAAAAGAGGGGGAATCAACCCAAGGGTTGCAATACTCTTCTATCTTACATGGTATGGTGGGAGAAAAAATTGGGGCATTAACTTTCTGGATTGGGGTCCCATTTTGATCCCTTTGGAAACCACACATGACTTTGCCCAAAGTTGTCAGGGCCTAATATGTCAGTAAAATGGACCTTATCACCTGAATGATGAAGATAACAGCAGCTCTGGATCTCTGCAAATTTGTGTTCATGTTGAAGAGGTTGAAACAGCGCCACTCCTTTACATAGGTTGTTTCTGGTATTGCAGCTGAAGTCCAATGAAGTGAATATGGCAGAGCTGCATGCAGCATGTGATGTGGTGGCGCTTTTTTGGGATGAAAGCAGCCAAATTACCGATCAGATGATATATTGATTAAAGCTTGACAGCATTCAAAAAGCCTCATCTGCACCACTAATATGCCCCCTACAGGCTGTAATGAAGGGGTTCACAGGCATCATCATATCCTTATGGTGGGTTTCACCACCACAAGTCATCACCTGTAATGATATTAAAGTCCCGAACCGGTAATCCTGGACCCTCTTGTATGGAGGGTCGGTAATTTCCTCCTTAAATCCTCTGTGTTAAGTTATGACCATCACTAACAACATTATTCCAGGAGAAGTCATTGCATCCATTAGATTTCTGATTAGGATGCAGCGTCACGATCTCCGCTCCTGGATTGTGCTTTGCAAATCCCAATTCTTGCGACTGAAACTTAAAGGGGTCAGCGTACGAAATATCTCATCAGGTATAGTCATGTAGTAAAGCTAATCACATCATTCATATTTATTTAAAGGGACATTGCTCTTAAAAAAATGTGTCTTATACTCCAGTCACATCCAAAGCTGCACATAAAATTCTGTTCAACTTTAGTACTTAAAACTGCATGAACTCTCTAACTCTCCATCTAACCCTATCCCTAACCCAATGTCTAACCCTATTTCTAACCCTATCCCTAATCTTAACCGTAACCCTAACTCTAGTCCTAAACCTAACCATAACCCTATTCGTAGTCCTAACCCTAGCTCTATCCATAATTCGTAACCTGACCATAGCCCTATCCCTTCTCTTAAACCTAACCCTTACCCTACTTCTAACCCTAGCCCTAAGCCTAGTCCTACACCTAACCCTAGCCCTAACCATAGTCCTAACCCTAGTCCTATCCATAGTCCTAAATGTAACCCTTACCTTACTTCTATTCCTAGCCCTAAGCCTAGTCCTAAACATAGCCCTAAGCCTAACCTTAGTTAAGGTTAAGAAAAAAATATAAAAAAAAGTTAACACCGAACTTATTAAAGAGGTTTCCCAGTACTTTTATATTGATGGCGATACCCAGCACCCCCCCCTTCACCCCACACACACACACACACACACACACACAAACACACAAACACACACCCCTGGTCAGCTGTTCATGGCGCCGGCTGCGGCTAGAAATGATCAGTTGTGGAGTGGAGCAGCCGATGACAAACTCATCTCCCTACGCCTGGAGTTCTTCTGCTTCCTCGTCATTCTCTTGCAAAACCCGAGCGCTGAGACAATGATTGTGGATTTTAGATCGTAACCTGTAATTAGCGAACGTTCAGTATCATTAATATCAAGAAAGAATTTGCACAGCGGTGAAATAATTACATCTGCTGCGTGCGACCTGCAAATCCTCCGCACATACAGCTCTGCTACAACGCCCGCATTAAGGGCTTAGGAGGTCGGAGGCTGGAAGTGCCAAGACCAAAACCAAGTGTTGGGCAGATGGCAATTTCCCAGAGGTGTAACTTCAGGACCCCCCAATGAAAAATCTGCAACCAGGTCCTCACCTACAATGTTATACATGGGGTTATGGGTGGTCGTAGGGAATTGGTGGTCTTAGGGAATGGATGGTCGAACGGTATGAGTGGTCGCATGGAATAAGTGGTCGTAGGGATTGTGTGGTCGTAGGGAATGGGTGGTCATAGGGAATGGGTGGTCATTGGGATTGGGTGGTCATAGAGATTGGGTGGTCATAGGGATTGGGTGGTCATACGGATTGGGTGGTCATAGGGATGGAGTGGTCATTAGGAATGGGTGGTCATTGGGAATGGGTGGTCATAGGGATTGTGTGGTCATACGGAATGGGTGGTGATAGGGATTGGGTGGTCATAGGGATTGTGTGGTCATACGGAATGGGTGGTCATAGGGATTGGGTGGTCATAGGGATTGACTGGTCATTGGGAATGGGTGGTCATAGGGATTGTGTGGTCATACGGAATGGGTGGTCATAGGGATTGGGTGGTCATAGGGATTGGGTGGTCATAGGGATTGACTGGTCATTGGGAATGGGTGGTCATAGGGATTGTGTGGTCATAGAGAATGGGTGGTCATAGAGATTGGGTGGTCATAGGGATTGGGTGGTCATAGGGATTTGGTGGTCATACGGATTGGGTGGTCATAGTGATGGAGTGGTCATAGGGATTGGGTAGTCATAGGGATTGACTGGTCATTGGGAATGGGTGGTCATAGGGATTGGGTGGTCATAAGGAATGGGTGGTCATAGGGATTGTGTGGTCATACGGAATGGGTGGTCATAGGGATTGGGTGGTCATAGGGATTGGGTGGTCATAGGGATTGACTGGTCATTGGGAATGGGTGGTCATAGGGATTGTGTGGTCATACGGAATGGGTGGTCATAGGGATTGGGTGGTCATAGGGATTGGGTGGTCATAGGGATTCACTGGTCATTGGGAATGGGTGGTCATAGGGATTGTGTGGTCATAGAGAATGAGTGGTCATAGAGATTGGGTGGTCATAGGGATTGGGTGGTCATAGGGATTGGGTGGTCATACGGATTGGGTGGTCATAGGGATGGAGTGGTCATTGGGAATGGGTGGTCATTGGGAATGGGTGGTCATACGGATTGGGTGGTCATAGGGATGGAGTGGTCATAGAGAATGGGTGGTCATTGGGAATGGGTGGTCATTGGGAATGGGTGGTCATAGGGATTGGGTGGTCATAAGGAATGGGTGGTCATAAGGAATGGGTGGTCATACGGATTGGGTGGTCATGGTCAGGGTTTGCAATCCCGATTGGTTCCATATGAGACTTATATGTTGTATGTTGTGCAGTGAGCAGGGGGAGCAGGGGGTGACCGGTGAGGAATGGAACATTTATGGGGTAATTTCCAGGTATTATCAGGGGACGATCATTACTTCTCCGCTTTTATGTGTCCTACTTTACTTTGGCTTCAATTTATTAGCAGTTTGGTTGCCAGTGACAACCTGGGCTTTTATCATCCGCAGCGCTCCGCCGTGAGTGAGAGCTTTCATTACCTCCTCCCCCCCCGAATTGTCCTTTACAAACAGGCGGCAAAAGAATCAATATGCAATGCTGCAATAAATCAACCGCTTATCTCTAGCAAGCGGGAACAGAAAACTTCCTTCTCGAGTGAGGAAATTAACCTTAAAGGCAATGGCCACCCTACAAAATCCTGTGCTGATAAATACCTTAATATCTCTTTTTTTTGTTACACAGCTTCAAATCACTTTCAGAGTTTTACATGATAAAATTTTGGCTACCTATAGTCACCAGCAGAGGGAGCTCACTGTATACTGCATCATTATTGAGACAAAGTATAAATCTGTATATAGTGAGCTCCCTCTAGTGGTGGCTGTATAAATCTATATGTAGTGAGCTCCCTCTAGTGGTGACTGTATAAATCTATATGTAGTGAGCTCCCTCTAGTGGTGACTGTATAATCTGTATGTAGTGAGCTCCCTCTAGTGGTGGCTGTATAATCTGTATGTAGTGAGCTCCCTCTAGTGGTGGCTGTATATATAAATCTGTATGTAGTGAGCTCCCTCTAGTGGTGACTGTATAAATCTGTATGTAGTGAGCTCCCTCTAGTGGTGGCTGTATTAATCTGTACAGAGTGAGCTCCCTCTAGTGGTGGCTGTATATATAAATCTGTATGTAGTGAGCTCCCTCTAGTGGTGACTGTATAAATCTGTATGTAGTGAGCTCCCTCTAGTGGTGGCTGTATTAATCTGTATGTAGTGAGCTCCCTCTAGTGGTGGCTGTATATATATATAAATCTGTATGTAGTGAGCTCCCTCTAGTGGTGGCTGTATAAATCTGTATGTAGTGAGCTCCCTCTAGTGGTGGCTGTATTAATCTGTACAGAGTGAGCTCCCTCTATAGTGGTGGCTGTATAATCTTTATGTAGTGAGCTCCCTCTAGTGGTGACTGTATAAATCTGTATGTAGTGAGCTCCCTCTAGTGGTGGCTGTATTAATCTGTATGTAGTGAGCTCCCTCTATAGTGGTGGCTGTATAAATCTGTATGTAGTGAGCTCCCTCTAGTGGTGGCTGTATTAATCTGTATGGAGTAAGCTCCCTCTAGTGGTGGCTGTATTAATCTGTATGTAGTGAGCTCCCTCTAGTGGTGACTGTATAAATCTGTATGTAGTGAGCTCCCCCTAGTGGTGGCTGTATAAATCTGTATGTAGTGAGCTCCCTCTAGTGGTGGCTGTATATATAAATCTGTATGTAGTGAGCTCCCTCTAGTGGTGGCTGTATAATCTGTATGTAGTGAGCTCCCTCTAGTGGTGGCTGTATATATAAATCTGTATGTAGTGAGCTCCCTCTAGTAGTGGCTGTATATATAAATCTGTATGTAGTGAGCTCCCTCTAGTGGTGGCTGTATTAATCTGTATGGAGTAAGCTCCCTCTAGTGGTGGCTGTATTAATCTGTATGTAGTGAGCTCCCTCTAGTGGTGGCTGTATATATAAATCTGTATGTAGTGAGCTCCCTCTAGTGGTGGCTGCATATATAAATCTGTATGTAGTGAGCTCCCTCTAGTAGTGGCTGTATATATAAATCTGTATGTAGTGAGCTCCCTCTAGTGGTGGCTGTATTAATCTGTATGGAGTAAGCTCCCTCTAGTGGTGGCTGTATTAATCTGTATGTAGTGAGCTCCCTCTAGTGGTGACTGTATAAATCTGTATGTAGTGAGCTCCCCCTAGTGGTGGCTGTATAAATCTGTATGTAGTGAGCTCCCTCTAGTGGTGACTGTATAAATCTGTATGTAGTGAGCTCCCTCTAGTGGTGACTGTATAAATCTGTATGTAGTGAGCTCCCTCTAGTGGTGACTGTATAAATCTGTATGTAGTGAGCTCCCTCTAGTGGTGACTGTATAAATCTGTATGTAGTGAGCTCCCCCTAGTGGTGGCTGTATAAATCTGTATGTAGTGAGCTCCCTCTAGTGGTGGCTGTATATATGTATGTAGTGAGCTCCCTAGCTCTAGTGGTGGCTGTATAATCTGTATGTACAGTATATCACAATATCACACCCGTCACATCATATACAGTTATATGAAAAATTTTGGGCACACCTATTAATCTTAAGCTTAATGTTTTATAAAAATTGTTTTTTTTTGCAACAGCTATTTCAGTTTCATATATCTAATAACTGTTGGACACAGTAATGTTTCTGCCTTGAAATGAGGTTTATTGTACTAACAGAAAATGTGCAATCTGCATTCAAACAAAATTTGACAGGTGAATAAGTATGGGCACCTCACCAGGAAATTGACATTAATATTTAGTAGATCCTCCTTTTGCAAAAATAACAGCCTCTAGTCGCTTCCTGTAGCTTATAATGAGTTCCTGGATCCTGGATGAAGGTATTTTTGACCATTCCTCTTTACAAAACAATTCTAGTTCAGTTAAGTTTGATGGTCGCCGAGCATGGACAGCCCTCTTCAAATGATCCCACAGATGTTCAATGATATTCAGGTCTGGGGACTGGGATGGCCATTCCAGAATAGTGTAATTGTTCCTCTGCATGAATGCCTGAGTAGATTTGGAGCGGTGTTTTGGATCATTGTCTTGCTGAAAGATCCATACCCTGTGTAACTTCAACTTTGTCACTGATTCATGAACATTATTGTCAAGAATCTGCTGATACTGAGAGGAATCCATGCGTCCCTCAGCTTTAACAAGATTCCCAGGCCGGCATTGGCCACACAGCCCCAAAGCATGATGGAACCTCCACCAAATTTTACTGTGGGTAGCAAGTGTTTTTCTTGGAATGCTGTGTTTTTTGGCCGCCATGCATAACGCCTTTTTGTATGACCAAACAAGTCAATCTTGGTTTCATCAGTCCACAGGACCTTCTTCCAAAAAGAAATTGGCTTCTCCAAATGTGCTATTGCATACCTCAGCCGACTCTGTTTGTGGCGTGCTTGCAGAAACGGCTTCTTTCGCATCACTCTCCCATACAGCTTCTCCTTGTGCAAAGTGCGTTGTATAGTTGACCGATGCACAGTGACACCATCTGCAGCAAGTTGATGCTGCAGCTCTCTGGAGGTGGTCTGAGGATTGTCCTTGATTGATCTCACCATTCTTCTTCTCTGCCTTTCTGATGTTTTTCTTGGCCTGCCACTTCTGGCCTTAACAAGAACTGTACCCGTGTTCTTCCATTTCCTTACTATGTTCCTCACAGTGGAAACTGACAGGTTAAATCTCTGAGACACTTGTTTGTATCCTTCCCCTGAACAACTATGTTGAATAATCTTTGTTTTCAGATCATTAGACAATTGTTTTGAGGAGCCCATGATGCCACTCTTCAGAGGAGATTCAAACAGGAGAACAACTTGCAAGTGGCCACTTTAAGTAGCTTTTCTCATGATTGCATACACCTGGCTATGAAGTTCAAAGCTCAATGAGGTTAGAAAACCAAAAAAAGTGCTTTAGTAAGTCAGTAAAAAGTAGGTAGGAGTATTTAAAACAAGAAAACGATAAGGGTGCCCATACTTATGCACCTGTCACATTTTGTTTGAATGCAGATTGCACATTGTCCTTTCCACTCCCCTCGAAACGGGGTTTGCCTACGACGCGTATCCCCCCTGTACTGCTGCAGGGGGGAAGTGGGAACCACCTCCGGGGTGCGGAGACCACGGCCGGACGCACGGGGGCCTGATCAACTCCCGGACCGTAAAAAAAAAAAAAAAAAGAGAACAATAAACCTCATTTCAAGGCAGAAACATTACTGTGTCCAACAGTCATTAGATATATGAAACTGAAATAGCTGTTGCAAAAAAAACAATTTTTATAAAACATTAAGCTTAAGATTAATAGGGGTGCCCAAACTTTTTCATATAACTGTATATATATATATATATATATATATATATATATATATATATATATATAGCTATTAAAGTCCACTTTTTTCATCATTTATTGGAGTGCTGCTTCCTTTTTTCTTTTTTATTGTTTATACAAATGTATATATTTGTTTGAATTTTTCCATATGGTGCTCCGTTTTTTTTCTTTTATATATTTTATAACATATTTTTATGGAACACCATCGGAGGTCTATCACTGGGATACAATGTACAGTAGTCAGTGTGCAGCTTGTATAACAGTGTAAATTTGGTGGCCTCTAAATAACAATCAGCCATTAATGTCTAAACCACCGGCTACAAAGGTGCTTTCTGTCAGCACTAATTATTTGCTGCAAATTTGCAATCAGGGATATTTTATATTCACTGCATAGTGATCTGTCCCACGCTGGTGTGCTGTAGGGTGATCTCCTTGATTACTTCCACATTAAAAGATGACAATCGCAGACCAAATCTGGTTGAAACTTTGACATTTTCTTAATATTTTGTGGTAAAGAACAATTATTGGATATTGTGGCTTAAAGGGTAACGATACACTTGAAAGTTACAACTCCTAGGCGAGGCACAACATCTTGATGGTTTCAATACACACAAGTTATAGTTATAGAACCGAACTGTAGCAACTATAACCAAAAAGTGTGTGACCCTCTCGCTCAGGTCCCTGCTCACTTCACAGTAGTCAAATCCGACAACTGTTACTACGCACAAGTCATACTAGCCACCAAATGTCAGATGGATATTCCTCCTTCCTGAGGCTGTATTCTATAGAATCTTGCTAGTTCTCACCCAGGCCCGATCCCGTAGGGACATTCTCCTCTTGCTAGATCTCACCAAGGCCCAATCCTGTAGGGACATTCTCCTCTTACTAGATCTCACCAAGGCCCGATCCTGTAGAGCCATTCTCCCCTTACTAGATCTCATCCAGACCTGATCCTGTAGGGCCAGTCTCCTCTTACTAGATCTGATCCAGACCTGATCCTGTAGAGCCATTCTCCTCTTACTAGATCTCACCCAGGCCCTATCCTGTAGGGACATTCTCGTCTTGCTGGTTCTCACCCAGGCCCTATCTTGTAGGGACATTCTCCTCTTGCTAGTTCTCACCCAGGCCCTATCCTGTAGGGACATTCTCCTCTTGCTAGTTCTCACCCAGGCCCTATCTTGTAGGAACATATTCCTTTTGCTAGTTCTCAGCCAGGCCCTATCCTTTAGGGCCATTCTCCTCTTGCTAGTTCTCACACAGGCCTGATTCTGTAGGGCCATTTTCCTCTTGCTCGTTCTCACCAATGCCATATCCGATAGGGACATTCTCCTCTTGCTGGTTCTCACCCAGGCCCTATCCTGTAGGGACATTCTCCTCTTGCTAGTTCTCACCCAGGCCCTATCCTGTAGGGACATTCTCCTCTTGCTAGTTCTCACCCAGGCCCTATCCTGTAGGACCATTTTCCTCTTGCTAGTTCTCTTCAATGCCCTATCCTGTAGGGACATTCTCCTCTTGCTAGTTCTCACCCAGGCCCTATCCTGTATGGACATCCTCCTCTTGCTAGTTCTCACCCAGGCCCTATCCTGTAGGGACATTCTCCTCTTGCTAGTTCTCACCCAGGCCCTATCCTGTATGGACATCCTCATCTTGCTAGTTCTCACCCAGGCCCTATCCTGTAGGGACATTCTTCTCTTGCTAGTTCTCACCCAGGCCCTATCCTGTAGGGACATTCTCCTCTTGCTAGTTCTCACCCAGGCCCTATCCTGTAGGGACATTCTCCTCTTGCTGGTTCTCACCCAGGCCCTATCCTGTAGGGACATTCTCCTCTTGCTGGTTCTCTCCTAGGTCCTATCCTGTAGGGCCATTTTCCTCTTGCTAGTTCTCACCAATGCCCCATCCTGTAGGGCCATTTTCCTCTTGCTAGTTCTCACCAATGCCCTATCCTGTAGGGCCATTTTCCTCTTGCTAGTTCTCACCAATGCCCTATCCTGTAGGGCCATTTTCCTCTTGCTAGTTCTCACCAATGCCCTATCCTGTAGGGCCATTCTCCTCTTGCTAGTTCTCACCAATGCCCTATCCTGTAGGGACATTCTTCTCTTGCTGGTTCTCACCCAGGCCCTATCTTGTAGGGCCATTCTCCTCTTGCTAGTTTTCACAGAGGCCCGATCCTGTAGGACCATTCTCTTCATTAGGCCGGGGTCACACTTGTGAGAAACTCGCACGAGTCTCTCGTCTCAATATCTGGCACTCGGGACCAGAGTGTGCGGCTGCATGTATCTCTATGCAGCTGAGCGCTCCGGGCCAAGTGCCGGTGGCAGTGCTGGGTATTGAGACGCAAGACTTGTGCAAGTTTCTCGCAAGTGTGACCTTGGCCTTACTCAAACTCTACTCTCCCCAGGTCAATTTAGTCTATGTCAATGACCATAGCAGATTCCATCAACATTAACCCGACTCAGGCTGACATTAAACTCAAACTATCCTGATTCAGTGGTGGTCAGTACAGAGCACGGCATGCCACCCTCGTCCATGGCCAACCTCCCTAGCCCACAATAACAAGTAATCCTAGCTTGCAATCTGCTCTTGTGGCAACCAGGCATTGTACGTCTCCTCTTCCAAACATTTGGACTAGTCAATGTCCATACAGCTTTCCTCAAGAAGATGTCAAAAATTTCCCTCAAACCCATGACCCATTGCTGACCACATTCATCTACGCCCCTTCTACACTCATTCAAACCTTTTGAATGTACGAATGGATGCTGATAATGGAGAACCCAGTGTCATGCAAAGGAACCACCTGGAAACATTGCTTTTCAAGACGTTTTTACGAATTCTTGGGAGATTGACCAACTTCTGGGAGGTGTCAGTTTTTTCGATAGATTTGGCAAAAATAGGCTGTGGAGGCATCATACTGTGTGGTGGTGACTGTGAGGGCATCATACTGGGTGGTGGGGGACGTGAGGGCATCATACTATGTGGGGCATCATACTGTCTGGGGGAAATGTGGGGGGTATCTTGGCATGGAGGCATTGTGAGGGTGTCGTATTGCATGGAGATACACTATCAGGGCATGATATTGCGTGGGGGGAGCTATGGGAGCATCTTTGCATGGAGGCACTGTGGTTCCATGATACTGTGTGTTGGGGAACAGTTTGGGCATCACACTGTTGGGAATTGTGGGGGCATCTTTGCATGGAGGCAATATCAGGGCATCATACTGTGGGAGTATTGGGACAACATTATACTATGTGGGGCATTATGCTTTCTGGGGGGAAATATGGGGGCATCTTTGTGTGGAACACTATGGGGGTATCAAATTGTGGGGCGGACAGTGGGGGCATCTTTGCATGGGTTCACAGAGTCATCATACTGTGCAGTGGGGAGGAACAGTGCAGTTATTACACTGTGTGGTGGGAATTATGGGGGCATATTTGCATAGAGGCACTGTGGAGGCACCATACTGTGTGGGGGGCTATAGGGGCATGCTGTTGTCTGGTGGGGAACTGTTATGGCATGATATTGCATGGGAGGAACTCTGGGGGCATGTTTGCATGGAAAGACTGTGGACGCATAATACTATAAGTGTGGGACAATCCACTATGGGGGCAACATACTGTGTGGGGGACCTATGGGAACATCATACTGTTTGTGTAAGAGGTCAATGAGGTAGCACCAATGTGTGTGGGATGCACCTTGGAGGTTCTTATTGTGTGAAGGTCAAAAAAGGGGTTTTAAGCTATGTATAAGCACCAAGGTACTTTTTTAAGAGCACTATTTTTGTAAGGGCGCATAAAAAGGACTGAGGGAGTGGTTTAGGTGTCAAAAAAATTGCCACTGTGCCTGTCAGAAAAGGTGCCCCTTTCTCCTGTCCTTCATATTTGGGAGGTATAAATACTTTACCTCGCACATTCCCCTGTTGACATGTATTCATTGCAAGTAGGATCAGGGGTGCAGCTGTAGGGTTTGCAGAGGTAGCCGAAGATCTGGGTTGCAGAGGGAGCAGAAGATCTGGGTTGCAGAGGGAGCAGAAGATCTGGGTTGCAAAGGGAGCAGGAGATCTGGGTTGCAGATGGAGCAGGAGATCTGGGTTGCAGAGGGAGCAGGAGATCTGAGTTGCAGAGGGAGCAGGAGATCTGGGTTGCAGAGGTAGCAGAACATCTGGGTTGCAGAGGGAGCATGAGATCTGGGTTGCAGAAGGAGCAGGAGATCTGGGTTGCAGAGGGTGCAGGAGATCTGGGTTGCAAACAAAGCAGAAGATCTGGGTTGCAGAGGGAGCAGGAGATCTGGGTTGCCGAGGGAGCAGAAGATCTGGGTTGCAGAGGGAGCAGAAGATCTGGGTTGCAGAGGGAGCAGGAGATCTGGGTTGCAGAGGGAGCAGGAGATCTGAGTTGCAGAGGGAGCAGGAGATCTGGGTTGCAGAGGTAGCAGAACATCTGGGTTGCAGAGGGAGCATGAGATCTGGGTTGCAGAAGGAGCAGAAGATCTGGGTTGCAGAGGGTGCAGGAGATCTGGGTTGCAAACAAAGCAGAAGATCTGGGTTGCAGAGGGAGCAGGAGATCTGGGTTGCCGAGGGAGCAGAAGATCTGGGTTGCAGAGGGAGCAGAAGATCTGGGTTGCAGAGGGAGCAGGAGATCTGGGTTGCAGGGAGAGCAGAAGATCTGGGTGCAGAGGGAGCAGGATATCTGGGTTGCAGAGGGAGCAGGAGATCTGGGTTGCAGAGGGATCAGGAGATCTGGGTTGCAGAGGGAGCAGGAGATCTGGGTTGCAGAGGGATCAGGAGATCTGGGTTGCAGATGGAGCAGGAGATTTGGGTTGCAGAGGGAGCAGGAGATCTGGGTTGCAGAGGGAGCAGGAGATCTGGGTTTCAGAGGGAGCAGAAGATCTGGGTTGCAGAGGGAGCAGGAGATCTGGGTTGCAGAGGGAGCAGGAGATCTGGGTTGCAGAGGGATCAGGAGATCTGGGTTGCAGAGGGATCAGGAGATCTGGGTTGCAGAGGGAGCAGGAGATTTGGGTTGCAGAGGGAGCAGGAGATCTGGGTTGCAGAGGGAGCAGAAGATCTGGGTTGCAGAGGGAGCAGGAGATCTGGGTTGCAGAGGGAGCAGGAGATCTGGGTTGCAGAGGGATCAGGAGATCTGGGTTGCAGAGGGATCAGGAGATCTGGGTTGCAGAGGGAGCAGGAGATTTGGGTTGCAGAGGGAGCAGGAGATCTGGGTTGCAGAGGGAGCAGGAGATCTGGGTTGCAGAGGGAGCAGGAGATCTGGGTTGCAGAGGGAGCAGGAGATCTGGGTTGTAGGGGGAGCAGGAGATCTGGGTTGCAGAGGGAGCAGATGGTCCTGGGCCCCGTATATGAGCCTGGTGATTGGCCAATCTGCCACTATAGTAGTCCCCTATATTATAAATGGCTTATTGCAGATCTGGGGGCTCTTAGATATTTTTCGTTGGGGTCTAGAAGCCAAGTTATAGGGGGCGCTCCACTGCTAATTAGATGACATTATTGTGACTGTTATATCTATAGCGCTGGAGACAGCCGCGACCTCGCCCCGTGGGTCGGGAGCATTACGGTGTCACCCGCAGGACTCTGCTCTATAATGAGGCTGGCATTAAACCTCAGCGGATAGGAATTTCCAGGAATGAAGTGCTTAGAAGAACACCACGGAAACATCCATTAAAGGGGAGAGCGCGGCTTATTTTGGCACCGGAGGTCGCGGCAGCGGCGACTTTTCTCTGATTGCGACGGAGAGAAAATAATATAATAGCTCGTTATTACAGATTCCCGAGGGCGAGTCTACATAGAAATGTCAGCGCCGGGTGTCAATTCTATAAATATGCAGTAAGGGCGGACGTCCGCGTAGCAGGTCATTGTCCTAGTGGCGAAATACGAGCTCATTAGTGGCAGATCCAATCTATACATCTAATCAGTGCGACGCGTCTACCTATATCTAACATTCCGGGGCATCATGCATCTCGAGAAATATTGGTAACCCTAGAATGGAGGGACCCCAGCATGTCTGTGCAGGAAGGAGAAGTAGTCTATTGTACAGCGGCCTGAACGTCTCCTGGACGCTCTCCTACGGTGATCACCCAGCATGCTTTGCCTGGATTTCGGTGGTGAGTGGATAAATCAGTCTTCTACCACTCTTTCCACCTTCGGTGATGAAGAGCAGGTCTCGAGCTGCAGACATTTTTTCACTTGCTGAAAAAGACCGAACTCCTGGGACTGTGGAGGTTTGTCCATCTGGTAGCACCAGAGGTGTACCCACTGTGCCCGGACTGCCAGAGTGACACCCAAACCTGCCAGCGTGTACTTCTTGGCATCCTGTAGGGCAAGGTCATAGTGTGCTTTTTATGGTTCTGTGGTAAGGTATGGAGCTAGAACCTCTGCCCATTGCTCTGGGGGCAGCTTCTCTATGCCTGCCACCCTCCCACGTAACATAGTAACATAGTAACATAGTTAGTAAGGCCGAAAAAAGACATTTGTCCATCCAGTTCAGCCTATATTCCATCATAATAAATCCCCAGATCTACGTCCTTCTACAGAACCTAATAATTGTATGATACAATATTGTTCTGCTCCAGGAAGACATCCAGGCCTCTCTTGAACCCCTCGACTGAGTTCGCCATCACCACCTCCTCAGGCAAGCAATTCCAGATTCTCACTGCCCTAACAGTAAAGAATCCTCTTCTATGTTGGTGGAAAAACCTTCTCTCCTCCAGACGCAAAGAATGCCCCCTTGTGCCCGTCACCTTCCTTGGTATAAACAGATCCTCAGCGAGATATTTGTATTGTCCCCTTATATACTTATACATGGTTATTAGATCGCCTCTCAGTCGTCTTTTTTCTAGACTAAATAATCCTAATTTCGCTAATCTATCTGGGTATTGTAGTTCTCCCATCCCCTTTATTAATTTTGTTGCCCTCCTTTGTACTCTCTCTAGTTCCATTATATCCTTCCTGAGCACCGGTGCCCAAAACTGGACACAGTACTCCATGTGCGGTCTAACTAGGGATTTGTACAGAGGCAGTATAATGCTCTCATCATGTGTATCCAGACCTCTTTTAATGCACCCCATGATCCTGTTTGCCTTGGCAGCTGCTGCCTGGCACTGGCTGCTCCAGGTAAGTTTATCATTAACTAGGATCCCCAAGTCCTTCTCCCTGTCAGATTTACCCAGTGGTTTCCCGTTCAGTGTGTAATGGTGATATTGATTCCCTCTTCCCATGTGTATAACCTTACATTTATCATTGTTAAACCTCATCTGCCACCTTTCAGCCCAAGTTTCCAACTTATCCAGATCCATCTGTAGCAGAATACTATCTTCTCTTGTATTAACTGCTTTACATAGTTTTGTATCATCTGCAAATATCGATATTTTACTGTGTAAACCTTCTACCAGATCATTAATGAATATGTTGAAGAGAACAGGTCCCAATACTGACCCCTGCGGTACCCCACTGGTCACAGCGACCCAGTTAGAGACTATACCATTTATAACCACCCTCTGCTTTCTATCACTAAGCCAGTTACTAACCCATTTACACACATTTTCCCCCAGACCAAGCATTCTCATTTTGTGTACCAACCTCTTGTGCGGCACGGTATCAAACGCTTTGGAAAAATCGAGATATACCACGTCCAATGACTCACCGTGGTCCAGTCTATAGCTTACCTCTTCATAAAAACTGATTAGATTGGTTTGACAGGAGCGATTTCTCATAAACCCATGCTGATATGGAGTTAAACAGTTATTCTCATTGAGATAATCCAGAATAACATCCCTCAGAAACCCTTCAAATATTTTACCAACAATAGAGGTTAGACTTACTGGCCTATAATTTCCAGGTTCACTTTTAGAGCCCTTTTTGAATATTGGCACCACATTTGCTATGCGCCAGTCCTGCGGAACAGACCCCGTCGCTATAGAGTCCCTAAAAATAAGAAATAATGGTTTATCTATTACATTACTTAGTTCTCTTAGTACTCGTGGGTGTATGCCATCCGGACCCGGAGATTTATCTATTTTAATCTTATTTAGCCGGTTTCGCACCTCTTCTTGGGTTAGATTGGTGACCCTTAACCCCTTTACCCCCAAGGGTGGTTTGCACGTTAATGACCGGGCCAATTTTTACAATTCTGACCACTGTCCCTTTATGAGGTTATAACTCCGAAACGCTTCAACGGATCCTGGTGATTCTGACATTGTTTTCTCGTGACATATTGTACTTCATGATAGTGGTAAAATTTCTTTGATAGTACCTGCGTTTATTTGTGAAAAAAACGGAAATTTGGCGAAAATTTTGAAAATTTCGCAATTTTCAAACTTTGAATTTTTATGCAATTAAATCACAGAGATATGTCACACAAAATACTTAATAAGTAACATTTCCCACATGTCTCCTTTACATCAGCATAATTTTGGAACCAATTTTTTTTTTGTTAGGGAGTTATAAGGGTTAAAAGTTGACCAGCAATTTCTCATTTTTACAACACCATTTTTTTTTAGGGACCACGTCTCATTTGAAGTCATTTTGAGGGGTCTATATGATAGAAAATGCCCAAGTATGACACCATTCTAAAAACTGCACCCCTCAAGGTGCTCAAAACCACATTCAAGAAGTTTATTAACCCTTCAGGTGTTTAATAGGAATTTTTGGAATGTTTAAATAAAAATGAACATTTAACTTTTTTACACAAAAAATTTACTTCAGCTCCAATTTGTTTTATTTTACCAAGGGTAACAGGAGAAATTGGACCCAAAAAGTTGTTGTCCAATTTGTCCTGAGTACGCTGATACCCCATATGTGGCAGTAAACCACTGTTTGGGCGCATGGGAGAGCTCGGAAGGGAAGGAGCGCTATTTGACTTTTCAATGCAAAATTGACAGGAATTGAGATGGGACGCCATGTTGCGTTTGGAGAGCCACTGATGTGCCTAAACATTGAAACCCCCCACAAGTGACACCATTTTGGAAAGTAGACCCCCTAAGGAACTTATCTAGAGGTGTGGTGAGCACTTTGACCCACCAAGTGCTTCACAGAAGTTTATAATGCAGAACCGTAAAAATAAAAAATCATATTTTTTCACAAAAATTATATTTTTGCCCCCAATTTTTTATTTTTCCAAGGGTAAGAGAAGAAATTGGACCTCAAAAGTTGTTGTCCAATTTGTCCCGAGCACGCTGATACCCCATATGTGGCAGTAAACCACTGTTTGGGCGCATGGGAGAGCTCGGAAGGGAAGGAGCGCCGTTTGACTTTTCAATGCAAAATTGACAGGAATTGAGATGGGACGCCATGTTGCGTTTGGAGAGCCACTGATGTGCCTAAACATTGAAACCCCCCACAAGTGACACCATTTTGGAAAGTAGACCCCCTAAGGAACTTATCTGGATGTGTGGTGAGCACTTTGACCCACCAAGGGCTTCACAGAAGTTTATAATGCAGAGCCATAAAAATAAAACAAAATTTTTTTCCCACAAAAATTATTTTTTAGCCCCCAGTTTTGTATTTTCCCTAGGGTAACAGGAGAAATTGGACCCCAAAAGTTGTTGTCCAATTTGTCCTGAGTACGCTGATGCCCCATATGTGGGGGGGAACCACCGTTTGGGCGCATGGGAGGGCTCGGAAGGGAAGGAGCGCCATTTGGAATGCAGACTTAGATGGAATGGTCTGCAGGCGTCACATTGCGTTTGCAGAGCCCCTAATGTACCTAAACAGTAGAAACCCCCCACAAGTGACACCATTTTGGAAATTAGACCCCCTAAGGAACTCATCTTGATGTGTTGTGAGAGCTTTGAACCCCCAAGTATTTCACTACAGTTTATAACGCAGAGCCATGCAAATAAAAAATATTTTTTTTTCCACAAAAATTATATTTTAGCCCCCAGTTTTGTATTTTTCCAAGGTTAGCAGGAGAAATTGGACCCTAAATGTTGTTGTCCAATTTGTCCTGAGTACGCTGATACCCGATATGTGGGGGGGAACCACCGTTTGGGCGCATGGGAGGGCTCGGAAGGGAAGGAGCATCATTTGGAATGCAGACTTAGATGGATTGGTCTGCAGGCGTCACATTGCGTTTGCAGAGCCCCTAATGTACCTAAACAGTAGAAACCCCCCACAAGTGACCCCATATTGGAAACTAGACCCCTCAATGAACTTATCTAGATGTGTTGTGAGAACTTTGAACCCCCAAGTGTTTCACTACAGTTTATAACGCAGAGCCGTGAAAATAAAAAATCTTTTTGTTTTCCCACAAAAATTATTTTTTAGCCCCCAGTTTTGTATTTTCCCAAGGGTAACAGGAGAAATTGGTCCACAAAAGTTGTTGTCCAATTTGTCCTGAGTACGCTGATACCCCATATGTTGGGGTAAACCCCTGTTTGGGCACACAGGAGAGCTCGGAAGGGAAGGAGCACTGTTTTACTTTTTCAACGCAGAATTGGCTGGAATTGAGATCGGACGCCATGTCGTGTTTGGAGAGCCCCTGATGTGCCGAAACAGTGGAAACCCCCCAATTATAACTGAAACCCTAATCTAAACACACCCCTAACCCTAATTCCAACGTTAACCCTAACCACACCTCTAACCCTGACACACCCCTAACCCTAATCCCAACCCTATTCCCAACTGTAAATGTAATCTAAACCCTAACCCTAACTTTAGCCCCAACCCTAACTGTAGCCCCAACCCTAACCCTAACCCTAGCCCTAACCCTAGCCCTAACCCTAGCCCTAACCCTAGCCCTAACCCTAGCCCTAACCCTAACCCTAGCCCTAGCCCTAGCCCTAACCCTAACCCTAACCCTAGCCCTAACCCTAGCCCTAACCCTAGCCCTAGCCCTAATCCTAGCCCTAACCCTAGCCCTAACCCTAGCCCTAGCCCTAACCCTAGCCCTAACCCTAGCCCTAGCCCTAAACCTAGCCCTAACCCTAGCCCTAACCCTAGCCCTAGCCCTAACCCTAGCCCTAATGGGAAAATGGAAATAAATACATTTTTTTTTATTTTTCCCTAACTAAGGGGGTGATGAAGGGGGGTTTGATTTACTTTTATAGCGAGTTTTTTAGCGGATTTTTATGATTGGCAGCCGTCACACACTGAAAGACCCTTTTTATTGCAAAAAATATTTTTTGCAATACCACATTTTGAGAGCTATAATTTTTCCATATTTTGGTCCACAGAGTCATGTGAGGTCTTGTTTTTTGCGGGACGAGTTGACGTTTTTATTGAAAACATTTTTGGGCACGTGACATTTTTTGATCGCTTTTTATTCCGATTTTTGTGAGGAAGAATGACCAAAAGCCAGCTATTCATGAATTTCTATTGGGGGAGGCGTTTATACCGTTCCGCGTTTGGTAAAATTGATAAATCAGTTTTATTCTTCGGGTCAGTACGATTACAGCGATACCTCATTTATATCATTTTTTTATGGTTTGGCGCTTTTATACGATAAAAACTATTTTACAGAAAAAATAATTATTTTTGCATCGCTTTATTCTCAGGACTATAACTTTTTTATTTTTTTGCTGATGATGCTGAATGGTGGCTCTTTTTTTGCGGGACAATATGACGCTTTCAGTGGTACCATGGTTATTTATATCTGTCCTTTTGATCGCGTGTTATTCCACTTTTTGTTCGGCGGTATGATAATAAAGCGTTGTTTTTTGCCTCGTTTTTTTTTTTTTTTCTTACGGTGTTTACTGAAGGGGTTAACTAGTGGGACAGTTTTATAGGTCGGGTCGTTACGGACGCGGCGATACTAAATATGTGTACTTTTATTGTTTTTGTTTTTTTATTAAGATGAAGAAATGTATTTATGGGAATAATATTTTTTTTTTTTCATTATTTTGGAATATTTTTTTTTATTTTTTTTACACATTTGGAAAATTTTTTTTTTACTTTTTTACTTTGTCCCAGGGGGGGACATCACAGATCAGTGATCTGACAGTTTGCACAGCACTCTGTCAGATCACTGATCTGACATGCAGCGCTGCAGGCTTCACAGTGCCTGCTCTGAGCAGGCTCTGTGAAGCCACCTCCCTCCCTGCAGGACCCGGATCCGCGGCCATCTTGGATCCGGGGCTGGAGGGAGCAGGGAGGGAGGTGAGACCCTCGCAGCAACGCGATCACATCGCGTTGCTCCGGGGGTCTCAGGGAAGCCCGCAGGGAGCCCCCTCCCTGCGCGGTGCTTCCCTGCACCGCCGGCACATCGCGATCATCTTTGATCGCGGTGTGCCAAAGGTTAATGTGCCGGGGGCGGTCCGTGACCGCTCCTGGCACATAGTGCCGGATGTCAGCTGCGATAAGCAGCTGACACCCGGCCGCGATCGGCCGCACTCCCCCCGTGAGCGCGGCCGATCGGCTATGACGTACTATCCCGTCCAGGGTCAGATAAGCCCAGGGCACCTCGACGGGATAGTACGTCTAAGGTCACAGAGGGGTTAATATAGGGTTTTCATTGTTTCTTGGGATTTCACCTAGCATTTCATTTTCCACCGTGAATACCGTGGAGAAGAAGGTGTTTATAATATGTTAGCTTTTTCCTCGTCATCTACATCCATTCTTTCCTCACTATTTTTTAGGGGCCTACATTTTCAGTTTTTATTTTTTTACTATTGATATAGTTGAAGAACAGTTTGGGATTAGTTTTACTCTCCTTAGCAATGTGCTTCTCTGTTTCCTTTTTGGCAGCTTTAATTAGTTTTTTAGATAAAGTATTTTTCTCCCTATAGTTTTTTAGAGCTTCAATGGTGCCATCCTGCTTTAGTAGTGCAAATGCTTTCTTTTTACTGTTAATTGCCTGTCTTACTTCTTTGTTTAGCCACATTGGGTTTTTCCTATTTCTAGTCCTTTTATTCCCACAAGGTATAAACCGCTTACAGTGCCTATTTAGGATGTTCTTAAACATTTCCCATTTATTATCTGTATTCTTATTTCTGAGGATATTGTCCCAGTCTACCAGATTAAGGGCATCTCTAAGCTGGTCAAACTTTGCCTTCCTAAAGTTCAGTGTTTTTGTGACTCCCTGACAAGTCCCCCTAGTGAAAGACAGGTGAAACTGCACAATATTGTGGTCGCTATTTCCTAGATGCCCGACCACCTGCAGATTTGTTATTCTGTCAGGTCTATTAGATAGTATTAGGTCTAAAAGTGCTGCTCCTCTGGTTGGATTCTGCACCAATTGTGAAAGATAATTTTTCTTGGTTATTAGCAGAAACCTGTTGCCTTTATGGGTTTCACAGGTTTCTGTTTCCCAGTTAATATCCGGGTAGTTAAAGTCCCCCATAACCAGGACCTCATTATGGGTTGCAGCTTCATCTATCTGCTTTAGAAGTCGACTTTCCATGGTTTCTGTTATATTTGGGGGTTTGTAACAGACCCCAATGAGAATTTTGTTACCATTTTTCCCTCCATGAATTTCGACCCATATGGACTCGACATCCTCATTTCCTTCGCTAATATCCTCCCTTAAAGTGGACTTTAGACAAGACTTTACATAGAGACAAACCCCTCCTCCTCTCCGATTTTTACGATCCTTTCTAAACAGACTGTAACCCTGTAAGTTGACTGCCCAGTCATAGCTTTCATCTAACCATGTCTCGGTTATTCCCACTATGTCAAAGTTACCTGTAGATATTTCTGCTTCTAGTTCTTCCATCTTGTTTGTCAGGCTTCTGGCGTTTGCGAGCATGCAGTTTAGAGGATTTTGTTTTGTTCCAATCTCCTCACTGTGGATTGTTTTAGAAATGTTCTTACCTCCCTTCTGAGTATGTTTTCCTGGATCTTCTTTGTTCAAGTCTAATGTTTTGTTTCCCGTCCCCTCTTCTTCTAGTTTAACGCCCTCCTGATGAGTGTAGCGAGTCTTCTGGCGAATGTGTGTTTCCCAGGTTTGTTGAGGTGTAGTCCGTCTCTGGCGAGGAGTCCATCGTACAAGTAATTCACACCGTGGTCCAGGAATCCGAATCCTTGTTGTCTGCACCATCGTCTTAGCCAGTTGTTTGCATCAAGGATCCTGTTCCATCTCCTGGTGCCATGCCCGTCTACTGGAAGGATAGAAGAAAAAACTACCTGTGCATCCAGTTCCTTTACTTTCTTCCCCAACTCTTCAAAGTCTTTGCAGATTGTCGGTAGGTCCTTCCTTGCCGTGTCATTGGTGCCAACATGTATCAGAAGAAATGGGTGGACGTCCTTGGAGTTGAAGAGCTTTGGTATCCTATCGGTCACATCCTTGATCATCGCACCTGGAAGGCAGCATACTTCTCTTGCAGTTATGTCCGGTCTGCAGATGGCTGCTTCTGTGCCTCTCAGTAGTGAGTCTCCCACCACCACCACTCTTCGTTGCTTCTTGGCTGTACTTTTTGCTGTCACTTGTTGCTGTGTGCCCTTTTCTTTTTTGCTTGCTGGTATTGCTTCATCCTTAGGTGTGCCATCTTCATCCTCTACAAAGATTTGATATCGGTTCTTCAGTTGTGTGGTTGGTGATTTCTCCATGGTCTTCTTGCTTCTTTTGGTCACATGCTTCCACTCATCTGCTTTTGGAGGTTCTCTGACACTTTTTTCACCTTCTATGACCAGTAGAGATGCTTCTGTTCTGTCTAGAAAGTCTTCATTCTCTTTGATGAGTTTCAAAGTTGCTATTCTTTCTTCCAGACCCCGCACCTTTTCTTCTAAAAGGGCCACTAGTCTACACTTCTGACAGGTGAAATTGGATTCTTCTTCTGGTCGATCTGTGAACATGTAGCACATGCTGCAGCTCACCATGTAGGTTGTCACATCTGCCATGTTGCTCCTAGATCCTGCTGACTTGCTGTGTGTTTTCCTTCTTGTGTAATCTACTCAGCCAAGCTCTCTTGCAATAATGTCCTACAGGCAAAAATTTGCGCGCCGTACGGCGCGCGGTTTGGTGATTCTTTCCAAGCAGCTGGTCCCGGCTGTACCCAACGATCTTCTAGCTTAGGGAGACTCTTCGCTTTTCCCAGAAGGCACCTGGAATATGCAAATTAGCCTCCTCAAGCTTGAATCCCTGGTTGGACGTACAGTCAGGAAAGCCAGGCATCATCCTCCAGAGTCATATTCTGTAAGGTCTCCTGTACTGTTCGCTTCTCCAGGTTACCTTCACTGGGACTGCCAGGTGGTGCCATCTCCCGGACGCAGACAATTTCTGCTAGTTGAGCCATCTGCTGCTGAACCTGCTGTAACTGCTGTTGCTGAACCTGCTGTAACTGCTGCTGCTGAACCTGCTGTAACTGCTGCTGCTGAACCTGTGGTAACTGCTGCTGAACCTGCTGTAGCTGCTGCTGCTGAACCTGCTGTAGCTGCTGCTGCTGAACCTGCTGTAACTGCTGCTGCTGAACCTGCTGTAACTGCTGCTGCTGAACCTGTGGTAACTGCTGCTGAACCTGCTGTAACTGCTGCTGAACCTGCTGTAACTGCTGCTGCTGAACCTGCTGTAACTGCTGTTGCTGAACCTGCTGTAGCTGCTGCTGTAACTGCTGCTGCTGAACCTGCTGTAGCTGCTGCTGAACCTGCTGTAACTGCTGCTGAACCTGCTGTAACTGCTGCTGCTGAACCTGCTGTAGCTGCTGCTGAACCTGCTGTAACTGCTGCTGAACCTGCTGTAACTGCTGCTGCCGAACCTACAGTAACTGCTGCTGCTGAACCTGCTGTAGCTGCTGCTGAACCTGCTGTAACTGCTGCTGAACCTGCTGTAACTGCTGCTGCTGAACCTGCTGTAACTGCTGCTGCTGAACCTGCTGTAACTGCTGCTGAATCTGCTGTAGCTGCTGCTGAACCTGTTAAAGCTGCTGCTGAACCTGCTGTAACAACTGCTGCTGAACTTGCTGTAACTTCTGCTGCTGAAGCTGCTGTAACTCCTGCTGCTGAAGCTGCTGGAACTCCTGCTGCTGAACCTGCTGTAACTCCTACTGCTGAACTTGCTGTAACTCCTGCTGCTGAAGCTGCTGGAACTGCTGCTGAACCTGCTGTAACTGCTGCTGAACCTGCTGCTGCTGTAACTGCTACTGCTGAACCTGCTGTAACTGCTGCTGCTGAACCTGCCGTAAGTGCTGCTGCTGTAACTGCTGCTGCTGAACCTGCTGTAACTGCTGCTGCTGAACCTGCTGTAGATGCTGCTGCTGAACCTGCAGTATCTGCTGCTGCTGAACCTGCTGTAACTGCTGCTGCTGAACCTGCTGTAACTGCTGCTGCTAAGCCTGCTGTAACTGCTGCTGCTGCTGAATCTGCTGAAACTGCTGTTTGAACTCCTGCTGCTGCTCTTGCTGTTGAAACCGCTGGACCAGGAGATGGTTATTCTCCTCTTGGGTCAGCTGCTGCTGCTGCAATTGTAGATTGTCCTGGACCAGTTGCTTAACAAGCTCCTCCATGCTTTCAGACTGTGTTAGCAATGTTGTACCCAGGACGTTCAGTTTTTTACACTACAATCACTTGTGCTCTCTGGGACTTCACACCCTGTGCGGTCTCTTCCCAGAGAGTGATTTCGGCATGTCACTCTCTCTCTTTCGCTCCAACACAAATCCACTCTGGTCAGCTTCCCCAGCTGACTGACTAAAGGTACCTTCACACATAACGATATTGTTAACGATATCGTTGCTATTTGTGACGTAGCAACGATATCGTTAATGAAATCGTTATGTGTGACAGCGACCAACGATCAGGCCCCTGCTGTGCCATCGTTGGTCGCTGAATAAAGTCCAGAACTTTATTTCGTCGCTGGACTCCCTGGAGACATCGCTGGATCGGCGTGTGTGACACCGATCCAGCGATGTCTTCACTGGTAACCAGGGTAAACATCGGGTAACTAAGCGCAGGGCTGCGCTTAGTAACCCGATGTTTACCCTGGTTACCATGCTAAAAGTAAAAAAAAACAAACACTACATACTTACCTACAGCCGTCCGTCCTCCAGCGCTGCGCTCTGCACTCCTCCTGTACTGGCTGTGACGTCACCGCTCTGCTTTCCGGCTCACAGCCAGTACAGGAGGAGAGCAGAGAAGCAGAGCGCAGCGCTGGAGGACAGACAGCGGTAGGTAAGTATCTAGTGTTTGTTTTTTTTTACTTTTAGCATGGTAACCAGAGTAAACATCGGGTTACTAAGCGCGGCCCTGCGCTTAGTTACCCGATGTTTACCCTGGTTACCGGCATCGTTGGTCGCTGGAGAGCGGTCTGTGTGACAGCTCTCCAGCGACCAAACAGCGACGCTGCAGCGATCCGGATCGTTGTCGGTATCGCTGCAGCGTCGCTAAATGTGAAGGGGCCTTAAGGTGAACATCTAGCCTGGTTATATGCAGAGCCAGCTAGGTGCAAAAAATCAGAGCCTGTAGTGCTAGGATGTAACCCTAGCCTACCTGGCTATATATATATATATATATATATATATATATATATATATATATATGTGTATACTTGTACAGCCCATACGGACTGACCATTTTAGATTATATTTACTGACAAGGGCAGGATGTTGTACCGGACCCTGGCAATTTATTTGTACTAGGACCCAGAAATTTCTAACAGCAGCCTTGCCATAGAGTATATCAAAAAGTGCAGCCGAACTTTGATGTGGTCATAAATCGGCTGAGAGGAGCTCAGAAAGAAACACTTGAGTTACAAACTGCTGACAGAATGAGCTCACTGGGGGATTCTCAGTGAGCTCATTCTGCAGCCATCAATGTGGAGGAAACAAAGGGCTTGTAGTAGTCAAAGGGGGCAAAATTTAGAATGAAACATGACTTCAAAAATTATTTATAGCCCAAATTACACGCAATTAAGTAAAAGAATATATATTGGTAGTCACTCAGCTTTTCCAGGAATTGATAAAACTGGTAAATGACTGATTTTGTTGCACTCTTGAGGGGTAATGCTCTTTGGGCCCTCCACTATAATTTGCTGTCTCCTTGATATGACAAGCCGAGGAGTACGAGAACATTGCAGCTCTCGCCCGGCGTGCGCCCTCCTAGCCTGTACTTATCCGTGGCACGTTCTCATCTCACGCCGGCTCTCGAACAAAGCTTTCCGCTTCCTCGATCCCGGCCTGACGCAGCTGCGCTCCCAACATATTTAATTCATGACCCAATTATCACTTCCACATCCGAGCAGTCGTCTCCGTCGCTGCCGCCAGGGATCGGCGGCGGGTGGGTGCATTACCCAGGACGTAACCCTATGGTGCGGGTTCACAGGTAGCAAGCGGCAAAAAAAATGTCGTATTCTTTAAATGACCACATTCACTTTTACAGTATCATGTTCTGGAAAAAAAAATCAATTGTGGTGGAATCCTGAAAAAAAAAAAAATGCAATACCGCCATTGGGTTTTCTTATTATACAACTAGTGTCGTAATTAGAGTCGGAGCAAATTTTGGACCTGGGTCCCCACTTGCACCTTGGTCAAATGTATGGGTCCTTGTAACCTATAATGACCTGCGTGTTCTCCCCCATGTAATAATCACTCCCATCGTGGCCCCCATCCTGTAATAATGTCTCTAATCCTAGGCCCCTTCCTGTTATAATATCTCCTGTCCTGAGCCTCTCACTATTATAATGTCCTCCAGCGTGGGACCCTTCCTGGTATAATGTCCCCCTTCCTGTTATAATTAGCCTCCGCCTGGACCCCTTCCTGGTATCATGTCCCCTGTCCAATGCACCTTACTATAACAATGTCCCCCAGTCTGGTATAATGAGCCCCGTTCTGGTATAATAACCCCCATCATGAGCCTCTCCCTGGTATAATATCCTCCATCCTTGGCCACTTCATGCTATAATGACGCTCATCCTGGTATAATGCCCCCCATACTGGTCCCCTTCCTTGTATAATGTCTCCCATCCTGAGCCCCTTCCTGGTATAATGCTCCCATCCTGGGCCTCTTCCTTATATAATTCCCTTCATCCTGGGACCCCTCCCTTATATAATTCTCCCTATCCTGGGGCCCTTCCTTGTATAATTCTCCCCATCCTGGGCCCTTTCTTGGTACAATGCTCCCATCCTGAGCCCCTTCTTGGTACAATGCTCCCATCCTGGGCCGCTTCCTTGTATAATTCTCCCCATCCTGGGCCCTTTCTTGGCACAATGCTCCCATCCTGAGCCCCTTCTTGGTACAATGCTCCCATCCTGAGCCCCTTCCTGGTATAATGCTCCCATCCTGGGCCCCTTCCTTGTATAAATCTCCCCATCCTGGACTCCTTCCTTGTATAATTCTCCATATCCTGGGCCTCTTCCTTGTATAATTCCCCCCATCCTGGGCCCTTTCTTGGTACAATGCTCCCATCCTGAGCCCCTTCTTGGTACAATGCTCCCATCCTGAGCCCCTTCCTGGTATAATGCTCCCATCCTGGGCCCCTTCCTTGTATAAATCTCCCCATCCTGGAATCCTTCCTTGTATAATTCTCCATATCCTGGGCCCCTTCCTTGTATAATTCCCCCCATCCTGGGCCCCTTCCTTGTATAATTCCCCCCATCCTGGGCCCCTTCCTTGTATAATTATCCGCATCCTGGGCCCCTTCCTTGTATAATTCTCCCCATCTTGGGCTCCTTCTTGGTACAATGCTCCCATCCTGGGCCCCTTCCTTGTATAGTTCTCCCCATCCTGAGCCCCTTCTTGGCACAATGGTCCAATCCTGAGCCCCTTCCTGGTATAATGCTCCCATCCTGGGCCCCTTCCTTGTTTAATTCCAACCATCCTGGGCCCCTTCCTTGTATAATTCTCCGCATCCTGGGCCCCTTCCTGGTATAATGCTCCCATCCTGGGCCCCTTGTATAATTCTCTGCATCCTGGGCCCCTTCCTGGTATAATGATCCCATCATTGGCCCCTTCCTTGTATAATTCTCCCCATTCTGGGCCCCTTTCTTGTATAATTCCAACCATCCTGGGGCCCTTCCTTGTATAATTCCCCCATCATGGGGCCCTTCCTTGTATAATTCCCCCATCCTGATCCCCTTCCTTGTATAATTTCCCCATCCTGGGCCCCTTCCTTGTATAATTCTCCCCATCCTCGGCCCCTTCCTTGTATAATTCCCCCCATCCTGGGCCCCTTCCTTGTATAATTCCCCCCATCCTGGGCACCTTCCTTGTATAATTCTCCCATCCTGGGCCCCTTCCTTGTATAATTCTCCCATCCGGGGCCCCTTCCTTGTATAATTCCCCCCATCCTGGGCCTCTTCCTTGTATAATTCTCCCCATCCTGGGCCCCTTCCTTGTATAATTCTCCGCATCCTGGGCCCCTTCCTGCTATAATGTAATGCTCCCATCCTTGGCCCCTTCCTTGTTTAATTCTTTCCATCCTGGGCCCCTTCCTTGTATAATGCTCCCATCTTGGGCCCCTTTCTTGTATAATTCTCCCTATCATTGGTCCCTTCCTTGTATAATGCTCCCATCCTGGGCCCCTTCCTGGTATAATGTAATGCTCCAATCCTTGGCTCCTTCCTTGTATAATTCTTTCCATCCTGGGCCCCTTCCTTGTATAATTCTTTCCATCTTGGGCCCCTTCCTTATATAATTCTCCCCATCCTGGGCCCCTTCCTTGTATAATTCTCCGCATCCTGGGCCCCTTCTTGGTATAATGCTCCCATCCTTGGCCCCTTCCTTGTATAATTCCCCCCATCCTGGGCCCCTTCCTTGTATAATTCTCCCATCCTGGGCCCCTTCCTTGTATAATTCTCCCATCCTGGGCCCCTTCCTTGTATAATTCTCTGCATCCTGGGCCCCTTCCTTGTATAATTCTCCCATCCTGGGCCCCTTCCTTGTATAATTCTCCGCATCCTGGGCCCCTTCCTTGTATAATTCTCCCATCCTAGGCCCCTTCCTTGTATAATTCCCCCCATCCTGGGCCCCTTCCTTGTATAATTCTCCCATCCTGGGCCCCTTCCTTGTATAATTCTCCCATCCTGGGCCCCTTCCTTGTATAATTCCCCCCATCCTGGGCCCCTTCCTTGTATAATTCCCCCCATCCTGGGCCCCTTCCTTGTATAATTCCCCCCATCCTGGGCCCCTTCCTTGTATAATTCCCCCCATCCTGGGCACCTTCCTTGTATAATTCTCCCATCCTGGGCCCCTTCCTTGTATAATTCTCCCATCCTGGGCCCCTTCCTTGTATAATTCCCCCCATCCTGGGCCCCTTCCTTGTATAATTCCCCCCATCCTGGGCCCCTTCCTGGTAAAATGTTCCCCATGCAATTCTGGCATTTTAATTATTATTTATTTAGATATTTTTAATTAAAAATATATATTTTACTTTTTATATAATTTTGGGAATATTTAAAACTATTTTTAAACCCCCTAGGGGACTTGAACATGTGATCACATTTTGCTAAAACATTTTAATTTCACATTATATGGTGAAATGAAGGATCTCTAATGAAACCAGCTCCGTACACTGTTCGCTCGTCAGGGAGGGGTTAATTTCGGCTTCTACAATACTTATAAGAGGCTTATGGAGGGGCTAAAATGGATGTCGGTGCATTTCACAGATTTCACTTGGAACTGTGTAATACTATGTTCTGCCAGTGGTGGCGCTGCAGGAAATCGCCAGAAAAACAATTATGATTACACAATTATTATGAGTAGTTACCAGTGTTTGCCTGTAGGGGGCGATAGAGAGTCACACGAATTCTGTAATAATAACATATAGGCGGATAGGACGACAATTACCCGGAGCCGCTCTCACATTTCTCAGCTTTTCTCCTGTCGTTTCTTATTGCCGGCTGGGATGTACTTGACATTTCAGGTCGATGAACAAGTCGCAGAATGGCGGCTCCGCACTCATCCGGCTATTAGTACTGGAAGGAAAACGAGTTGTTGTTTTTTCATGACATCTGAATAAAATTGGCTCTTGTATAAAGAACGACAGCAAAGCTAAAAAAAGAGGACCCCTTTTACTGTACCCCAAACTGCCAATTCCATAATATATGTATTTGTCTGCATTATACAGTCACTGTGTACATACATTACATTATACCCCAGAGCTGCACTCACTATTCTGCTGGTGCAGTCACTGTGTACATACATTACTGATCCTGAGTTACCTCCTGTATTATACTCCAGAGCTGCACTCACTATTCTGCTGGTGCAGTCACTGTGTACATACATTACATTACTGATCCTGAGTTACATCCTGTATTATACACCAGAGCTGCACTCACTATTCTGCTGGTGCAGTCACTGTGTACATACATTACATTACTGATCCTGAGTTACCTCCTGTATTATACTCCAGAGCTGCACTCACTATTCTGCTGGTGCAGTCACTGTGTACATACATTACATTACTGATCCTGAGTTACATCCTGTATTATACACCAGAGCTGCACTCACTATGCTGCTGGTGCTGTCACTGTGTACATACATTACATTACTGATCCTGAGTTACATCCTGTATTATACCCCAGAGCTGCACTCACTATTCTGCTGGTGCAGTCACTGTGTACATACATTACATTACTGATCCTGAGTTACATCCTGTATTATACCCCAGAGCTGCACTCACTATTCTGCTGGTGCAGTCACTGCGTACATACATTACATTACTGATCCTGAGTTACACCTGTATTATACACCAGAGCTGCACTCACTATTCTGCTGGTGCTGTCACTGTGTATATACATTACATTACTGATCCTGAGTTACATCCTGTATTATACTCCAGAGCTGCACTCACTATTCTGCTGGTGCAGTCACTGTGTACATACATTACATTACTGATCCCGAGTTACATCCTGTATTATACCCCAGAGCTGCACTCACTATTCTGCTGGTGCAGTCACTGTGTACATACATTACATTACTGATCCTGAGTTACATCCTGTATTATACTCCAGAGCTGCACTCACTATTCTGCTGGTGCAGTCACTGCGTACATACATTACATTACTGATCCTGAGTTACACCTGTATTATACACCAGAGCTGCACTCACTATTCTGCTGGTGCTGTCACTGTGTACATACATTACATTACTGATCCTGAGTTACATCCTGTATTATACTCCAGAGCTGCACTCACTATTCTGCTGGTGCAGTCACTGTGTACATACATTACATTACTGATCCTGAGTTACATCCTGTATTATACACCAGAGCTGCACTCACTATTCTGCTGGTGCTGTCACTGTGTATATACATTACATTACTGATCCTGAGTTACATCCTGTATTATACCCCAGAGCTGCACTCACTATTCTGCTGGTGCAGTCACTGTGTACATACATTACATTACTGATCCTGAGTTACATCCTGTATTATACACCAGAGCTGCACTCACTATTCTGCTGGTGCAGTCACTGTGTACATACATTACATTACTGATCCTGAGTTACATCCTGTATTATACACCAGAGCTGCACTCACTATTCTGCTGGTGCAGTCACTGTGTACATACATTACATTACTGATCCTGAGTTACATCCTGTATTATACACCAGAGCTGCACTCACTATTCTGCTGGTGCAGTCACTGTGTACATACATTACATTACTGATCCTGAGTTACATCCTGTATTATACCCCAGAGCTGCACTCACTATTCTGCTGGTGCAGTCACTGTGTATGTACATTACATTACTGATCCTGAGTTACATCCTGTATTATACCCCAGAGCTGCACTCACTATTCTGCTGGTGCAGTCACTGTGTACATACATTACATTACTGATCCTGAGTTACATCCTGTATTATACCCCAGAGCTGCACTCACTATTCTGCTGGTGCAGTCACTGTATACATAAAGTACATTACTGATCCTGAGTTACCTCCTGTATTATACACCAGAGCTGCACTCACTATTCTGCTGGTGCAGTCACTGTGTACATACATTACATTACTGATCCTGAGTTACATCCTGTATTATACACCAGAGCTGCACTCACTATTCTGCTGGTGCAGTCACTGTGTACATACATTACATTACTGATCCTGAGTTACATTCTGTATTATACCCCAGAGCTGCACTCACTATTCTGCTGGTGCAGTCACTGTGTACATACATTACATTACTGATCCTGAGTTGCATCCTGTATTATACCCCAGAGCTGCACTCACTATTCTGCTGGTGCAGTCACTGTGTACATACATTACATTACTGATCCTGAGTTACATCCTGTATTATACTCCAGAGCTGCACTCACTATTCTGCTGGTGCAGTCACTGTGTACATACATTACATTACTGATCCTGAGTTACATCCTGTATTATACTCCAGAGCTGAAAAATTGCAACAAAGAGACGAAAACTCCCCTGCTGGTGACTGTAGCAGTAATTATGGCCTGTAATAACGACCCTCATTTTGCTGGAAAAATAATTCTTCTCACCTTCCCACACTTCCCCGACGCGCGTTTTCCTTTTTTACATCCTGCACAGAAGCCAGCAACTGATTTCGGCGTGCCTGCTATGGGCGACGCAAAACGTCACTGCTATATGCCGCAAGTGACTGGCGCACCGACGCACGTCCAGCTGAAATAGTCACGAGCCCCTCTATAACACGGGCTAAATCGCGGTTGCACCCTCTTTTTACATCCCTGGCACTTGGGTATTTGTAGGCCACAGTAAAACGTTGGAGTTTCCCCAGGATTGCCCCATAGCTATCGCTCTCGTTTCTGGGGAGAACGCTCGGGGTGACCAGCTTTTAGGACACGGCAGGTGGGGAATAAGACGTCCATATTTGCTTTTTCTTCCCGGTCGGTAATTAGTAGATGAAAGAGCGCGTCCGTAAATGACAGCAACCTTAGAAGTCGCCGCCGTCTCTTTTTTTTCCTTTGGTCTTTACAGATATCTCCGCTCTCCGGCCATCACCATCAAAGAACTTTTCACTCCGAGACCAAATATCGTGCGGAGAGACGGGAACATTCTAATTAGCAGATCAGTAGATACGTGGATTTAATGGCGTCTCTTTGTGTCCCGGTATCGGCTCATCTGACTCGGCCATTGCCCGAGAATATTGATATGTTTTAGGCAAATAATGGATTCTCTTAAAATTTATGAACAGAAGAAGATGATTACAGCTGGAAAAAAAAAATCACAAAAAGTTCCACCAAGACGTATGGACTACCGGGGTGAGAGGACAACCGGTCTCGGCCCATACCCTGGTCATCTCTGGTGCCCACATGTCATGACGTCGTGGGGCCAAGTAAGAACCAGAGGCTCCGAGGATACCAAGTGTGAAGACCAGATGATTACAGCTGGAAAAAAAAAATCACAAAAAGTTCCACCAAGACGTATGGACTACCGGGGGGAGAGGACAACCGGTCTCGGCCCATATCCTGGTCATCTCTGGTGCCCACTAAGCTCCATAATGTCATGACGTCGTGGGGCCAAGTAAGAACCCGAGGCTCCGAGGATACCAGGTGTGAAGACCAGATGATTACAGCTGGAAAAAAAATCACAAAAAGTTCCACCAAGACGTATGGACTACCGGGGGGAGAGGACAACCGGTCTCGGCCCATATCCTGGTCATCTCTGGTGCCCACTAAGCTCCATAACGTCATGACGTCGTGGGGCCAAGTAAGTACCAGAGGCTCTGAGGATACCAGGTGTGAAGACCAGATGATTACAGCTGGAAAAAAAAAATCACAAAAAGTTCCACCAAGACGTATGGACTACCGGGGGGAGAGGACAACCGGTCTCGGCCCATATTCTTGTCATCTCTGGTGCCCACTAAGCTCCATAATGTCATGAAGTTGTGGGGCCAAGTAAGAACCAGAGGCTCCGAGGATACCAGGTGTGAAGACCAGGTGATTACAGCTGGAAAAAAAAAATCACAAAAAGTTCCACCAAGACATGTGGACTACCGGGGGGAGAGGACAACCGGTCTCGGCCCATATCCTGGTCATCTCTGGTGCCCACTAAGCTCCATAACGTCATGACGTCGTGGGGCCAAGTAAGTACCCGAGGCTCCGAGGATACCAGGTGTGAAGACCAGCCGGCATGGAGGACAAGAGTGGAGGTCAAGCCAAACCAGCGTGAATCGAATTGTTCAGTTATTTTAGTACTTCAGTTTTTCCACCTAAATTTCCTAAAAATTCAAGGCCATGAAACGTCAAACATTCCTGGTTCTCTGTGTTTGGAATATGAAGCATTTGGCCAAATTTTCCCCATCTAGCCACACCCACTTTGCAGACCACACCTCCTCAGCTTCCCGTTTCCCGCTCAGTGTGCACCACGCCCTCTTTTACAGGCCACGCCCACTCCACGCTTCCTGTACATTCCGGTTCCCGCTTCCTGACTATCATCCCGGCATCATGTACAAGAAATATAAAAGTTTAGCCAACTCTTCCCGAAGTCTAATTTTTTTTCCGGGAGCCTCAGGGAATCTTGGGGAGTTGGAAAATATGATCAAAATTCAGTGGTGTAACTAAAGTCCTCTGGACCCAAGAGCAAAATTTGGCCAGCATGTTGGTCAGCTGTATGGACTTCTGAAATAATGCCTTCCGTCTTGGCCCTTATTCTGTAATAATGTACCCCGCCCTGTAATAATGTCCCATTCCTGGCCCCATACTGTTGTTATGTCCCTCATCCTAAGTACCTTCTAGTAATAATGTCACCTATCCTGTAGTAATTCACCCCATCCTGTAATAATGTCCCCTATCCTGGCCACATACTGTAAT